>NW_024412413.1:18735020-18783884 GCF_014898765.1 Herpailurus yagouaroundi
ATATATCAGGTTCTTTTGTACCCACTACTTAGATTTAACAAAACACTTTGTCATAATTACTTCAGAGCTTTGGTTTTAAATAAAATAGATTTGAAGGTAACCTTCCCTAACCCAACTCTCCTTTTGCAGTCCCAGGAAGAAGTCTTATGCTGAGGTTGCTATGTATCCCTCCTGTGGCTTTTAGTACACACCTGTTTCCATAAACAACAGGCAGTTTTGTTTAGTATGTTCTGAGAATTTACATAAATGATATCATACCCAAGGTCCATTTTTGATCATTGCTTTGTTCACTCGGCAAAATTTTCTAGTTTCAACCATGTTGATACTTAGAAATCTCATTAATCAATTTCTCTGCCCCGTAGTATTTCATGGTGTGATACATTTTGTACCCTCTGTTGATGGACACATAGGTTGACTCTCCAAAGAGGTTATAGCAGACTGTGGAAGGGACTGTTTCCAGGATTAAAACCTTTTACCGGACACCATCAGATGTGTGACATCATCAGACGTTTTGTTTTTACAAAGTGTAAGAGCGAACATTCTCTCACTGGTGCTTTACTGATTTTTTCTGATTATTATTGATGTTATTGTTGGGATTTTTACTTCCTCTGTGAATTTCTCATTGCAGAGAGCTGGAGATGAGGGAAGAATTGTCTGCCACCCACTTAATATTAATTGCAATTGTTTATATATTTTGGATGCTAATAAATTGTCTTTAGCCGTTTAATTTGCATTTTTAAAAAAAATCTGTGGCTTATCTTTTGTATCTGTCCATTGTGTCCATTTTTATACAGGTATTTAAATTTTAATGTAGTGTCATTTATAAGAAGGCTCCATTTATGGTTGATGATTTTTGTGTATTGTTTATGATATCATTGTTCATCCAGATATTATAACGATGTTTTGTCTTCTAAGCATCTAAAAGTTTTGCATTTCACATCAAGAACTTTAACTTATCTAGAATTGCTTTTAGTGAGATGCTTAAGATGGTGATCCAATTTTTTTTTTTCTGTATGCAAGCCATTTGTCCCAAAATCAGATTTAAGTGGTTCTTTTTTTTTCCCCACTGATCTGTAATGGCACCTGTCTCATAGACCAGCTTTACAACACTCACACACGTGCATGCACGCACGCACACATACACATAGGTATGTGTATAGGCTTGTTTCTGAGTCGTCAATTATGTCGCATTGGTCTGTTTCTCTACACCAGCAGCAAGATCACCGTGTTTTTATTAATCTGGCTCTATAATAACTCTTAATATCTGATCAGACAAATTGTCCTCCTAATTCTTCAAAATTATCTTGATTATTCTTGGCCCTTTATTCCTCCATACAAATTTTAGGATTATCTTCCTGCCAAGTTCATGAAAAACTGTCAGGGTTGTGATTAGATGCATTGAATTTAGAAATGTATTAGATAAAAATCAACACCTCTATGATATTAAGTCTTCCTACAATGACATATACATCTCTCCAAAGATTAATATCTTTCCTTATGTACTTCAGAAAATTTTTATAATTTTCTCCATTGGGTCTTTCATATCTTAGATCTATTTGTAGATAACTTATAATTAAATATTCCAGAAATATTCTTTTACATTCTGAATGTAAGTCCTTTACCAAATACATGTTTTGCAAATATTTTACTTCAGTGGATGACTAATCCACAGTTTATAGGTTGCAACTGGTTAAGATCTTCTATACAATGTTAAATAGAAGTTGCTAACTGGCCTCCTTGATTTGTTCCTAATTTTGGAGGAGTGCTCCTATCAATAATTATGACGTTTGTTTTCAGTTTGAGGTAGCTTCTCTTTATCAGATGAAGAAAGAATCTTTCAATTCCTGTTTGGCTAAAAGTTTTTAAAATAATGATTGTGTTGTACTTTTACAAATTACCATGTGTTTTTTGCCCTTTAACCTGTTCATGTGATAAACCACATTAACAATATTTTAATATTGTCATATTTACCTCTTATGATATCAACATATAAACATACACATTCTCTCTCTCTCTAACACACACACACAAACACACACACACACACACACACAGAGTTGGGTTTGCTTTCTTGCTATTTCATTTATGATTTTGCATATATGCTCATGAATGAGTGTGCCTTGTAAGTTTTCTTCCTAATACTGGTTTGTCTGCTTTTGCCATGGAGATTTTATTAGCCCCATGAGATTATTTAGGGGAATCTTTTCTTTGTTGTTTTCTGAAACAGTTGATATAGCACAACAATGTCCGTTCCTGGAAGATTTGATAATTCTCCCCAGTAAAATTTTCTTGGCCAGTTCTTTTTTATAACGAGGAAATTTTGGATGTAGAGCAAATTTGTACGAAGATTATAAATAAATCTGCTCATGTCATCTAGTGCTGCTTTAGCCAATTATAGTAATTAATATTTACCTGGACTATTGTTCATTTCAGTAATTTTAAAAAATCATTGGTTGGGGCGCCTGGGTGGCGCAGTCGTTAAGCGTCCGACTTCAGCCAGGTCACGATCTCGCGGTCCGTGAGTTCGAGCCCCGCGTCGGGCTCTGGGCTGATGGCTCAGAGCCTGGAGCCTGTTTCCGATTCTGTGTCTCCCTCTCTCTCTGCCCCTCCCCCGTTCATGCTCTGTCTCTCTCTGTCCCAAAAATAAATAAACGTTGAAAAAAAAATTTTTTTTAAATCATTGGCATTGAGCTGTTTTTACTTTATATTTTTACAAAATGTTCTGCCTGTATTTATTTGTCCTTTTAAACTTACCAATTTTTTTTTGTTTATTTCTCCTCTTTTTTTTTAAATCAATCATGCTAGAGAATGATTTTATTAGTCTTTGCAGTAGGACAGCTTTTGGTTTGTTCGTTCTTTATCTTTTTTCTTTTCATTAACACATTTCTTTATTATTTCTTTTACTTAAAGTTTACACTGTTGCTCTTTTCTAACTTCTTGACTTAGATGCTTAACTCATTCATTTTTAATGTCTCTCTCTTTCTAATTTATGTCTTTAAGATCATAAATGTTGTCCAAGTATTGTACAGCTCCATCTCATAATCTTTAAACTGTAGTGTTTTCATTGTCACCTAATTTTAAATATTTTGTCATTTCAGTAACACATTTTTAACCAGTAAACTATTTAAAAATATATTTTGTTAATTTCCAAATACATGAGAGGTTTGTGACCATAATTTTATTATTGTTTTTTAATATTTATGTCATGGAGAAAAAAATCAAACTGGCACTTTGACTCCTTAGTACTTTTTGGCAATTGCTTTGTGACTCTCTGCATGGTTAATTTCGTAAAATGTCCACTGTGTGCTTAAAAAGGATACTGTTCTCTAATTTTAGGATTCCATGTTTCAATATACAGGAGATATATTCAGGAGTTTTTATTTTGTTTTTCAAAATGTTCTGTGACCTTACCAATTACTTTGTCTGCTTAACTGACCTATCAGTTTCTCAGCTTCTCCTGTGAATTTGTCATCATTTGATTGCAGATTTAGATAGTGTGAATCTGGATGGTGTGGTTCTTACAGGCCAGGATTGCCATAGTTTTCTGATAAATTATTCTTTTTAGCATTACTTACTTTTAGCATTCCCTTTGACAATGCTACACTGTCTTCTTTTTTCTCCCCCAAGTTTTTATTTAAATTCCAGTTAGTTAACATACAGGGTAACATTAGTTTCAGATGTGGAACCTAGTGATTCATCACTTCATTCAACACCCAGTGCTCATCACAAGTGCCCTCCATAATACCCATCATCCTTTTAACCCGTTCCCCCACCCCCACATCCCCTCTGGTAACCCTCAGTTTGTTCTGTAATATGAAGAGTCTGTTTTCTGGTTTGTCTTTCTTCTCCCCCTGTGTTCCTCTGTTTTTTGTCTTAAAATACACATATGAGTGAAATCATATGGCATTTGTCTTTCTCTGACTGACTTATTTCGCTTAGCATAATACACTCGAGCTCTATCCACGTCATTGCAAATGGCAAGATTTCATCCTTTTTGGCGACTGAGTAATACTCCATTGTATGTATATAGCACATCTTCTTTATTGAGTCATCAGTCAATGGCATTTGGATTCTTTCTATAATTTGGCTTTGTTGATAATGCTGCTATAAACATTGAGGTGCATGTGTCCCTTCGAATCTGTATTTTTGTATCCTTTGGGTAAAATACCTAGTAGTGCTATTGCTGGATTGTAGGGTAGTTCTATTTTTACCTTTTTGAGGAAACTCTATACTGTTTTTCAGAGTGGCCGCCCCAGTTTGCATTCCCACCTGCCTTCTTCTGATTAATATTTTCCTGGTAAATACTATTCCTTCGCATTATGTTCAATCTCTCATCATCATCGTATTTCAATAGTATCTCTTAGAAACCACCTTAGGATTTTAGGATTTTATAATTTTATTCAATCTGAGTATATCTGTCATAGTCTTTTGATTATGGCGTTTGACAAATTCATGTTTGTTGTGATTAATGATACATATGATTTCTTTTTGTTGTTCAATTTTTAGTTTTATTTTCCCCATGCATTCTATTTTTGCTCCTTTTTTCCTGCTTGACTTTTCCTTATTTCCTTTTTTCCCACCCTTAATGTTTAGAAGTCATATACATTACTTTCATACTTTTAGTGGGTACCCACAATTTTTAACTCTATTCACAAAGTCTGAAGTTTAACAATATTTCTGCATTTCTTCTTAATGACACAAAAAGTTTAGATCACGCATCTTACATTTCATGTTACCGTTGCAAAGTTATAATTCCATAGTTTTATTTTAAAAATAAATTTTATTTTTATGTAAAAATAAAATTTTAGGGGCACCTGGGCGGCTCAGTCAATTAAATGTCTGACTTCAGCTCAGGTCATGATCCCAAGGCTAGTGGGTTTGAGCCCCATGTCAGGCTCTGTGCTGACAGCTCGGAGCCTGGAGCCTGCTTCGGATTCTGTGTCTCCCTCTCTCTCTGCCCCTCCCCCACCCACCCTTTTGTGTGTGTGTGTGTGTGTGTGTGTGTGTGTGTCTCTCTCTCAAAAATAAATGAATATTAAAATGTTTTTTTTTAATTAAAAAAAAATTTAACAGTTTTAAAACAAAACTATGGAATTATAAAGCTGTGGAATTATAAAAATAAAACTATGGAATTATAACTTTAATTAAAAAAAATTTTTTTTAATTCTCAAGTTAGTTAACGTAAAGGGTAGCCTAGGCTTCAGGAGTAGATTCCCGTGATTCATCACTTACGACATTCCAACAAGTGCCCTCCTCAGTGCCCGTCACCCATTCTCCCTCCCTCCCAACCCTCCACCCCCATCAACCCTCAGTTTGTTTTCTTACAGTTTGCCTCCCTCTCTATCTTATTTTTCCCCTTCCCTTCCCCTATGGTCATCTGTTAAGTTTCTCAAATTCCACATATGCGTGAAATCATGTGATATCTGTCTTTCTCTGACTGACTTATTTCGCTTAGCATAAAACCCTCCAGTTCCATCCATGTTGTTGCAAATGGCAAGACTTCATTCTTTTCCATTGCCAAATAGTATGGAATTATAACTTTAAAATTACCCCTTTTCAGAAAATAGTGCATGTTTGTTCATATTTGCCCTCGCATTTGGTATTTTATTTTTCCACTGTTGCTGGAGCACACTGCTCCCTTGAGTTTCAGCTTCCTTATCACTCAGGTGTACCCTTTACTAATCTTATTTCGGTGAAGGTCTACAGACGATAAACTCATCCTCATTCTTGAATTTTAGGAAAGCTGGACATTATTCCATCATTTTCTGACTTCTATTTTTGTTGCTGGGGAGTCTTGTCAGTCTTTTTGCCCAATGGCAACATTAAAATAAGTTTTCTCTGCAATTGCATCATGATTTATCAGATACGACTTCATTCTTTTTGTCCCAATTGGTACTAATGTGGCTTGTCAGTCTGCAGTTTCACATTTCTAATGAATTTTGGAAAGAACTTTGAATATATTGTCTTCTCCATTCTCAAACCTCTTCCAAAATGTCTGTTGAAATGTTATATCACTATGTTCTATCCTTCCTGTCACTAACATTCCTTTCAAACTTCACATGTGGATATAGAAGATTCAGAGGACACATGGGGCACCTGGGAGGCTCAGTCGGTTAAGCCTCTGACTTCAGCTCAGGACCCACAGCTTGTGGGTTTGAGTCCCACATCGGGCTCTGTGCTGACAGCTCAGAGACTGGAGCCTGCTTTGGATTCTGTGTCTCCCTCTCTCTCTGTCCTTCCCCCACCCATACTCTCTCTCTCTCAAAACAAATAAACATTAAAAAAAAAGATGAGCACTGAGTAATGTACAGAATTGTTGAATGACTATATTGTACTGAAACTAATATAACACTGTGTGTGAAATATACTTCAATTAAAAAGGAAAAAAAACCCAATAACTTCCACATGTTCTATCTTTTCATCCCTCTGTATAGCATTCTGTGTAATTTCCTCGTAGGTAGCTCCACATCTGTACTTTTGCTTCTTGGATCTAGTCTGCTGTGTGTATATTGAGTTTTTAATTTAAATAAGATATATTAAATTGCAGGCAGTTCCGTTCAATTTTTCTTCAGATCTAACTATGTTTAAGTTTTCAGTCTATGTTTAAAATTAAGTTTTTTATTTCCTGTTTTATAAGCTTCAGATTATAATAAGGTCTGAAATTATGGAGCTGCTCGTCTGCTCTTTATTGGGTCTGCTGCCTCTCCCTGATAGTGGATCATTCCCTTGTGTGATTGGTCATTTTTCACTATGAATTCATCTTCATCTGTATTTTCTTCCTGCCAGGCCCCACGAGCCAAGGTAGAAGCGTCTCTACATATGAGGATAATGAGCATATTCATTTGCTTCCGGTTTCTGTCTAAGACAAATCTTCACGTGTGTTTCTTTGCCTTCAGCACCAGCACAGCGTGGAGACGTACGTTCCAAGCCACCCCTGCAGGCAGTTCAGGCGTGGGTTTTGATATTTCATGGGAAAGGTGGAGCCTTTTGTTCTGCTAGAGCCCCAAGGAGAGGCAAACATCCCTGCTGCCCTCACGGCCTTGTGGGTAGAGGTTTTCTCCCCACTCTTGCCTGGTGAGGGAGACCCCTCAGGGTTAGAACATCCTGCACATTCTTCAGCTCCAGCTGCACATTTTGGGCAGGCCCAAGGCCGCACCTCAGTCTTCTTTCCCTACATGAACATGAACACCCCCAACTCCTAGCTATTGGAATATATTTGTACATCCAGCGTCCCCCTCGGTTACTGTCGTGCTCATTTGTTCAGTCTTCACTCTGGCTCTTCATTCTGGTATCTGGGAGTTTGTCTTTCTTTTTTTGAATTCATGTGTATTTAAGTAACCATGTTATATTTTGTTCAATGTGTGTGTGTGTGTGTGTGTGTGAAGGGGCCCTTTGCACTGCATCTATCATGTTTCCAGAACTGAAAGTACTCACATGTGACTTCATTTATATATATCTGAATATCATTTTTGTCACTTATTAGCTATGCTCTACCTACGTTCCTTTTGCCTCAATTTCCTCATCCAAAAAATGGAGCCAATCATATCTACTGCATTTGCTATAAAGTTGAAATGAAATGCTGCATATAAGCAAGTGCACAGCACCTAGCTTAGAGCAACCACATGATAAATGTGAGCTATTAAGTGAGATTGAGTACAGTTGGCAAACTTTTTTTTTTTTAATTTTTTTTAACGTTTATTCATTTTTGAGACAGAGAGAGACAGAGCATGAATGGGGGAGGGTCAGAGAGAGAGAGAGGGAGACACAGAATCCGAAACAGGCTCCAGGCTCTGAGCTGTCAGCACAGAGCCCGACGCGGGGCTCGAACTCATGGACCGCATGGACCGCGAGATCATGACCTGAGCCGAAGTCGGACGCCCAACCGACTGAGCCACCCAGGGGCCCCGGCAAACTTTAATTATGTTGTTGAATAACTGTAACGCTATAGATTTTAGACATTATCGCAAATGGTTTTTGCTTATTTATTCCTAGTAAATGCCAGCTCATGTTTGTATACAGTGTATTTATTTTATTCTCCAGAGTCTTAAAAAGAGTGAAAAACCCATTTGGCCCACACAGTTTCCTTCTGATTACTTTTTAGTGTCCAGAGGTCCCAAGATTAAATATAGTTCAAAACTGAACAGATGCTATGTTTTGAGTTCAAGCCATTTATATACATGCCACTTGCCTGCTGGTCTAGCCATGTCTCTGACCTGATGAGCTTATTCTAAACTGAGAGTCTTTTCTGTGTGTCCCGGCTTATGTGAGAAAGACTTTCAAGGGAAAGATTTAATCTGTCAAGGAAGATGTTTACCTTTTAGGTGATAAGAACACATGAATGGATTAAAAGCCAAGGAGTGGCATAATCCAATCTGTATTCTGATGAGATGGCTGCTTTTGGAGGACGTATAGTAGACAGAATTCTAAATGGCCCCCAATATTCTCACTGCCTGTGAGCAGGTGTGCAAAACGTGTGTAATCCCCTACCCTTGAGTGAGAAGAACGTGTAAAGGATAAGTCAAGTCATTCTTGTGATTTAGTCATATCGTATATAAGATTCTGTGTTGGCATACTGGGATGGACAAAGGATGGAAGTCAGAGAGATGAGCTCTTACTGACGTGGAAGAAAGCAAACTCCTGTGTTTATAGAGCAGGCCTTGTAATAGGACCAACAGGTGGCCACTCATGCTGATGGCCCGTGAGAAAGTAGAGACCTCTGTCCTGCAACTGCAAGGAATTAAATTCTGCTAACAGCCCCATGAGCTTGGTAAAGTGTTCTGAGCTCCAGAAAGGAAAATAATGCAACTGACATCTTGTAAGACTCTCAGCAGGGAATCCATCTCACCTGTACCTGAGTTTCTGACCTACAGACACTGTGAGATAGTAAATGGGTCTTGTTTTAAGCTGCTAAATTTGTGGCAAACTGTGACATAGCCATAGAAGACTAATATAGAAAATAACCCTGAAAACACATCAGTTGGGTTGTGAGAATAGTCCAGGTAAAAATGAGAAGAATCTATATTCATCCTGAGTCTTTCAGAATGGAGATGATGAGAGTATTGAGTAAAGATCTATCAAGCAAGTAACAAAACACAATTCAGCCACCCACTAACTGTCAGCATGGAATGTCCCAGAATAACCTTAAAGTTTTTGGGTGGGGCTTGATGGCTTTAAGCAAACTGGTAAAAACAGGAGTGAGGAAAGTTTCACTGGATTATTTGGGATTATCAGCAAAAATGGCCATATTAATTCCTCCCCATGTATCCATACTTCTTTGCAGTGAAACTTTGGCCCAAGAAACGGAATTTACTCAACATTTTCTCCCACCCCTTGGATCCGGGCTGGCCTTGAGACTGGCGTTGGCCAGAAGAATGCAGAGGAAGGAACATGTGCCAGTTCCAGTCTAGAGCTCTGAACATCTCTTCTCTTTCTTTTGGAACCATGTAGCCCCATGTGAGCCTAGGCTGGCCAACGATAGGACGGAAGATCGTGTGCAGCAGAGACAAGCCACCTTGGCCGAGGCTATCCTGGACCAGCAGCCCACCCTACTGAACAGTCGAACGTGGATACATAAGCCAGTCCAGCCAACACCAGCACAGACACCCTGCTGAACCCAGTCCAAATTGCCAACCCACTGAATCATGAGCTACATCAATAGTTACTGGTCTTTAAAATTTTTTTTTAACATTTATTTATTTTTGAGAGAGAGAGAGAGTACAAGCAGGGGAGGAGCAGAGAGAGAGGGAGACAGAATCCAAAGGAGGCTCCAGGCTCCAAGTTGCCAGGACAGAGCCCGACGCGGGGCTCAAACTCACGGACTGCGAGATCATGACCTGAGCTGAAGTCAGCTACTCAACCAACTGAGCCATCCAGGCGCCCCAATAGTTACTGTTTTGAATGACTAAGTTTTGAAGAAGTTTATCACACAGCAAAGGCTAACTTTTTTTTAACTTTATTTTATTTTGTTTTGTTTATTCATTTATTTATTTATTTATTGAGAGAGAGAGAGAGAGAGAGAGAGCGAGTTGGGAATGGCAGAGAGAAAGGGAGAGAAGGAGAGAGAATCCCAGGCAGGCTCCACACTGTCAGGGCTGATGCAGGGCTCAAACTCATGAACCATGGGATCATGACCTGAGCCAAAGTTGGACGCTTCACCAACCAAACCACTCAGGCGCCCCAGCAAAAGCTAATTTTTATGGAAATATGAAGTTTAAGAATCCTGGGAAGTATCCATTTAATTAAGAAGGAAGCTTGGGTGCCACATCTGGATCTTAGGAGAGCAGATGAAGTTCTAGGCAGAGATTTATAGGTTATCAGTATGGAAACAGTGATTGATGTCAAGGATGTATATGAAAATATTTCTTATTTTCTGAGCAAGATGTTAATCTTCCAATGAGTATGACTGTCATGACATGTTGTTCTTCATTCAGCTCTATTGCCATTATTTCTGAGGAGATATCATGAGATGAACAACTAGGGAAAATACCTCTAAGAAAGTGATTGGTTTTTCTCTTGAGGTAGTTTGAAATGTTATGTAGCTTGAATCATTCCTCTCAGAATAAAATATATGGGAAACAAAGTTTAAATTTGCCCTTTCAATGACTGTTTTTACCTTTCTTTACCCTGATAGACCAACCTACCTGTTGGACATGTCATATCTGTGCCGAAAGAAGGTAGTTCAAAAGTGAGAGATAACCAACAGTTGTGTGATTCAACATAATCTACGAGCTTCTTCCTCCTATGATCCTTGCAATAACCCTATGAAGTTGGGGTAATGATTATCCTCATTTTATAGGTGGGGAAATAGAGATTCCTTAGTTTTAAAAGTTGCCGACAGTCATTCAACAAACACATTTTAAAGCCAAAGTTCAAGCCTGGTTTTCTGGCTAAGTCTTTTTCACCTCCTACCACGCCATCACGTCCTTGATTAAGGGCTTTTTATATATACAACTGAATTCAGTTCCCGGCATTATTTCTGAGGTATTCCTTATCCTTAAAACACCTCCTATATCTTATAAAGCTTTCTGTTTTTGTCATCCCCCCACCCTTTTCTATAGGTTATTTTACCTTGTCCAAAATCCCATGGATGCCCCTCCACATGGCCCAAGAAATAGGGCAGGACCAGACCACGTTATGCTCCCGAGTGAGTTACACTAACCTATCTTGTCATTAGAAATGGCTCTGAGCCTTTATCTGCCCACAAACTCTAATTAATGATCATTTAACTGTACTGTCAACTCCGGTTAAATTTGAGTGATACCAGTTGTTCCTTCCTTGGGCCGACCAATAGTAACAGGGGAAGGCATTCATGCATGCCGTTGTCCGGGTGGCTCTGGGCCTATAGCAGCCCAGTTTAATGGGCATTCAGAGCTCATTAGTGGGGAAACACATCGGGAGTGACCGCTCCAGTGCCACACGTTGCAACTAATAGCCCCGCCGAACAGAATCGTTTCTGTTTCTGCTCACTTGTTGTGAAATCCTTTCAATGTCAACAAGTGGTCGTGTCGGCGGGAGCCCGCCATCCTGCCCAGCAGTTTTATCCGTTGCTCTCCTGAGCCAGACTTGTGTCCTCCTCCATTGTCCGGTCCCACAAAGGAGCCTGAGCAATCACAAAGCCTTCACAGCCATTCATCATCAGCTCACCGATTCTGCGGGTGAGACTGCCCGCCAAAGTTTGGGCCAGGTCTGTGGGCATGGCATGTGTGGCTCCAGAGGCAGGACACCAGGCCTATACCCTCCTGCCTCGGGAATCTGAACAGCACAGCCATCCAAAGTCTGATTTTCTTATCTAAGAGGAAACCAAAATCACACGCAAGTTACAGAACAGGGCTAAGAACATACTATGAGCGTAAGAGAAAATTGGCAGGTGTGGCAGGATCGGGTAACTTATTTCATCAACAAAACTATTCTAGAGTTTGGAAAAGAGAGGGAACCCCCTGATCGAAGGGGTAATTGCACCAATTATACAGGTTTCTCTACTCAAAGGATGTATATGTTTTTTATTCTTGAGTAATTTGGTCTATTTTCCCAGTACACAGAAATGAAAGTTGTCTAAAATGTCAGGTAAACATTTTAAGTTTTATCATAGGTTTTTAGAAAGAAAGGTGATACTCCTATTTGTGCAACGTTTTGTTAACTAGGTGGTTAAGCATTGGTCACATTTTCCGGAAATACAGAAGCACTAAAAATGATTTTCCAGATATAGCCCTTCATAACACTGGGGGAAATGCATTATGTTTTAGCTGAAAGAATAGAGTTTCCTGTGTTTGGATACAATATCTTTTCCAATTCTTTCCGAGTTCTCCCAAAAAGTCTGTTGTAATTTATTTTGTATTTGACAAAGTAGGCAATGGTCAACACGATAAAGATCCTCAGCCCCTCAACTCACCCTTCAAGCAGCTGTATGCCTATCGTGTCCAGCTTCTGGATGCTCATATATATAGTTCTTTTCTAGTTGAGATCTACTGGATTTTTAAGTTATTGGCTTAAAACCAATGTGTCTGCATCCCCACTACCCTGACAGCTTCTAGAAAGCTGTTTCTACTTCTTGCTTATTTTGGTTGGCTCAGAACATACAGGTGAGTAGATGAGCAACAATTATCTCTTGAAATAAGAATCGATGTCACGAAGTCATCAACAAAGGGAATCTATGCCTCTGTATTTTCAACCTAGTGGTATCACAAAAAGTGATCAGCCTGTTCAACATTTTTGGAATGTTACTTCCAGTCGACTTTACTTGCAAATACCTTGCCAATTTTGGACTTTAGGATATAAAAGATAAAAATCACCTCCCGATCAGAATGTTTGCAGTAGGATGAGCACATTTTTTTTTTAAATATCCATGTTGTAACTGACAGACAGCGTGTCTCCAAATTATTTTTGTTTTCTTCTTAAGATACAGTTTCTTTGCCATCATATCTGTTATCATTGTTACTGTCACCGTAGCTTCCAATACTTGAGCGCCTACTATGTGCCAGATACAAACTGATGACTACTGTCTTTGCTCATTCAAACCCATCTGGCTGCTTTTATTAATTCCATGAACATATAAGGTAACACGATGGTGTGCAATCCTTCTATGGAGTGGTGTAGCCGCAGCCCTTTGCAAAGGTTGTGTACTTAATAACAAATTGTGAAATACGTCCAAGGTTGTTCTGTTTCAGATACTGAACGATTTTTTGTGGTCTTATCTCACATAGCACTTTCACACAGTCACAGTGGTCTCACACTTGGGTTTTAGCTCTATGGATGAAGGAATAAAAGAATATATATCCCTTGAGTAGATAAACCTATCTAATTGATACAATCTCCCCTTTGATCAGAGAATGCTCTCTCTTTTCCAAATTATAGAAGGTTAAGCACACGGCCCTTGCTCCTTGTTATGGTGAGAGATGAGTTGGATGGGTTTTGAAAGGCAGTGCCCAGATGATGGCTAAGAACTCAGACTTTGAAGTGTTTTTGTCACTATTAAAATAAGAAAAACAAAGAACTATACATTATTCATGGTTTGCTTTTTAAAAGAGTTTCCTTAGCATCCATAGTAGGTTAGCTCTGACCTTCACAAGCACAATTTGGTTATAAATACTTTATATGAATTATCTCATTTAATCCTTCTAAGGGTCCTCTGAGATAAGACTTACCATAATCTCCATTTTGCACATGAAAAAACTGAGGCGGAGAAAACCTAACCAATTTACCCAAGATTAGGGGAGCTAGAGAGCCATTGAAACAGGGTTCAAGCTTCTTTTTAGAGCTGGTGTCCCTAAAAGAGTACACCCTTCCATTGGTTTCCATTGTGAGGCCAGGGCTGAAATTTAAGTTTATTTTGCATCTTTGGGCTGTTGCAGATGGAAATTCCCTTAAATCTCTCGGGATACCACAGCGACTTTGGCAACATTAGCCCAGCATCCCTAGCAGGGTACCCTGCCTGTTCTCATGCACATGCCATCCTCTGTTCCCCAAGCCCTGCAAAAACAGCCCTTCACTACCTGACCACCTCTGATATTCTACAATAGAATACGTTGGGGGTTGTTTTGTTTTTGTCGCAGAGTAAGTAATATAGAACTGCTATTAAGAGCAGCTTTTGTGTCCCTGCCCGCCTGGGTGGGGAATGGAGAGCTTTGCAGCACATTTCTTTGGGGGACTTTAAAAAGGGTAATTGAATTGTTTAAATCAAATTTGGGGCCCCTGTCACAAATCATTACCTTGTCTTTCCTCTATCTCCTTGTTTTTCAAATTAATGGCACATACCACACACTGACCTCCATTAGCTTAATTTGGTTGAGACATTTTCCAGCCCATATCATCAAAATGAGAGAGAAAATTATGTTGGCCAGGGGACCATCTGTGGAGAGCAAAATGCAGACATTTTTCTGCATTTCTCATTTTTCAGTTTTGAAACTATTCTATGTACAACTCTAGATACTATGGCTACTAACTCAACACGTTTCTGAGATTGCTGACTTGGATTTGGTCAATCAGACTGGTGTTTGTTTCTTTTTTTGTTAATTTTGGTTTTTGATGTTTATTCACCTTTAAGTGACAGAGAGAGACAAAGCATAAGCAGGGGAGGGGCAGAAAGAGAAGGAGACATAGAACCCAAAGCAGGATCCAAACTCTGAACTGTCAGCACAGAGCCCTACATGGAGCTTGAACCCATGAACCTTATGATCATGACCTGAGCCAAAGTCGGACACTTAACCGACTGAGCCACCCAAGCGCCCCAAGACTGGTGTTTCTATTGTCTAGGATGAAATTCAAAATATCCTTATTCTGAAGTCCTAACACACAAGCTACACAAAAAGTGTTAAAGGCTTTGACTTCTTGATCAAATGTTTCTCTTAACTAAGAGACCTATATATAACTTTCTAGAGCTACATTCTTTCTAGCATGTCACAAGAAGTTCTGTGAAATAAAGTCATCTCCAAGCACACCTGTTCAACCCACTCAATTTTTAACGCATTGACACATCAACCAGCACTGATTCCTTCCTTCTGTGAACTAAGCAGTTTTTCTAACTTCCCTGTCGGATTAATTATCATCAGTATACATCTGAGTTAAGAACTATCGTCTATATGTGGAAAGGTCACTATATAATTCAACCTAGCATGCGTTTTTCGAGTATGTTCCAAGAATTATGCCGTGTCCAAAGGACACGACAAGGGGAGGAAAAGTACACTCTTCACTAGAGCACAGAGTGATCACTTTCCTTCCAAAATCTAATGTATTCAAAAATCCCTCCACAGACTCTGCACAGACCTAGGGGGAAAGCCTGGTGAAGTGATATAAAAGGGACGAGAAGAGATGATGACCCTGGTCTTTAGCACAGTTTGGGAGCCACGAAACTAGACAGTTTTATCATAGGCAAGTTTTTGTTTTTATTAGACTTTTTGGAAATTATAGAAAGTGCTAAGAGATGCTATTATGACTTTCAGAGACCCCCAATCAGAAACCACTAGACCAGAGAATCTGTAGAGACCTCCCTTCTAAGTCTAATACAGTACCATTCATTTACTCCATATTTATTGAGAGCTATTATATATTAAAAGTAGGGGCACCTGGGTGGCTCAGTCAGTTAAGCCTCCGTCTTTGGCTCAGGTCATGATCTCACAGTTTATGAGTTCAAGCCCCACATCAGGCTCTGCACTGACAACCTGGAATCTGCTTCGGATTCTGTGTTTCCCTCTCTCTGCCCCTCCCCTGCTCATGCTCTGTCTCTCTCTCTCTCTCTCTCTCTCTCAAAATAAATAAACATTAAAAATTAAAAAAAAAAAAGTCAATCTATGGTCTTAGGATATACCACTGAACAAAACAGACAAAAATCTGTCTTCGTGGGACTTACATTCTAGTGGAGGAAGACAGAAAATAAAATAAGTGAATTATGTTGTATGTTGGAAGGTGATAAATGGGGGGCAATCAGGAGTCCTCAAGCAACTACAATTTTAAACAAGGTTGTTGGGAATAGATCTTATTTGCATCCACACAGGGACTTGGAGGAAATGAGCTGTCAGTCCCGTACAAATCTGAGAAGGGTATTGCAGACAGAGAGGCAATCAGGCACAGACTTTAAGGCACAAGAGTATCTGGGGTTTTCAAGAACCAGCAAAGACCCCAGTGTGACTGGATGGGAGCCATCAGAAAATGGAGTGACAGGAAAAGAGGTCACAGATGAGGCAGTACTGGAGGCTGAACAGGTAAGGCCAAGTAAATCACTATAAAAACACTGTGCCTCTTCTGAATGATATGGGAATCCACTGGAGCTTTTGTGTGGGGGTGTGACATGATCTGACTTACATTTTAACAGAATCAGCTTTGCTGTTGTATTCAACTAGACTGTAGGGGCAAAGGACCAATTAGGGGGCTATTACAGTAATCTAGGTGATGGAGATCATAATATGATATGATAATGTATAACATATAATTATATATATTATACATTATATAAGTATATACTATGTATATGTGTGTGTATGTATATATGTATATATACACACACAGTTGTTGGTAGCTTAAATCAAAGTAGTGGTACAACTGGTAAGAATGTCTGGGCTTCTGAAAGGATGTTCTGATAGATCCTGGGCTGTGAAAGAGTAGAGTCAAAAAGAATTCAAGATGTGGGGCACAAGGCAAAAATAAAATGCCACAATTTGAAAATTTGCTAAACGTTGATATGAATCAGTCCACAAAGTAATAAAATTAACCTGACTGTTTGATTTTTGAGTGTTTCTACTTTTTTTCACCTTTTGCACTGAATATTAAACAATTTTACTATGAAGTGCCTTCAGAACACACTAACAGCTCAGTCCAACCAGATGCATAGCACAAACCACAGATACTTAATAAAAAATTTGATTTCCTCTAACAAGTATGCATCTTGAATTTTATGCATCAGGCAAAGCCAACCTTGGGTTCTTTGGAGCCGAACATAATTTGCTCCTGCCCTCAAGAGATGTACGATCAAAGAGGTAAACAAAATACGTACATATGGAATATTTACAGGTAAAGGGGCCAGAAAAAAAGGTGCAGATAAAGCACTGTGGAGAATCAGAGGAAGAAGAGATGACTTCTAGCTTTTGCTGTAGAAGGATGATATCTGGGAAAGGACCCATGAATTACACGGACCTCCAGGAGTGGAAGGCACTGAAATCTGTTGAGATAAGAAGGAACCTCTGTTGTCAATGAACTCAAACAGAGCCAGGAATGGATGGTCCCTTTAAAGCTTATGGGAGGGAAGACTGGCTTTTAGTACCTGTGTAGATAAGACGTAAGAGTAATTTGAACTTGATTCAATATGAAATGGAAGACCACTCATGGTGTTTCAGCAGTAAACTAACTTGAAGGGACCCAATATGCAAGACAGATGGAAAAACTAATGACATACAGCATGAATGAGGCGGTAACAAAGACCTCATATAGGCTAGTGGCAAGCAAAGTTGAAATAAGGTCACAGATTTCAGAGATCGTGGGGTGGGTTGTTTCTCCCACCACAGCCTTGACTAAGAGGAACACTTGGAACCTTTCCTCTCACACCACCATGCTCTCTCTAATATGCAGGACAGAGCCCATTCTCCACTTCAAGGGATAGCTGGCAGGGAGAGGTTTACAAAGCCAGGGATAGGAGGTTGCCGGTACACGCTAAGTTAGTAGGTCACAGTGAGTCATTTAGGACTTTGATGTCCTAAGTCCCAAGTCCTTTCTGCTGGTTACTCTCCATAGATGAGCACCAGATGCCATCATGAAAAAGCACTAATGGAGCTGACCAGCATGGCCATGTACACTGTGCACTGAGATGAATCTCCACCTGAGCACTGGTTCAGCTCTCCAAGGCTCACAGGACTGGCTAAGGATGACATCCAAAGGAGTGGAAGCTGTGAAAATCCTCAATGTGCTCAATCCTGGTCTCCTTGTCCTAGAGCTCACAGACTTCTTTCCCTACTTACCCCTCTGGTCTGATCGTTTTCCCCTTCAACCCAAGATATCCTTACTGAGCTGATGTGGATAGGGGGGCTGGAATTTACCACAAATTGCTTCAAATTCAGTGTTTACAGAATGAGTTCCCTTGGAGTCTTGGTTTTGAACTTGAAGACCCAAGATTTTTTTGTTCCGTGACATCTCCTTACTGCCAGGTGAATGGTGGTCTCTATAAGACAAAATGTATGTGTAAAAGCACTGGGTGTGAGAGGGGGTGGGGTGACACTCTAGTTCATCAGAATATCCTGCTGTAAGACGTTATAGAGTTTGAATATTGATGACCAATTGGTGACCGGTTAGCAGGGGAAAATGCTACAGAAACGGGAGCAGGTTTAACAACAGCTAACTTGGAAGTAGTCGAGCTGAGCTGGGGACTCATAAGACATTCTCGAGGGAAGAGGAGATCAGGTGTTGGGAATGAACGACCACAGAAGTGTCCACTTGTGGTCGAAATTTGGGGCTGTCTTTTTAGAGGAGATCACAAGGAATCACAGGAGAAGATAAATTGCTAAGACGGAAGATGTAGAAAGAAAAGAGAAGGGGGGCATCTGGGTGGCTCAGTCGGTTGGGCGGCCGACTTCAGCTCAAGTCATGATCTCGCGGTCTGTGAGTTCGAGCCCCGCGTCGGGTTCTGTGCTGACAGCTCAGAGCCTGGAGCCTGTTTCAGATTCTGTGTCTCCCTCTCTCTCTGAACCTCCCCCGTTCATGCTCTGTCTCTCTCTGTCTCAAAAATAAATAAATGTTAAAAAAAAAAAAAAAAAAAAGAAAGAAAAGAGAAGGGAAATAGGAGGAGACCCAGGATGGTGACACATCACAAAGGCCTCAGGCTGAGTGGTTCTGGACAGAGAGGCAATAGCTGTTCACTAGAACAAGGTCAAGGGGCTTGAGGGCTGTAAACAGGATTTGGCTACTCAGACATCCCTGTAATAATCTTGGTTGCACAGTAACCAATTATTCAATTCTATAATTATCTCATAATACAACCTTTTTCAAAACTGGTGGCAACAAAGACTTGAGAATGATTCCATTAGTACTTCATGATATTCAATCAGTACTGACCGGATGGGTGCAAGGTAGGAGGCGGTGGGTGTTGGGGAGGCAGAAGAATACATTTCACTGAAGTCATTCAATAAATAAATAGCATTTGGAGAAAGAATGTCTCAGATGAGTTGTGAATTGCTGTAAAAAATGCATTCTTTTGGGGCCCCTGGGGGGCTCAGTCGGTTAAGCATCCAACTTCGGCTCAGGTCATGATCTCACAGTTCGTGAGTTCGAGCCCCACGTCGGGCTCTGTGCTGACAGCTCAGAGCTTGGAGCCTGCTTCACCTTCTGTGTCTCCCTCTCTCTCTGCCCCTTCCCTGCTCATGCTCTGTCTCTCTCTGTCTCAAAAATAAATAAACATTAAAAACATTTTTAAAAATGCATTCTGTTGTTGTTACAGTCATAGATGCTGCAGCTCAGTGTCATTAAGATTTCGGTTAACAGACCCAGCTGTGAGTATTTTCGTGTCATAACATCCCAGTGACTGGAAACCCCAGGTACTCTTGGCTGAGAGAGGGTCACAAGATCCTAAATTCAAATTTTGTCTTTCTTCCTGCAATTTAACAAAAGAATCTGAGATTCCTTCTATTATGAGCTTCCTACATGTTCAAAGAACCTGGAGGGGGAAGTTCTACCAAAAGGCAGACGGTAGGAAAAACTCATGTGCTTCCTGCTCTCCTCTCCGATGGCTTGGACTCGCGGCTGAGAAGTATTAGGAATCCCTGCAGGCCAGTAGCTACTGTAGGAAACCGAAATCCTTCACGATGTCCCCCAAGAAATGCTAGAATCAGAGGAAGCCATCCTCTAGCAAACAAAAACAAGACAAGCAAAAAATAATTTGCTTTTCTTTGTGCATTGACTCTTCTCCCGTGCTCTGACCAGTTACCATTACAGCATCTGTCACAAGTCCTACTGATGACACCCAACTCCTCAGTGCCCTCTCTCATAGATGCTCTTTTAAAGTATGGAATTTGACACACCACTAGGTGAAAGACTTTAAAAGACACTTTCCCTCCCAGGAAGGGCAGAATTAACCTTGTAAAAAAAAAACCAACATCGTGCATTCAATGAGTGATACGGTTCATTTAGGGGAAAACGTGATTTCGAATGAAACACATTATTGTTCTGTGGGTTTTTAAAGGCAGAAGGTAGAAGGCAGCCCCAAATGTCTTGAAAATAAAGGACAACAGATCTCTAGGCTTGTCAAACGATGCACCAGTAACAAGAATCTATGCCTCAATCACCGTACTTGTGCCTGACAATCGAATAATCCCAGTTTGCAGATTAATTCTAGATTTGTACTATCTTTTACTAACATGAGAATTTTTATTTGGATGAAACTTTACACTTGTTCTGTTTCTTTCTCCTATTTCTATCCCAAACCAAAAAGAGGACAGCTCCCCTATCATATTGCCATACCAGACACAAAAACAGAAAATAAGTAGAAGATATAATGGACTCTGAGAGCGTTCTGTGACCCCAAAGAAATATCTGTTCTTGTATCCTTTTTTATTTAAACCGGAGGAAAAAAAACTTCACAGAGAAGTAAACCTGAGACACTGATTCAAGAGCCAGACAGTTCAATGAACAGGATAATCGGGGTAGTTTTTGACAGGTGCGGCTGCCTGCCTATAGCTGGCATATAATCATTACCATTTTAATAAGGCTCTAATAGGGGGGCTGATCATTCAATGGGGTGTGAGGATCCTAATTCAGCTCCCAATCCCACATGAATGTGCTAGAATTTGCAAGCTTTGTTTTCCTCTTTTGTACCTCTGAATGCCAATAATTACTGGCTATAGATTCAAAAATTCTTAGAACTGGAAGCTAAATTAGCTCTCCTAATACTGCACAAGAATGTCAATACTCATAAAAAAGGAAGCAAGTGGTTTTTTTGTATTCTTTTTTTTTTTTTTTTATTACACTTGTAGGCATTATGAAGATCAGCAGTTGAAGTGGGCTGGCTTACTGCATGAATAATGACATTACTGTCTCTCACAGGAAGCGCCCTCCCCTTGCAGGAACAAAAGTTATCCATTGGTCCCAGTGAAATAAGTCTGCCCCAAATCATACGTGGCTTTTTAGCTTTCTGCCTGGCTTCTTGTGAAAGACTTCTGTCTGGTCTGGTTTAGAGACAGGATTTATAAATATTCTATAACTCCTGGTCGAAACCTAGGTATCTCCCCACCAAAAAACCCATTTCCAAAGCCTTTCTTCAAACCACTTGGGTCAAGGGTGAAATTGTAATAATAGTTATTATGATATTGGTATCATTTAGACGGCACAGTGTGCTAGACATTGTGCTTGATGCTTTACGTGGATTGTTACATCCTTCAACACCCCTATAAGGTAGGCACTGCTCGTTGTAGACCCATCTACAGAAAATGACACTTAAAGTAACTAAATAATTTACCTAAAGCCATACATCCGGTTAGTGTCGGAGAAAGGATTCGAGCTGCCTATATAACAATAATTTCAGTCTGTGCTTCTTATAGGTGGCCTTCATATTGTCTGAAACTCCCCAAGGCACACGCAGTTAATTTAGTGGTGACCATGCCTCCCCCCACGTCCCACATGATGTCACAAGGTGCCACTGCCGTTCATGTCTCGTGTGGGCAGACATGTTCCTCCACGGAGCTGAGAAATCGGGCCGATGCCAGGAACACGTGTATTCCCCTCCCTCGCAACATCAGATCCCACTCTCCCCCAACAAGCCGTGGAAAATGAAAACTTCAGGTGTTGGTAGGCAATCTCCGAGTAGTTTGTCTACACTGACGACTTGCTACCTTGCTGTTGTTTGGGAGCCACGGCAGCTGCTCTGCCTTCTAACACAGTGCGTGGTGGCAGTTACGTGCCAGAGGCTTTTGAGGTATTTTTGCCCACGTGCTCACCTTAAACCAAAACCTCTTTTGTGTCCATCAGGGACATGCTGACGTTCCAAGTACCCACATTTTAAGCCCGAGGGTGGCCAATCACCATTGTCAGGCCTGGTTTTGTTTGGTAGCTATATCTTATTCATAAAACTTTTAGCTAAAAGAGATTCTCAATTTTACAATGCAGAGAGCTAAAATGTCTTGACCATTGTCACAGAGTAAACCTGACACCAGGATCCAATTTTCATGATGTCTCAGAATTATTTTCGTTATGAATTGAAATCACTAGGGAACTTTTTTTTTAATTTTTTTTTTTTTACATTTATTTATTTTTGAGAGACAGAGAGAGACAGTGTGAACAGGGGAGGGACAGAGAGAGAGGGAGGCACAGAATCTGAAGCAGGCTCCAGGCTCTGAGCTGCCAGCACAGAGCCCAATGCAGGGCTTGAACCCATGAACCACGAGATCATGACCTGAGCTGAAGTCGGATGCTTAACCAACTGAGCCACCCAGGTGCCCCCTTTTGTTTTTAATTTTTTTTTTTTTTTTTTTACTAGGGACCTTTAACACACACACACACACACACAATCTCCACAAATTGCACCCAGACCACGTGAAACATCACTAGGAAAAGATACTGTTAGGCCTAATTCTTATATGAAAGATTGGAGTCTCATTGACTGGTTTGCGATGGACCAATACAAATCGAAAAAGATAAGCAATAGAACGAGGTACCACATGATATCATATATTTATTTTCTTAAATGTCCGAGTCAACAACTCCGTGTCACTTGATATGACTCTGTATTAGCTATCGCTGACAAAGGACTTACCTCAAAATTTAGCAGCTGAGGGCAATAATAGACCTTTTTTTTTGGACTCAGATTTTGTGGGTCAGGAGCTCAGGAGCAGCTGAGGTGCGTGCTTCTGGCTCAGGGCCTCGCATGGGTTTGTTGTCAAGATGTCAGCCAACGCTGCAGTCACCTGAAGCTTGCGGAGCTGAGAGATCTGTTCTGAGGAGAACTCACTCACGTGACTGTCCCACTGACCCTTCACTGTCCCATCACAGAGATCTCTGTACTGGGCTGCCCAAGTGTCCTCACACGAGGTGACTGCTTCCCACAATTCCCTAAGAGAGAACAAGGTGGAAGCCATGATGCCTTTTATGACCCAGTGTTAGGAGTCGTACAACATCCTTTCTTCAACATTTTGTTGGCTCTTAGGTCAGCCCTACTCAGCTCAGCATGGGAGGGGACTACACAGGAGCAAAAATACAGGAGGAAAGAATCACCAGGGGCCACCTGAGAGGTGGCTATCACAAACTCCACCACAGAACTCTTGACCCTAGTACTGCTTTGGTTGCAAAAGGAAAGGGGTAGTTCTCACGCTGCTAACAGAGTTAACAGAGTTAACTCTCCACATACAAGTTGACACAGAAGCAGAGACCTCAGGGACCCAAATCACAAACCATCTCATATGTGTTTTTGTTGATGTCCACCTCGTGGCTAGGAAATACGAAGACGTCTATTTCTTATTTAGTCATGTGTTCATCCTCTCTTTCAACAAAAACTTGCCAAGGACCTGCTACCTGCCCGGCACTGTGCTAGGAGTTGGATAACAACAACGAAAAGTGTAGGTAGAATGTACCCTCTAGAATTCAACTTCCACTTTCCCAGAACCATACCACTGAGGCACTGACTCTCCTAACATTCTAGGTTTGGGACTCCTTATGTCATCCTTAAAGGAAAATTTAACTCGTTTGTGAGTCTCCTTCCAATTGCCATGTTCCTTAAGGATCAAAGAACTGTCAGACCCGGGGAAGCGTTAGACAAATAAGATACATTTCCCAGCTAGTGCAAGGAGGGACATTTTGGCAAAGATCAGCTAGACAAGAATAAGGCTACGAAACGCGGCTTGCAGTATTTAAGACTGTCGTAACTGAGATGATACCTGGTCTTAGTTCATAACATCCAACTCCTTACATTACCTAGAGTATTTATGTGCAAATATTATATTATTCATAAAATGGAGTGTATTAATCATGTCCTATGAAAAAAATATATCGCACTAATGTAAGAGATGATTGAAATAGCCATAACTGACCCGATAGTCTTTTCCCTTTAAATTGTTGGACCTCATTTTACTCATTAGAAAAAAAATGAATGTAAAAATAATAGCATCCAGGGCACCTGGGTGGCTCAGTAGGTTGAGCATCCGATTTCAACTCCGGTTATGATCTTGTGGTTCGTGAGTTTGAGCCCCGTATCGGGTTCACTGGTGTCAGCAGAGAGCCCACTTCGGGTCCTCTGTCTCCCTCTCTATCTGTCCTTCTCCCACTCATTCTCTCTCTCTCTCTCTCTCTCTCTCTCTCTCTCTCTCTCACTTCCTCCTTTCTCTGTCTCTCCCCAAAATAAATAAACATTAAAAACTAAATAATAGCACTTATTTCATAGGATTATGTGAGAATTAAATGCAATCATTTATATATAGCACTTAGCACAGTGCCTGAACCTTAAGTGCTCAGTAAATGTTGTGATTATACACCAGTATGTTATTATAAACCACTCACAGATAACTGGCTTTACCTTGATGTTACTAATTTATTATAACTCTTCTAGAAAATGTCAGTGATTGATCAAAAACTCAAATTTCGAACTAAACTTTTGCCCTAAAGCACCAAATTATCCTCCATAATTACTGGATTCTCTTATGATCTAAAGGGAATGTCTCTTCTTCTACGTAATTTCTCCCACATATTTTTCACCAGTGTCACATGACCCAGGAACTCATTATATGACTCAGCATAGTAGTGTTTTCAACAAGTTACAGTGTCATTTTGGACTAAACTCGGAATCACTTTAGTCGATGACATATTTTTCCATGTGCAAAATGCGATGAATGTTTTTATTAGTCTTTTGTCATTTTATCCACTACAATTAGTCTCTTACAAAGCAGAAATGTACGTGTTGATGAAATTACTAAATGGCAAAGTAGATGAAATTAACCTATGGTATCCCACCTCAGATGATATCCTTGAATTTTTCACTCGTCAGCATTTTCACTTGTCTGTTTCTGTAACAGAGCAGAGCAATTTATTTTGCCGGTACCCAAACTTCTGCTGGTTTTGTGAGTGCCTTTAGAACCAAATCTAGGCCTCCCTGCTTCCAATCCTGCTGAACACGAAGAAAATGTGATTTCCTGAAGCAAAATAAAAGGCTTAGAAAAAAGACTGAGAAGTCTCCTTAGATATCAAATAGCTCTTACGCAACACGGTTTTGATGAAGCAGTGTAAGCGAATCAGAAACATATGTATTAAATTTCCCTTGAGTTACTCGGGGTTTCAAAATCAAGGGATTAAGAAGATGGTAGGGGTTGCCCTTCAGTTGCTCGGTGCCCTTTGAAACCCCCCAAAACATGTTTTGTGGGGGAGATTTAGTCAATCCCTCAAAATTTGGGGATATTCTCTGGCTGACCAGGAAGTACCCAGAACTCCCAAGACTGGCTCTTCTTGTCAGATCTCCAGGCTCATTTCTAGATCAAAGAAGTCGAGTTAAGTACCCAGATGCTGGGAGGCTTATCTGTACTGAAGTAATGATCCTTTCCTTAGGTTTGTCATGAATTAGAAATAATCCTCTCTTTTTTCCATCTTAAACCAGAAAAGAAATATTAGACACATTTTTCTGTACTGAACTCCCATTCTGAAGCTCTTGCCCTCAGAAGAATCTGTGAAATTAAGAAGTGTGACTATCTCATCTTTCACGTAGCTTAATTGAGTAAAGTAACTCTTCGGTGCCTCAAGCCCCAACTCTCTGATTGTTTTGTTATTGGAGGGCGTCAACATCTGTCTCCAAAGGACGTTGGAGCATGCTTAAAAATGCTCCGATTATATTGTTAAACTATATTCTAAAAAAACCGACAGATTCCTAACGTGACTATTAAAGTGGAGGAGAGGTGGGAGAAGGAGTGAGTTGCCCAAAAGTCTAACAACAAAAGGTCTGCTCTGAGGTATTTGTGGAGTTCCATGTGTTGAACAAATTCAGATTAAATTTAAATCCAGCAAGATTTGGAGACCATTCTCTCTGGAGCTTGGAGAAATTGGCAAATCAGCTATTAAAAATAGGACTGGAGTGTTTTATCTGTGTTGTCCTTTGTAATTAGGCTGCTGAATAACAGAAGTATTATCACACCAGGGTTAGTGCCAGGGGATTATCCAAAGTTTTACAAATGGGATGCTAAAGTGGCCCGAACAGGTGCACACACAAAGAGTAAGGGAGGGGAGAAGCAAGAGAATGAAAGCTGAGGCCTACTACTTTGAGCCACATAGTAAAATTAATGGTTTCTGTAAATGAATGGCACGGTTAGATTACCATTGAACTTGTAAAATTAGAGGAAGGAGTCAGATTCTTCATTACACTCCTTTTTCTCTTTTTTAATTTGAACGGAGGAGGTCGACCTTAATTGTCGTTCTACCTCCGAAAAGAAAACCTTTTCATCCGAATAATTTTGCAGCAGGCACAGTGACTCCTCAAAGAAATTGTGCTTTCTGAAATCTTTTTTTTTTTTTTTTTTTCCCCTTCCTGGTCTTCTCGTGTGACCTGTGGGCTGGAGAGAAAAGGGGGTTAGATTTAAACGAGGTCATATTTGTGAAATTGGTGAATTTTTAAAAAGGGAAGAAAAATACCCACTACCTTAAGAACAGTAGCAAAAATGGAAAGTCATTTTGGGCTTCACGCAGGTGAATTAAAGAATAATACTTTTTCTTTTTTTTTTTTTTTTTTTACTAAGATCTTTGCTTAGAATTAGAAGCACTTGTGTAGGAATCCCTGGATTCTAAGTGTCCTCAGTTGGACTTTATATTAATTTCTCCCAAATGTATCTATTTTCTAATACAACGGTAGTTCCATTCATTTAACACTGAGTTACTTCTTTATTACGATTTACTTGCAAAAAAAGCTTGGGTGATTGAACTTTGGAAATTTAAACGTCCTGAAGCTGCTGCCTGAAGATGATTCATTTCCATTTCCACCAGCTCTCCCGTGCTGTCTTCCTCAGTTCCCCCCGAGCTGAATGGCACACGTTTTTTATTTGGCTCTCTGGGTAAGCCTGCAGCACTGCCTCTGCCTGACTGGTTTTAGATTACAAGAACCTGACAGCATTACCAGGTTTCCAGGCCTTTCCAGGGCACCACAAGTGTGTCTTGACTTCAGCCAATATAATGCGTGCGAAGGATGAAACTCAGCTCCTGACCAATGACAGCATCTCAAAATATATTCAACTGGTATTGTTGTTTTTGCTGTTATATCATCTTTCTGCCAACACAGCCTCAACACATCCTACCAATATAAAACGGCTGCCAGTAGAAACAGGCTAGTGCTCCCTGTACAACCACAGAATCTCCTCGTAAGCACAGCCCGTGGCCGTGAAATTGCATCACTGACACCCCCTTCCAAGAATGAAATATGGAGTCTGAATTTCATCTTGCGCTAATCAGATGATCTTGTCCGCTATGTCGAGATTATTAGCTCTATGGCTATTGGAGAAAAGTGTCAAAGCATTACATACATTTACCACTAAATCTTAAAACTGAGTTTCCTTATTTGCATAAAAATTGGGGAATTAGAAACCACAGTTATCACTGGCTAAGTATTTACCGCATCAAGCACTGTGCTAAGGACATTGTGCCCAACACTACATTGAATTTTCCAAAAAACCTTCTCTGGAAGTATTATATTTTCCTTTTTTTTATAGCTGAGGAGCCTGGCGGTTAGAATTCATGACAGTTTTGCCAAAAGATGCAACGAGTGGCAAAGTCAGAAAACTCACACATGGTTGTCTAGTAACTAAAGACTCTGTACATTACACTGTTTTAGGTCTTATTTCGGTACACTATATTTATCGATTGAAATCAAGACTGTTCATATTATCCAAGAGCCATAGAAGATCCTGCAGGTGGTGTAGAAGTTTCAACCTCAGTTCTTCATATGAAATTACCAGCCGAAGTTTTGTCCGCCTAAAGAATGACGTACTTTAAAATCCATACCTGAGATGAAAAACAATTTATATTGAACAATGGACAGCAACAGCCTGAGAATCTAGCTAGCGTGTGTATTAAACTGCCAGGAAAAAGACCAATTAGCTTAACCTTTCCTGTCACACTCTTCTCATAAAATGAAGTTGTTTTTTTTTTTTTTAATGTTTATTTTTGAGAGAGAGACAGAGCATGAGCAGGGGAGGGGCAGGGAGAGAGAGGGAGAAGGGAGAGAGAGAGAGAGAGAGAGAGAGAGAATCCAAAGCAGGCTCCAGGCTCTGAGCACTCAGCACAGAGCCTAACACGGGCCATGAATCCACGAACCATGAGATCATGACCTGGGCCGAAGTTGGATGCTCAACCAACTGAGCCACCCAGGCGCCCCGAAAAAAGTAAAGTCTTAAGAAAGTAACCCTGAGCATCAAATTGGATGCTGGGACTTGGAAATGATTTTTTTCCTTTTGTGTCTACGCGTGAGTGTTTTTCTACTTTGGGCCTCACTTTGTGTCTCTACCCTTGGTAGGCACCCCCTTTGAGCTTGCTATAACGCCGTTGCCAAAATGCCCATGTGATGAGCATGCCATTGCCTTCACAGAAACCTGCGGAGCCCCCACGGTCTCAGCTGTGTGTCTAGTTAGTACTGACACGGAATTAGCTCATTTGCAGCACGCTACCAAATAGCGTCACAATTTACCTACCAATTTACCTCTCGCGTAAGACATGGTGGTATCAGCTTCTGTGGTGGTAGTTTTGGAATAGTTGTACTGACTTTAGGCACAGAGGATATTTTAAACAGAGGATAATGCTAACCATTTAAAAGGATAGGAATGACTTTAAGGATCAGAGGTGAAAGTAGATGTTCAAAATTATTTGTAGAATGAAGGAAGGAATATACGAATGAAATAAAACGATGTGAGAGAAGAAACCACCAAACAGAGATCAGACGCAAGTGAGGTTGGCCCAAAGTGGACTAACAGGGGAGAAAAACATTGCAGACAAGAAATGGAGGGTTAAGCCTCATTTGAACCATGGCTCCTGGTTAAGCCGTGATTACCATGGGCTAATCATATGTCCTAGTTTGCCCAGAACAGGCCTAGTTTACCTGGTTTCCATCTGCCTTTCTTGTGTAATTATTAATTACAATTATCATCCACTTTTACTCTCAAAAGTGCCCTGGTTTGAAGGATATATTCTATGGTCACTTGACATTTTAGCATGTGACACTGAAAAAACTATGTAAATTTTTCCAGATTTTTTTCTACATATAGAATAAAATAGTTGAACCAAATAGACTGTGTCTCACCTTCAGCTTTGGTACGAACTGCTTCCTCTTTCTCAGGTATGTGAAGTCATTCCTTCCCCATCTCCTTGCCAACAGTTCCCACTTTCTACTGGTGCATGCATGTGTGTGTGTATATATATATATATATATATATAATAACATTATTATATATACATTATATATATATATAAAGTGACAATATTAAAAGAGCTTCTGCAGAAACAAAATCAGATTGTGGAAGAGGGGAAAAATATATAGTTGTGTTAGCAGTAAAAGTGAGGACAATCATATTTGTTTTTTTTAAGTTTATTTTTATTTATTTTAAGAGAGAGAGAGAGAGAGAAAGCATGCACAGAGGTGGGACAGAGAGGGGGAGAAAGAATCCCAAGCAGGTTCTGCATTATCAGCATGGAGCCCAACATGGGCTCGAACCCATGAACTGTGAGATCGTGACTTGAACCAAAATCAAGATACAGAACCTCAACCGACTGAGCCACCCAGGTGCCCTGAGGACGATCATATTTGAACCATAATACAAAGCGTATCCAGGTTATGCTGCGACTATAAACCAAAAATAAAAATCTTACAAATATCCACCATGTACGCTGTAAATTTAACAAAATATCAAACTAAATTAGTAATTAAGAAAATTATGTGATTATTTTTGTAATGTCAGTCACTTACTAAGTGGGATCAAGAACCAGAATGGAATTGAACCCCCTTAAAGCAATACTGAATGCTAGAAGATGATGGAATAAATGGCTTTCAAATCAGGAGGGAGACCTTAATTTCAACCTAGAATTCTAGGCCCAAACAATCATTAAGTGTGCACGCTGAATAAATACACTTTCAGAAATGAAAAGTTTTAATAAATTACCTCCCACGCACCCTTTCTCAGGAAGCTACCAATGGATGTGCCTTAGCAAGACAAATAATGGACTAAGAAAACAGAAGGTATGGGATTCTAGAAATAAGGAAATCCAACACAAGAGAGAGGTGAAGGAAGACTGACAATCTCTCTATGAAGAAAGATACAAAACAGTAGCTCTGGACCGGGCCTAGAGAATCATCTGCTCAGCTTAGACTAACTTGGGGGACTCTGAAAGCAATCGGCAAGAAGGTAACAACTTTAGAACAGCTAACATGTTTGAATGTATGGCGAGGGGGTTTTCACAAGTTGGGGAGATTTTGAAGTTAAATTAGCGGCTCGTCTATAAATATCATACTCACAGGTATACTGATTACTAAATATCTCTATAGCCCATGGAAGATGGCAAGTGTGTCTGTGTGTGATGGGGAGAAGAGGTAGACACGGGGTGGGAAGCTAATGGATAAATATTTAAAACTGAAGAATCGGAATGCAGGTATACAAAACATGCAGCAATTCAATATAGCATAGTAGTTACATGCGCAGACTCTTGATTCAGACTCTGAGTCTAATTCCCACCACCGCCAATTAATCACCATATGACTTCAGGCGAGTTGCCTTACTGATTTGTATCTCAGTTTTATCATCTGAAAACTGGGGTAGTAGTTTTCTGCCTCCTAAGGTGGTTATGTGGGCTAAATTTCTCAAGTGCTTAGAAAAGTACATGGCTCTCCGCAAGCAATATGGGAGGGTTAGCCACTAAGAAAACATTACTAGAGATATGGAAGTAAAATATCAAAAGAATTCAGTTGAAAAAGTAGAAAGTGGTTGTGGGGGAAGGGACTGATGCCATAGAAAGAAGATTGTAGCTTTTCATACTTTGTCGGCATTTGACATCTTATTTTAGTTTATGCTCACAAATAACTTCACAAAAAAACAAGTACGTTTGAAATGATAGGAATTATACTTTTTCAGTTGAGCCCGGGGTTGGATAAAGCATCTTTTGTTCAGGTGTTTGCAAATGTTGTGATAAGTAGGACAAGGAGAGTGCATGTCGTTTCAGACCACTTGCATTAACCTGATTCTTAGATGTAAGCAAGAGATTTGTTGAGCTGGTTTAAATACAAGATGTTGGGGAGCATGCCAGAGACCTAGGCTTTAAAACGGACCGGGGTGCGGGAAGCTACAGCCATAACTATGCCTGGAATCTCACCGCATCCCGTGAGCTGAGCTTTCCGTACTGTTCACCGCTGGACTCTGAACACCTCAGTTCACACTTAGATGCTGGAAGTCATGACTGGCAAGGTTGCCACAGCCGTCCCTGAAAATCGGATGCTGGGGCCACCACAGCCTCGCCGAAAAGAATTTTCCCCTCCTATGTTGCTTTATATTACTAACCCCAGTTCAAATCATGCCCCAGTGTATATGACTAGGGCCATAAGACAATTATCAAGTATTTATAATTTGTATACCCAAAGACAGGTCCTGCTTCCCTCCAGGAGCCATAGCATAGGTAATTTCCCAATTATAGAACTGGATGAGGTGGACCCTTCGTTGTCACTTATACTCATTGCCTCTCTAATGGGAGAAGCACATTATCTACCCCCAATCGACTCAAGCTTAGCAATGTGATTAACTTTGGCTAATCAGATATGAGTAACGGTGACATATATCCCTTCAGGACAGAAGCACGAAGGGCCATCATAGGGTCTTCCCAATTTATTTTTCTTGCCTCTGAAAATATGGGAAGCATGCTAAGATAATGCTTCTATCAGTCTAAGTCCCTGAGTGACTACAACAAACAAAATCTCCTTGCCAAAACTGTGGTGGATATATAACTGACTATGGTGATAGAGTTGCTGGGAAGTCAAAAAAGGGACAAAGACTCAGCATAGTACTTATCTGTACACCAAACATCTTGAAACTTGTCAAACTTCTTAATTATCAGCTAATAACTGTGAGAGCAGCTTCTCTGACATTATTCCAGAAAACTGTTCTTAGATGCCCTTTGTTTGCCTTTGACCTATACTCTTTCAGAGCCTATTTCTATCTAGTTACTATGCCTTATCTCTCTTTCCCACTCTTGCCCTATGGAATCAACTCTGATACTTGTTCTCCTAAACCTTGACTCTGGCTTATTTCAGACATAGAGAAGTAAACAAAACAGACCAAAATTCTAGGTCTTCAGAGCTGACATCCTAGTGGAGGGAAAGTGGTAGAGGGGTTTATGGTAAATACCATAGAAATTTAAACATTAAATTTAAACCTTGGTCAGGGTTAGTCCTCATTAAGAAGGTGATATTTGAGCACAGATTTGAAGGATTAAGGAAGTGAGCCATGCGGTCATCTGAAAGAAAAGTATTACAGGCAGAAGGAACTGGCAATGCACACTCTCTGAAACAAAAATATACCTAGAATTTTTGAAGAACACCAAAGGGGTCTTTTGGGAAACTCCTAACTTGTTAGTAAACATGGGTACCCACTTTCTTTGATATAATACATTTTTTTCTAATTTATGACTGCACAATCTGGGCTTCCAGATATGCCTTTGGCAATATCATCTACAAGTTTATATCCTCATAGAAGAGAAAATTCTCAGTTCCTTTTATCTTACTTTTATACCAGTAAATTATTTGGCCATAATTATCCCAGAGATTTGGGCAGGGGAACTTTCCACAATCAATTACAACTTATTGTAATGACCCATTCCACTCACATTCTTTCTTGGAAGTCATCAAGAGTCCATATTTGGCCCCAAACAACCACCACTGGAGACCGTAATCTCTAGGTGTCATGGAAGATGTTTAAGTGCTTGAAGAACTGATGGCCATTTTATAAAAATAAAAGAAAAGGGCAATAAAAAGACGTGTTCACAGATGTCTTCCCATCCTCTGAGAGCAGCATGAGAAAGCACACTGGAGCCGACCTCAGTTTTCAAATCAAATATACATTCCGATAGCTGAGTCGTTTGAAGTTTGCCCCGTGTGGTTTAGCGGGCGGTATAAGATGTCAAATAAAGCATAGTATAAGATGTCATTGCCCTTTTGGACCAAGCAACTTCTGCATTTTCAACAGGGGCAAAATTACATTCATAAGAGTAGAAAACACCCACTGCCATGAACGAGACCCTTCTTGTCTTTAGAGCAAGTCTTTTCAAATATTTCAAGATTAAAATAGAACGTGCCAACAATACCTATAATCAACTTTTCTTCCCCAATACCTGTCACTCCCTAGACATCACTTAACCTCCTAAGGGAATGCATTCAAGGTTTTCGCTTTATTGGGTTACTGTAGACCCACGGAATCAAGCACTGTGCATGCAGACGTCCTACAGTTGACCAAGTCTAAATTTTGATAGTGAGAATGCAAATATATTTCCATTGTATTTGACTATTAAATCGTAACCCAAGGACAGCACCCAAGAGACGGAGGTTAAAGGTAGGTTAACATGATGGTCACCCAAGTAGTAGCACTAGAGTTCACAGAATAGCAACAATACCACACCTCTTTGTGCACTTCTAAAATTCGGGAATTATGGGTTTGCAGTGATGAAAAGAGGTAAAATGCAAAAAAAAAAAAAAAAAAAAAAAAAAAAAAAAAAAAAACAAAACAAAAAAAAAAGAAGGAGAGAGAGAGAGGGGAAATTTAAACATGTAAACTTCGATGTTGTAAATGCTACCAGCTGAATGACTTTAAGCAAATTCTTTTTTTCTTTTTTTAAATGATTAAAAAGATGTTTTAAATGTTGCAATTATTTGATTTTCATTTTACACAGTGTTATACTGGTTTCAGGCGTACAATGTACTAATTCAACACTTCCATACAACACCCCGTGCTTATCACAAGTGCCCTCCTTAATCTCCATCACCTATTTCACCCATCCCCCACCCACCTCCTCTTTGGTAACCATCAGTTTGTTCTCCATAGTTAAGAGTCTGTTTCTTGGTTTGTCTCTCTTTCTCTTTTTTCCTTCGCTTATTTGTTTTGTTTCTTCAATTCCACATATGAGTGAAATCATATGATATTTGTCTTTCTCTGACTTATTTCGCTTAGCATTATACCCTCTAACTCCATCCATGTTGTTGCAAATGGCAAGATTTCATTCTTTTTATGGCCGAACAATATTCCATATATATATATGGACACACACACACACGCCACATCTTTTTTATCCAATCATCAGTCGATGGGACACTTGGGCTATTTCCATAGTTTGGCTATTGTAGATAATGCTGCTATAAACATAGGGGTACATGTATCTCTTCAAATCAGTGTTTCTGTGTTTTGGGGGTAAATACCCAGTAGTATGATTACTGGATCATAGGGTAGTTCTATTTTTAACTTTTTGAGGGACCTCTATAGTGTTTTCCACAGTGGCTACACCAGTTTGCATTTCCACCAACAGTGCAAGATGGTTCCTTTTTCTCCACATCCTCACCAACAGTTGTTTTTTCTTGTGCTTTCAATTTTACACATTCTGACAAGTGTGAGGTGATACCTAATAGTAGTTCTGATATGTATCTCCCTGATGATGAGTGATGTTGAGCATTTTTTCTTGTGTCTGTTGACCATCTAGATGTCTTCTTTGGAGAAATGCCTGTTCAAGTCTTCTGCCCATTTTTTAATTGGATTATTTGGTTCTGCATGTTGAGTTGTAGAAGTTTTTTATATATTTTGGATACTAACGTTTTATTGGATATGTCATTTCCAAGTGTCTTCTCCCATTCAGTAGGTTGCCTTTTAGTTCTTTTGGATTTTTTTCTTCCTTTTCTGTGCAGGAGCTTTTTATTTTGACATAAAAATAGCCCAATAGATTATTTTGGCTTTTATTTTCCTTGGACTTTAGGCAAATTCTTAATTTCTTTAAGCTTCTGTTTTGTCAACCTTAAAAATGGGCCATAACCTATCAATCTCTAATATTTTGAGGATTAAATGAACCAACACATGTAAAGTACCTAAAACAACACCTTGTATATAAAAGGCAGTCAACAACTTTAGTTTCTTCTTCCCTTATTTTATAGATGATTAAACAAAAGCCCAGGCAGCATCAGAGAACCGCCCAGCATTGGTCATCTAGTGAATTAATGATAGAACTAAGGCCCAGCGTTGGTCATCTAGTGAATTAATGATAGCACTAAGGCAGATTTTTAAAACTTTAATCTAGTGCTCCTTTGATATTTTGCAAATTTTCACCATCAACTTTTTCTTGACCTTTTATTTTCATCAAATCATATTTCATTTGTTACACTATGGGGCTGAAAATGGGACCAACTCAAGTTGTGACTACATAAGAATAAATGTCACTAATGGAAGGAACTATTACAGACTCTAAATTCAGAATTTTGATTCCTAACACTGACTTTGGGGATTAAGGTACCAATGGCCATTTGGATCCCTTCCACGACACTCATGACACACCAGGGAGCCTTGTTCTCATCCTCACTGGATGTTAGTAGGTCACAAATGTGGAAAATTATTCTTTTATGGCATAACAGGATCACCTGGCACTAAAAGTGTCTCCAGGAATTCTGTTGGCTTTCTTTAGGACTTATCCCAGAGAGCTCCCAGTCACAGATGCCAAACAGTCTCTTCCTCTATCACCAGCTACTATGTGGCTAGTCTGGATCAAGACAGTATAGTGGGTAAGAATAGAGGATCGGGGTTCAGCTGCCTGGGTTCAAAGCCAGTTCCACCATTTACTTGTTAGGTGACTTGAACAAGTTACTTAACTTCTCTGCACTTTGGTTTCCTCACTATATAAATTTAGTCCCCATGTATACAGCTTTTAGAAGAGTGGTTGGAACACAGTAAATGTAATATGTTTGCTGTTACTAATATTATCAGGCTCCTTCCAGAGTGTAGGTCTGTCCTGACTTTATAATATCCAATACCAAAATATTTGTAACTTTCTTCTCTGTTGACTGGCATTTTACAATGCTTAATGGATGTTTTCTACATGAGGTACTCCAACTAGCAATTTAAATTCAATGCCTCCAGATTTGTAGAACATGTTAATTGCATCTTCAATTATTTTTTGAAAGAAAGAGGGCATAAGCAAACAGACAAATCCATTCTTTCATATCAGTCCGAATAATTTGATATTAGATTGTACATACTTTGGGAAAATGGGCCTAAAACAAAGTGCCAAGATCTTGCATGCGGTATATATATATGGGTACAGTTCTATTTTTTTTTTCAATCTAGAAACTCAATTTAGGTTAATTGGCTGATATGAACAATAGTACAGCATAGGCTCTGGGATCAGGCTGCCTGGATTTGAATCCCAATTCCATCACTCACTATCTGCTTGACTTGGGGAAATTTTATTAACCTCTTAACTCAGTTTCCTTATTTATAAAAGGTGGATAATAATTATACCTAATGACAAGATTGATACAAGGATTAAATGGGTTATTATAAAGCACTTAGCACAGACTATGGTACATTGGAGTGCTAGATACGCATTTGTTTACATAAATAAGGGTTAGGTATCATTAGAAAGGCACGAAGGTGACTAGCATGGAATAGAATGATTCCAATATGAGATTTTACCATATGATTCTCACAGGATTTTTTCCTACATCATCCATCAAGACCAAAAGAGACTTTACCCATTCACTGGAGTCACTGAATAAGTCCCTCTTGTGACTTTGTAGGAATGGCCCTGGACCCAGTCCTCCTATGTATCTGAGAAAGTCTTCTCTGGCCCTAGAATAAGCACGTTACCAGGCTTATTAAGCTTAAAGAAACATATTGGACTTGAGTAGTCAGTGCAACAGTGATAGCCCGTATTTCTTTGCCTTTTGCCCTCATCTGATTGCACAGAACGTTAACTCCCTATAAATTACCCAACAAACATTCTAGGGAGGTCCAACACAAGACCATACTTGTGTTTGAGAATTTTGCCTGATATTAATGCCTATTTTAAATATGTTGATTTCTTGAAGACAACCCAACCTTTGGAAATCACATAGATGTCTCAAAGAGTTTCAAATGACACCTGCCCCAAACCAAACTCAATTACCTCTCTTCCCTTCACACTATCCTGGTTCCTTCTGAGTTCTTTGAGTTCCCTTACCCAAACTAGAAAATGTGGGGTTGTGTGCAACATCTCACACTTTCTCTTTACCCCCTCAACCCTCAATCAAGTGTAGAATCCTAATAATCATGCTTCTAAGATGTCCTATAATAATCCTCCTCTCCCATAGTGACTATTCTGATCATACCTTCCATTGTTCATAAACTAGGAGGTGATACTGAGACTTCATTCTTTCTTGCCTGGCTGGGTGGCCAAAAATGGATTGGTTGAGGGTAAAGTTACATAAGAGAAATAGCTGCTTTCAAGAATTAGGCAAATAAGCTTTATGGAATAACACAGGAGCTATGAAATGAGTGAAAGGTGTACATTAGTACAGAACATGAAACTGGTCAGATTCTGGCTAAAGTGAAATATAACCTATGGTTATAATGTGCTATTTGCATGCATGCTCCATCTACTCTACTCCATGGCAAGCCTTTCCATGGAAAGGTCTGTGTCTGATTAAGCTCTGTATTAACCAAAGTATTTTCATCATACCTAAACAAAAAGTGTTTATAAAGCAGACAAATGTTGTGGCAGTGGGAACTGCTGTCTTCAAGAATAAGTAAAGTTTCTTTCTGAACAAGAGTTCTACAATTCTCAGCTCCTCAGATACTTTCTCTGAGATTATAACTTTTAGCTCACAGCTCCCGTCCTTCAGTTTCATTTAAATTATCTCTCTCCCAATTCATGCTGTACCTTTTATTGGCCTATAAGCAAGCTCATTTATCTAAATTCTACTTACTCATCAGGGTTTAGGAGATGACAGACCGGAAGGTGATATGCTGCAGGGGAAGGGCAGAAACTATGGAGTTGGTTCTCACTGGGTTCAAATTCTGCTTGAGCAGAATTAGCTATATATTGCTCTAGGCCAATATCCTTACCTCTGTAACCCCCACTTTTCTCATCTTTAAAAATGTCATGATTAGGAACCTTCCATGAAGAAATGCTTTGAGAAATTAGTGATCTACTGTGTTTGATGTTTTTTGCTCTCACTTGAGACACAGACAATATTAGTTTCCTTCCTGTTAGATCAGTCAGCACTTATTATTTCTTCTGAAAATCATTTTGCCTATTGTTTTTTAATGGGGTAGGCTGTGTCTTCTCTTTGGAAGTCTTTGGAAATTTATACAAACAAGGGCCCTCCTGTCACTTCCAATGGCTTTATACAGGTTTCAGGGGGTCAGTAGCCATGCTTACAGAGGATCTCCCTGAAAATTTCCTCAACTCTGCTACTCTTTTGACTACACTATGTTTGGCTTTTGCATTTTTAGACTTCTTTTCCATATTCTTAGAGAAAATAATAATAGGGGAGCCCTCACACTTAGTTTTAAGCTCATCAATGAAACTACAAAATGTACGGTCAGGGGTAGAGACAGAAATTAAAAAAAAAAATAGCAGCCATTAAGTGATTACTGTCCATTGTAGGGGTGAGGGGTACCTTTTTCTAATGGTTTGTATAAGGCAGGGCATTCTCACATGCCCAGAGCACTTGCCCTTGTGGAGCTGATGTGCTGGTGACCAAAATTTCCTGCTATAGGATATAATGTTCATGAAGGCTCTTGTTTTTGTAAAGATTCTTTTTCTTGGTTGAAAGAAAAAAAAAAACAAGCATGTTTGTTTGTTTGTTTGTTTGTTTGTTTTTATTAGAGTGGGGTTAATTCTCCCCAAATGGATCTATTGATTCAATTGAAATGTCACCAGGATTTTTTTGTAGAATTGCAAAGCCGATCCAAAAATGGAAGGGAGGGATTCTATTCATGGGTAGTTGGAGTGGATGTACTTTATCCTTTTTATCCCACTAAGCACATGAAATACTCTGGACTTTACATATAAAACAATCATACGAAGGCTGAAAGATGGACAGAAGGGAGACTAGCTAGGGACCTGAGACCTGCAAAATAACATGGAGGTAACTTCTCTGGATTTCCTTTTGGACGAACAGATCCTAAACTTGGTAGAGAAGCCAGCAATTTGGAAATACCACTAGGACAACAAAATTCTTAACATAAGCCTGCTCTCTTTAGCCAAAGCACCAGGAAAAGGACAACTTTGCAAGACAGGAAACTTTTAGACAATAACATCTCTACATCACCCAAATACAAAAGATTAAACTGGGACCCCAATCTCACCAACAGCAACAAAGACTAAGAAGGAAATTTGCCTAGCTTTCTACCCATACTCAGCTGTTAGTGAGTTGCCTTGATCATCCTGCCCCATAACTTGGGGTTGTGCCAGAGAAGATTAGCTGGCTGGCTGTCTCCCCAGTTTCAGTGGAGATCATATGGTGAACTTGGACTTCCCTTCTACCTAGCAGTAATGAGGGTTCCTACTTACTTTTCTAGTTGGACAGTGCCAAAGGAGGCCAATGGAAAGCCAGGACCTTCACCACTAACCGGCAGTAAAGAGGGCATCTCTATCCATGGGGTCAGTTGAAGCAATACGGGGAGCAGTAATAAGACACACCTACTTCCCCCAGCAAAGGAAGTATCAGTGGAGGCCTACTGGGGATCCAAAACTCCCATCACCACCTACGAGGAATCAGGAGCACCCCCCTCAAGTATTAACAGAAGATTAGAAAAATATGCAAAGAGGGACACCTGGGTGGCTCTGTTGGCTAAGTGTCTTATTTCAACTCAGGTCATGACCCCATGGTCCATGAGTTTGAGCCCTGCGTTGGGCTCTGTGCTGAGAGCTTGGAGCCTGGAGCCTGGAGCCTGCTTCAGATTCTGTGTCTCCCTCTCTCTCTACCCCTCTCCCACTCACACTCTGTCTCTCTCTCCCTCAAAAATAAGTAAACATTAAAAAAAGTTTAAAAAAAAAAAGAAAAGAAAAATATGCAAAGAAACGATGAAGAAAAATTCTAAACTTTGGCAAAAAACATAAGTCTACAGATTCAAGAAGTTGAACATAATCTATACATGATAAACTTAAAAGAAATTCCATCCAAAGCACATTATAGTCCATCTTTTGAAAACTAAAGACAGACAAAATATCTTGAATGCAATGAGAGAGAAATGACACCTTACCTACAGAGATAAAACAATGTAGATGACAGAGTATTTCTCATCAGAAACCACAGTGGCCAGAAATGGCACATTTTTCAAATGATAAAAGAAAAGATGACATCACAACCCTGCATGTGCATGTCCCAAACAAAGAGCCGCAAAATATGAGAAGCAAAAATTGCTTGAAGAGAAAGGATAAATAGTCAAGTCCACAATTAGAATTGAAGACTTTAACATACTTCTCTCTACACAAAAAATTAACAACACCATCACCAATAAGATCTAATGGACATTGACAAGACACTTGAACCAACAAAGCACAATACAGATTATTTCCAGTGTCCACAGAATATCTATCAAGATATCCCATATCCTGAGCTATAAAACAAACTTCAACAAATTTAAAAGAATTAGAATCATTCAGAAAGTGCTTTCCAACCATGATGTAATCAAAACTAGAAATCAATGACAGAAAGATAATGAGAAAATCTCCAAACACTTCGGAACTAAAGAACAAGAGTCTAAATATTCAATGGGTTAAAGAAGTTTCAAGGGGAATTGAAAAATCCATTTAACTGAATAAAAGTGCAGCATAATACAACTTCTGGGACATAGCTAAAATGGTATTGAAAGGGAAATTTATAGCACTAAATTCACACATTAGAAAAGAGGAAAAATCTCAAGTTAATAACCTAAGCTCCTCCTAAAATGTCAACATAGAGAAGAGCAAATAAGCCAAAAAACAAGCAGAAGGGAGAAAATGATAAAGTGTAGAAATAAATGAAATTGAAAACAGAAGAATATAGAAAAACAATGAAACAAAGAGCTGGTTTGAAAAGATCAATGACATTGACAAACCTCAAGCAGGACTGACACAATTTGCCAATATTAGGAATGAAATAGGAGGTATTACTACGGACCCTGCAGACATCAAAGAGGTAATAAGGATAGCGAAGAGAAGCCCTGCGTACATCCATTTTACAACTTAGATGGAATGGACCAAAAAGAAAGGATTTTTAAAAAGAATTAACCATAAAAGGCACAACTGATAAATTGGATTTAATAAAATTTAAGAACTTTTGTTTCTCATAAAATACCATGATGATAGTGCAGAGAAAAGCCACAGAGAGATTTCATAGTGTACATATTTGACAAAGGACTAATATCCAGAATATATAAATAACTCCATTGAATCAGGAAAAAAGACATTCAGACAACTGAGTAAAAGATGGACAAATGCCTTGAACAGGCTTTTTGCAGAAAAGGATTCTAAATGAGTGACAACCCATGCAAAGATGCTAAAGATCATTAGTTATCAGAGAAATGCAAACAAAACCACTACATATCCATCAGAATGTCCAAAATAAAACACGTGGAAATACCAAGAATTGGTAAGGATTTAGGTCACCTGAACTCTTCACAGACTGCTGGCAGGAATATAAATTGCTGAAGCCACTTTGAAAAATCGCTTGGCAGCCTCCATAAAACCAATGATATGCAGACCCTGTGATGAGAACATTCACTGTTGGTATGAACCCAAGAGAAATATGTATTTAGGTATGCAAAAATATGTACCAAACATTCATCGCAGCATTATTTTTTCATAACCTAAAACTGAAAACAGAGCAAAAGTCCATGAACAAGAAAATGGAGAAACTGTAAATGTTTATAAATGAGATATTCTAAAGCAATCAAAGAAATATATTACTGCTACACGCAACATGATAAATGTCATACACCAGATGTTGAGGGCAAGAAGCCCCAGTCTCACAAGAATATGTACTATGTAATTCCATTTAATAAAGTTTAGAGACAGACAAAACTAGAACCACATTTTGTAATTTGATTAACGACTGGGAAGAAGAAGGAAGGAAACTTCCAGGATACTGCTAATCCCCTGGGTCGTGGCTTGCTCTGGGTTGTGGCTACATGGATGTGTATACATTTTAAAATTCATTGACATGCTCACTTTAGACTTGTAAACTTTTCTGCATGTACGTTATACTTGAATAAAAATGTTTTAAAAAATTATAGGGATTTGGCCATTCGTTGGATGCAGGAAGTAAGGAGAAGTGGCCATTGGTCTCTGGCATGAACAAGTGGGGCAATGGAAAAGTCGTCCAATGTACAAAGCAGGCTGGGAGGCAACACTGCTTAGTGGTTCACCGCATGGGCTCCAGAGCTACAACGCCTTGGTTTGAATCCTGGTTCTGTTACAAATTCTAGGAGTTTAGGTGAGTTGTATAACCTCTTTTGCCTCTGTTTCTGCAACTGTGAAAAGGTAAGGCTAAGAGTAGCACTTACTCCATTCATTGGCTTAGTGTGATGATTAAATTATTCAATATTGGTATGGTACTTAAGTTAGTGCTTTATAGAAGTATATTTTATATATGTATTTTTTTTATTTTAGAAAGAGAGCAGGGAAAGGGGGCAGAGAGAGAGAGAGAGAGAGAGAGAGAGAGAATCTCAAGCAGGCTCCATGCTCAGGACAGAGTCCAACCTGGTGCTCGATCCCATGACTCTGGGATCACGACCTGAGCTGAAATCAAGAGTCAGATGCTCAGCTGACTGGGCCACCCAGTCGCCCCTATATATGTATTTTTTTTAATAAAATAAACATTGAGGGGTCCAGTTTAGGAAGGAATTAGGGAATTCAGTTTTGGACAAGTTGAGTTGGAAACATATCTCTCTCTATATATATATGGATACATATGACAGAGATCGTGGGGATACAGGTGTTGACTGAAACCCTATGAACGCACAAGAGTCCTCCAGGAAAAGCATATATTAGAACTATTGACAAGAATTACCCATGATGTGGAGGAAGAATGGAAAGACAGCTTCGCGGACAGTCAGAAGTGCATGCTTTCTCAGGAGCCAAGGAAATAAGGCACATCCTGCAGGGAGAGGAAAAATATAATTGGATTGTTGGTTAGAAAGCCAAGGGTTACCTTAGCAAGACTCGTATCCACTCCAGCAGGGGGGTGGAAGGCAGCTCAGAGGGGCTCACGTAGGAACGGAAAGTGAGGAAGTGGGGAAATAAAACAGGTGTGACTTCACTTAGGAAAAGCTTGGAAGAGAAAGAGAAAGAAACTGGAGAGAAGTTGGTTTCCTCAGGACACTGTGTGGCCTCTAGGCTGAGGGAAGGAGCAAAGCCGTCTGCAGGAGGCTCAGGAGACAAGAGAGGGAGAGGAGGCCGGGGGGCTGGGTGGGGGGTGGGGTGGGGGGGCGCTGTCTAGAAGGGGCAGACAGAAATGAGGTCAGGGCTTGCATTCACTGAAGCCCTTCTCACCGATGAGCGGGTGTCCTCATGCGACACCAGACTCAGGAAACCAGCCTGCTCACACTAAATGCTGATGGCTTTTTATGATTGCTTTTGGCAGATCTTCAGTGGTGCTTGAATATAAATATCTCCAAAAGAAGAATATTTGTCTGTTAGGCGGCAATATCTGTGTCCTAATAGGGAACAGAGGGAGCCACAAAGAGTAAAATGGATGATGTGTTCCTGGATCTCCCGGGACAGGTTGCTGGGATGGTTGTCATTACCTCTCCTGAGGTCACCTCTCCAGAGCCTCAGCCTGTCCTGGCCCGCAAAGAGATAAAGAGGAGGGAGGGTCATCGTTTCCTTAGGCGTTTAGACCGTCCAAGTCTTGAACGCCAACTACTCCAAGGGAGGGATGCCGGTGCCTTTGGCAAACACGTCCTTGGATCACCACCTAAGCTCAGAGGTTTTACCACCCAGGAGTGTGGCTGACATCTAATCTCTGCCCTGTTCGTTCATTACAATCACCTATGGTTAACTGAGTATCTGGCCCCTTTTAGCACAAACCTGCTGGAGGTTTTTGTTTGTTTGTTTGTTTTTGTTTTCTTGGTTGTTTTTTGGTTTTCCTCAGATTTGCTCACTTCATCCCTTCACTGGTCATTATGGGACACTTTTGTTTTATCTTCTTTCAGGAAATCATGTTCTTCAGGCCTCTGAAGGAACCCCACTAAAGGAAATACAACCAAGGGGCCATTCAGAAAGGTACAGAAAACATTTGACTGTCGGTATAGGAAGCAGAGCTGGGTAAGTGGGAAAGGCAGTGAGAGAGAGTAGTTTTTAAGCCTGTCGCTTCCAATGCTATGTGCAGTACATGAATAATCATGCTACTTCTACTAATTTTGGAAACTGGAGGAATTCACATAAATTGATTTTTTTAGAGTCTTGAAGCTTCCTCATGTGAGATTCGAAAATGAGTTGGTATAAAATTTTGACCACTTGGTATGAAAACCTTTCGGAAACATATTACATTTCCTTTTCGTGATGCCTCGTGTTAACGAGACCTCCGGCCTTCACTGAACGGCTGAGTTTTGTTTCTCCGGGTCTCCACAGACAGACAGCTGCCGAGGTACCTGCGACCGCTTGCCGCGGCACTCAGGGACCTCAGGTGGCCATGCTCTCTCCACCCTTGTGGCTATTCTGTGTAGGATTTATCTCTCACATACAGCCATGAGGACACAATCAAAACATTTACTCTCGTTTTAAGCATAATTAAAATTACGCAGTCATCTGGATTTCTAGCCCGCGACAGATAAGAAGCCGGGGCTGTCCCAGTGTCTGTTTCTGGCGGCAATCCCATCTAAATCTCTGCTCGAAACCCATGTGGGCTAAATACAGGCGCCGTGATAAACACAACAATAAAGGTAGTAGTGTCTTAGGGTTGTGTGACGTTTTATACAAATACGCCCTGTTTCTTCATTCAATACACTATTTGGTCCTAACAAAGACCCCGGGAGAAATAAAATAGCATTTGTGGAACATCTGCTGAGTACCAGGAACAGAGTTAAGCTTGTTGCGTTCGTTATTTCATTTCTTCACTCGGTAAATTTTCACTGAGTGGCTACTCTGTGCCAGGCACTGCTGCCCAGGGAACACTGCAGGGAACAAAACAACCAAAGTCCCTACCCTTGGGTAGCTCATATTTTAGTGGAGTGACAGATAACAACTAACCAGCCAAATAAATACATATGTGGTGCATCAGATGGAAAGAGTGCTCTGGAGAAAAATAAAGCAGGGACAGAGGTAAAGGATTCAAGAGAGGGGGGGCAGGAGCCATTCTGAGCAGGGGGATTGGGAAGGACTCACTAGAAGGGAACATCCGAGCAAAGAACTGATGGAATCAGGGAATCATCCAAGGAGAGTATCTAGGGAAAAAACATCCTGGTCAGAGGAAAACAGCCAGTGCAAAGGTCCTGTGGTGGGAATGAGATTTGTGCCCCAGGAGTAACAAGGAGCCAGTGTGACTGAAATAGAGTAAACAAGAAAAAGAATAGTAAGAGATGATTATAAAGTGTCATTGAGAGAACGTTGGCTTTTCTTCCAAAAAAGAAGGGGAAGCATTGGAAAGTTTTTGAGCAGAAGAGTTAAGACCTGACTATATTTAAATAGGATCATACAGATTTCCGTGATGAACTCTGAAGATATAGACTCAAGGGGGATTGTTGATGAATCAGATGTGGGATTTGAGAATCAAGGCCCACTCCTAGGTTGGTGGCCTGATCAATGAAAAGAATAGTTTTGCTCTTCCTGGAAATGTCAAAGATAATGGGAGGGGAGGAGCAGATCTGGGGGGGAAAGCATAAGATCTCTGTTCTAGACATGTTCATTTTGAGATGGCTTTCCCACATTCAAATGGGAATATCAAGGAGACAGTGGGTGTATGCATTTTATTGGCATTTATTTTTTTCAAATCGGAGGCGGATGCGAGAAGATTGGATCAAGAGTAGGCAGGGAGAAGTTAGCTTTGGAGAAAGAGCATTTCTTTTTCCCTTGAGATACTTGCTAGTTGAGATAGTTGAGAAGCTCGGTGAAGACACAAGAAATAAGGAAGTAGAGTGTAAGTCAGAGAGCTCATTTCAGGTGGCCTCAGACTTCAAATGAAAGAATAGGCAAGTGTAAGGAACATACCATAACCTCTCAGGCAGGACTTGCAAATATGTAGCGAATGTGCAACCAGGGTCTGTTCTAGCCCTGGAGGAAGACATCACTAATCGACCACAGCGCTCTTTCCTGCTATCCGGGAAGCAGCCTCCATCTGATCTGGCTCTACCCTTCTCAGCTCTACCCTTGCCAGTCCCAGCACAGCACTTAGGTCTTGAAACTAAACCAATTGCCAAACCTACTCGAGAGTGAGCTCAAGGCTTTCCCCTCTACTCACTCCATCCCGAAAAAGAAGCAGTTTGGATAAGAATCAAGTATAAACTGGAGTTGTCGTGGACACAAAATTAGGTTTCCTTAGTAAAGGGTGACATTTGCTGTGGGAAGATGGAAGGTGTTGGAACAGAACTGGATGGCAGCTCTTTTCCTCAGTATCTCCCCATCCTGCTCTCTACTGGAGAGATGCAGACATATCGCCTCCCCTTGGAAGGCCAACGGAGAACTTCTTCTTCATTATTTTCTTGAAATTTTGCCCCTGCTGTAAGTAGACCCACTTTACTGTAGGTACCGTTTATCCTTGGGCATATAACAACCTGCAGTTAGAAGGGGCAGAGAATTCTTCTGGGCCACTCAAGAAGGGCTTCCTGGAGGAAGAATATTTTGAGCCCTTGCTCATTAGGTGGACCAATGAGAAAGGAAAAGTCTAGACAGGGAGGATGCATGTAAGACTGTGTGTGAGGACGGGGCACAAGCAAAGAGGCATCAAGGAATGGTGGACCCATCACCATTTGTGAGCAGCAAGGTGATGTTGGAAGGGAGTGTGAGGACATGAAGGCAGCAAATGCACAACTAGACAGGAAGGTTGTAGTCAGACTACTAAAAACACTGAGGCTCGAACAGGATGCTGTAACTTCTACAAAGCTGAAGAATGGCAAAAGGGTGTCTAGTTTCTTTTTTTTTTTTTAATTTTTTTTTAACGTTTATTTATTTTTGAGACAGAGAGAGACAGCATGAACGGGGAGGGTCAGAGAGAGAGGGAGACACAGAATCCGAAACAGGCTCCGGGCTCTGAGCTGTCAGCACAGAGCCCGACGCAGGGCTCGTACTCATGGACCGCGAGATCGTGACCTGAGCTGACATCGGACGCTTCACCAACCGTGCCACCCAGGCGCCCCTCATTTTCTTATAATACAAATATCCACCCATTTAAAGCCTTACTAGAAACTATGGGCTTCACAGACGTTACTCATTTCATTCTGCAACAACCCTGTGAGGTAGGGAGTTAGTATACCCATTTTACAGATGAGAAAACAGAGGCACAGAAACGTTATGTGATCCAAGGTAACACAGTTAGGAACTGATTGAATCAGAATTGATAGCTGAATCATCTAGCTCTTTAAATTCCTTGGGACAAGACCCATGTTGGGTGTTATTACTTTTTAATATCCCCCCCCCCACTTCCTGATGTGGGCAAAAAAATCCATCATGGTACCTGGTATATCTCAGGCACTCAGTAACCATTGCTGATATCAGCCAGAGACCTCTCTGTCTTACCTTCACATAGTCTTCCTCCCCAATAACCTAAGAGAGCCTCAGAGCACCATTTGATCATGAAGATTGGCAATTCTAGCAAATCTGGCTGCGTTCGGCGCATGACTCAAATGGCAGTGTAACAGCCCCATGCGGTAGCCACCGTCTCCAGCTGAGGCTCAGCAAGGCTAAATAACTTACCCGGAGTCACAGTAAGTTGCAAGATCCTGAGGGATCTGGCCACCTCTAGCACCCACTCCCCACCGCCTCCCCCCACCTGCCTCCCTTCCCACCTCGTCCCAGTAGAAATGAGCCTGCCTCGGCAGGCCCCAAAGACAGCTCGCTTCCTGACGGTCCCCCACAGTGGAGGATGGATTTGCTAGGCTCTGGCTGGGCTGTTTTGTGCAGTGACCAAGGGCACACATTTTGTTAGACATTCGGCCTGAATGAGGGGCTCAGGCCTTTAGTTTGTGGCTGTGGAACAGAGAAAAGCCAACTGACCCAGAAGGGGATTGAACTTGTGACCCAGATTTCAGAGCACCGGGCTCTAACCGCTGGGCTGCAGACACAGCACCTCCAGAGCGAGGTTTTTAAGGGAGACCTGCCTTGCATTTTAAATCCCGTGCCCTTCTCTCCAATGCCCCCTCTTCGGCGCTGAAGATTAAGAAACTGAGGTCCATGCGAGAGCAGAGCGAGAAGAAAATAAATCGTGATTTAAATTCATGCCCCTGGACGCGTAGCTTAGCCCGCTGAACCCCTCTCGCTTCATCTCTGCCACCTCCATTCTGTGATTTATTTCAGGCGATGGCCCTCTGTGTATGTGTAAAAATCCCCCTGAATGCTTTCCCCTGAGGGCAGTCAATGCGTCTCTCTGAAGTTTAGCGCCAATGCTGATGTGTGCAAAGGGATGAAAAACGTACATTTTCAAGTCTCCCCAAAGCTTCGAGCCAAAAGAAAAAAAAAAAAAGAAAAAGAAAAAAAAAAGTTGTCCATTCCCCTTTTTCAGCCCTCGCACTTCAAATGCTAATGAAAAGTGTGTTGTCTTGGGCCGTGAATAGGTCTAAAATGCTCTGGTTTGGAAGTATTTGCATACCCTCCTGAATAGGGAGGCAGCCAGCAGACAGGATTAGCTCTACACATCAACTCCTCCGAAAAGGAGCTGACAGGGCTGAAGAAAATTGAGTGTCGGCAAAAGCCTGACTGGAAGGTGGGGTGGGGGAGACAAGTATCTTCTCCGGAGACTCATCCTTTCCTTCTTTCTCTCTCTCC
>NW_024412413.1:18784284-18805847 GCF_014898765.1 Herpailurus yagouaroundi
AGAATCCAAAGCAGGCTCCAGGCTCTGAGCTGTCAGCACAGAGCCCGACATGGGGCTCGAACCCACGAACCGTGAGATCATGACCTGAGGTGAAGTCGGACACTTAACCGACTGAGCCACCCAGGCACCCCATCCTCTTCCTTAATTACAGTAAGTGTCCTCTTGCTGATCACGCTTGATTCTGATGAGATGTGTCTTTAGAATTAATCTCTCCAAGGTTTTTTCAGGCCCAAATGGCATGAACATCTTCATAATTTTTCTCCTCTTATTGATTTGTGAATTACCAACTCAGGGTGGTATCAGAAGTGTGTGAATTTCCCAGTTTCCCTTCAAACATGCAATCTGTCCCAATGATCATTCTTATTGAATGTTAGAGTTCCTAAGATCTCCACTTTGATATGCTTTAACATCTCTGAGTTGGTATCTTCTTCCTATCCATCTCTTTAATACCGATCTCTTTGATCACTAACAAGAATTAAAATGTTTTCATTTGCGTGTTTCCTATTGTATTTTCTCTTGGAGGATTTACCTAGTTTTTGCTCATTTATCAAATGGAATGTGGACTTCTTTTATAAACTTGAATTGGTCTTTGCAAATATTAATACGAGCACTTTAGATGCAAATAAATGGTTCCAGCCTGCTGCTTTGTTGATGTTTTGTTCTTTAGCATGGTATAAGCACATTTGAGACTTTATATATTCCAACTAAACTGTCCTGTTGTTTGTGGTTTCTACAAATATTTTGTATAGAACACTGAGCTGCAGCCTAAATGCAAAACAACGTACCAACTTACACTGTAGCTGAAGGTGGAGAAAGTAGTGAAGGACACGGGACAGCTCTGAGCTGAGAATTAAATGAAGCACATCTCCAAGCTTGATATCCTGGATTCTATGACATACCTGCCCTTCTTTGTCCATCTATGGAACCCAGTGATCAACAGCCATTGGACGATTGCAGGACAGTCTGATGTAAGCTCTCAGGGAGTCCTGCTTTCCAGACAAGGATGGCCAGGGCTCATTTCTCTGGCCACTGTTCTGTTAGCATAACAGTACAAAAGAAATTAACCATACTGCACCAAAAAATTATTTCTTGTTAGTAGTGAACCACAGATTAATTCATTAAAGACATTTTTGCTCTTCGTATCTAACATAAAGGCTATCAGCTTGCATGAAAAATGCATTCAATTTATGACAACTTTTTGTCATTAGAGCATTAGAGGTGAATCAAAAACTGTCAGACTCTAAGGAGCAGGTGAATTAGGCATCTGCCTTTGACTTTTTTGAGTTTTGGAGTTAAATTTTCTATCAAGGAAGCTCAGAAGATACAAAAAATTCATCTTCCTCCTTACAAGAACGCATACAGGGTTGTATTAAAGAAACATTACGCACAACGGAAACACTTACTGGGACTTTTTAAATCTCTGTCCCAAGAGATCTTTAGAAGCAAGACACTACAAACAAGTTTGCTGATGTGTAGGTGCAACTCTTCATTTTAAAAGAACTTATGTAAAAGCTTTCTAAAACTATTATTTTGTGTTTTTGTGTCTATCATAAACATTATGCTCTGTAATAGTTATCTTCATTTTGAAAACTTTTTAAAGAAGCTTTTTTATTTCCTTGTTAAAACTCTCAAAACTTTGAGCCAAGTAGGGATATAAACTTTGAGCCAAGAAGGGATATAAAAGGGAAAATAATGCAAATGTGTGTGTGTGCATGTGTGTGTGTGTGTGTGTGTGTGTGTGTGTGTGTTTAATAAAGCTCTACCTACCTATCTACTTCCCTCCCTCTCTCCCTTCCTACCTCCCTACCTTCCTACCTACCATCTACCTATCAGATGTGTGCACATCATTCATTCATTCATTGAGCATCTAACCAATACAGTGTTTTTTCTCCTAGGTATTTCAAGGACAAAGATAGAGATCACTTGCTTTCATGAAAATGAAGATAAATCACAATAAATGATAACATATGCTACATACTAAGTTTGTGGCAATATGCAGCTCATGCCAGTCCCCAGAGTGTTCTGGTCTGAGGTGATACAAATACAGAAATGGAGAATCTACATTTAGAAACTTTCATAGAAATTTGACAAGGTGATTTTATGTTTGTTGAGTCTCATAATTATGTATCTGGCCTTGTATTTCATATGGCTTTGGGTTTTTTTATTCCTTTATTCTAGTTGTTTATTTTTATTATATTTTGCAAAAACAGAAGTCTGTGAATGGTAATTTTAAAAACAAAGCTTGGTCCTTCACTCTGAATAGCACTGAGACAGAACATATGCACTTACATATCCACGCACGGCTAAGTGTCCTGTCTGCAGGAGAGAAATACCCTGTGGGGGAGTGTGCATGAGTTTCCCTTGTCCTCAGTTGTTGTCAGAAAAGGAAGTTCTTGGGGCGCCTGGGTGAGTCAGTCGGTTGAGCGTCCAACTTCGAGTCAGGTCATGATTTCATGGTTCATGGGTTCGAGCCCCACGTCAGGCTCTGTGCTCACAGTGCAGAGCCTGCTTGGGATTCTCTCTCTCTCTCTCTCTCTCTCTCTCTCTCTCTCTCTCAAAATAAATAAACTTTTTTAAAGGTGAAATTTTTATTTTTATTTTTTTTTTAATTTTTTTTTCAACGTTTATTTATTTTTGGGACAGAGAGAGACAGAGCATGAACGGGCGAGGGGCAGAGAGAGAGGGAGACACAGAATCGGAAACAGGCTCCAGGCTCTGAGCCATCAGCCCAGAGCCCGACGCGGGGCTCGAACTCACGGACCGCGAGATCGTGACCTGGCTGAAGTCGGACGCTTAACCCACTGCGCCACCTAGGCGCCCCAAAGGTGAAATTTTTAAAAAGATAAAAAGAAAAGAAAAGGAAATTTTCTTTGAAACTACCTCTTCTGTCTGTCCCCTAAGAAATCTTTCTCTACCTTTGTATCTTCAGAAGCTGTTATCTTTCAAGATAATGATTATCACCAGATGGTCTTGATGGTTTAGTACCAGAGAATGAAAGTCACATTTCCTGCTGAAACACAAGTATCTGGATGAAGTCCCAATGGTTTATTTTTGCTTTTGTTTCCCTTGACTCAGGAGATATAATCTAGTAAGACGTTGCTACGGCTCATGTCAGAGAAGTTACTGCCTGTGTTCTCCTCTAGGATTTCAATGGTTCCATTTCTCAAATTTAGGTCTTTAATCTATTTTCAATTTATTGTTTTGTAAGAAAAACAGTTTCTTTTGCTTGTTGCTGTCCAATTTTCCCAACACCATTTGTTGAAGAGATTTTTTTCCCCACTGGATATTCTTTCCTGCTTTTTCAAGGATTACTTGACCGTATAGTTGTGGGTTCATTTCTGGGTTTTCTATTCTGTTCCATTGACCTATGTGTCTATTTTTGTGCCAGGACCATACTGTCTTGATCACTACAGCTTTGTAATATAGCTTGAAGTTAGTAATTGTGATGCCTCCAGCTTTGCTTTTCTTTTTCAAGGTTGCTTTGGCTATTTGGGGTCTTTTGGTTTTATAATTTAAAAAAAAATTTTAATGTTTATTTATTTTTGATAGAGAGAGAGAGAGAGACAGAGCATGAGCAGGGGAGGGGCAGAGAGAGGGAGACACAGAATCCGAAGCAGGGTCCAGGCTCTGAACTGTCAGTGCAGAGCCCAACCCAAGGCTCAAACTCATGAACCATGAGATCACGACCTGAGCCAAAGTGGGGCCCTTAACTGACTGAGCCACCCAGGAGTCCCTGTTTGGGGTCTTTTGTGGTTCCATACAAATATCAGGATTGTTTGTTCTAGTGCTGTGAAAAAATACTATTGGTATTTTGACAGGGATTGCATTAAATGTAGCATAGATTGCTTTGGGTACAAACGTTTTAACAATATTTGCTCTTCGGATCCATGAGCGGGGAATGACTTTCCATCTCTTTGTGTCATCTTCAGTTTCTTTCATCACCGTGTGATGGTTTTCAGAGTACAGGTCTTTCACCTCTTTAGTTAGGTTTATTCCTTAGGTATCTTGTAATTTTTGGTGCAGTTGTAAATGGTATTGATTCCTTGATTTCTCTTTCTGTTACTTCATTATCTACGTACAGAAATGCAACGGACTTTTGTACCTTGATTTTGTGTCCTGCAACTTTACTGAATTTGTGTAGCAGTCCTAGCAGTTTTTTTGGTGGAGTCATTCTGGTTTTCTATGTATAGCATCATGTTATCTGTGAATAATGAAAGTTTGACTTCCTCCTTGCCAATTTGAATGCCTTTTATTTCTTTTTGTTGTCTGATTGCTGTGGCTAGAACTTCTAGCACTATGTTAAATAATTGTGGTGAGAGTGGACATCCTTGTCTTGTTCCTGACCTTAGAGGGAAAACTCTCAGTTTTTCCCCCAATCAAGAGGACGTTAGCTGTGGGTTTTTCATATCTGGCCTTTATGATGTTGAGTTATGTTCCCTTTAAACCTACTTTGTTGAGGGTTTTTTATGATGAATGGATGTTGCACTTTGTCAAACGCTTTCTCTGCATCTATTAAAAGGATCATATGGCTCTTAATCCTTGCTTTTATTAATGTGGGATATCACATTGATTGATTTGCCAATACTGAACCACTCTTGCAACTCAGGAATATATCCCATTTGATCATGGGAAATTAAACTTATGATATATCATTGGATTTGGTTTCTTAGTATTTTATTGGAAATTTTTGCATCCATGGTCATCAAGGATATTGGCCTGTAGTTCTCTTTTTTCGTAGAGTCTTTATCTGGTTTTGGTATCAGGGTAATGATGGCCTCATAGAATGAATTTGGAAGTAGTCTTTCTTTCTCCATTTTTTTGGAATAGGTTGGAAAGAATATGTATTACCTCTTCTTTAAATGTTTGGTAGGATTCACCTGTGAAACCACCTGGCCTTGGACTTTTGCATGTTGGGAGATTTTTTTTTATTATTATTACTGATTCAGTTTCTTTGCTTGTTACTGGTCTGTTCAAGTTTTCTATTTCATCAAAATAAAAAGCCTGTGCACAGTGAAGGAAACAATCAATAAAACTAAAAAGCAACCTATGGAATGGGAGAAGATATTTGCAAATGACATATCTGATAAAGGGTTATATCCAAAATCTATAACTTATAATACTGAACACCAAAATACAAATAATCCAATTAAGCATGGGCAGAAGAAATGAATAGACAATTTTCCAAAAAATATATACAGATGGCCAACAGACACATGAAAAGATGCTCAACATCACTCATCATCAGGGAAATGCAAATCAAAACTACAGTGAGATATCACCTTACACTAAAACCAACAACACGGGGAACAACAGGTGTTGGCGAGGATGTGGAGAAAAGGGAACCCTCCTATACTGTTGGTAGAAGTGCAAACTAGTGTAACCACTGGGGAAAACAGTATGAAGTTTCCTCAAAAAGTTAAAAATAGAACTACTCTATGATCCACCAATTGCACTACTAGGGATTTACCCAAAGAAGACAAAAATACTAATTCAAAGGGATTCATGCACCCTGGTGTTTATAGCAGCAGCATCTACAATAGGCAAACTATGGAAATAGCCCGTGTCCCTTCGACTGATGAATGGATCAAGAAGATATGGCGCATATATACAACGGAGTATTACTCAGCCATAACAAAGAATGAAATCTTGCCATTTGCAACAACATGGACGAAGCTAGGGAGTATTAGGCTAAGTGAAATAAGTCAGTTGGAGAAAGACAAGTAGCATAGGATTTCGCTCGCATGTGGTATTTAAGAAACAAGACAGGTGAGCCTAGGGGGACAAAAAGAGAGAGAGTAAGAGGCAAACCAAGAAACAGACTCTTAACTCTAGATAACAAACTGCTGGTTACCAGAGGGGAGGTGGGTGGGGGGATGGGTGAAAGAGGTGATGGGGATCCAGGGGGGCACTTGTTGTGATGAGCAGCAGGTGTTATATGCAAGTATTGAATCACTGTGTTGTGCACCTGAAACTAATATTACACTGTACCTTCACTGTCTGGCATTTAAATAAAAACTTTAAAAAACCCACACAAGTATCTTACAAAAGCCTTGAGATAAAGAAAGCTAGAAGAAAGCTGGAAAAAAAATTGAAAAGATATCCTGTCAAAGTCTGTCATGTGATTTTTCCAACTTATTTGGGTTTTCAAAAGGAAAATTTCCATTTTCATATTTGCCTGACAAACTTCCTATAAAGCTAAGGGAAAATGATTAAAGGCCTATACCTTTATAAGCTAAAGATATCTTTATGCATATATATTATAGGTTTTTGTGTATGTTAAATATTGTATATTCTTTTATATAGGCTTTATATTATTATTATATATTATAAGTATGTAACATACATTGATTATATTACACATATTATTTTATAATACATGGACTATATGTAACAAAAGCATAATTAGTTATATAATTTTACAGATGGCTAATATTGATACAAGCACAGATGTATGAAAATCTGGAATTGAAGGAGATCTTAAAGGTTCTGCCAGGTATTTTAAAAAATACGTTACGTGGAAATATTGTGAATGGTCATGCTGAGGGAAAAAGGCTTCTGTGCTTAAATAAGTTTGGACACTTTTGAGTTAAATAAGAAGTTACTACTGCTGGATTTCTCAGAGCCTGTAGTAATATTTTCTGAACAAAGGGTCCCTGCATTTCTGTTTTGCACTGAGTCCCACAGATTATGTAGCCAGTCCCACTGGGAAGGCTGAACCACGAAGGGAACTTTTGCACAAAAATGTGAGGGAGGCATGAAGGAATGTGTGCAGCTAGGGGGCGGGGGGCGGGGAGCATCCTGGGCAGACGGAAGGGCAAGTACAAAGCCTCTGAGTGAGTGGAAACATGCCCAGTGTGTTGTGGGCACAGCAAGGGGAACAGAAAAAATGACCAAAAGAGAGAGGAGAATCAGCTGAGGTCATAGTGGTTTGAGTCGGGGGAAGAGGGGCTGGGACTCGGGTAGGGCCCCAGAAGGCCACTGTGAAGATATTCAGCTTTTCTCTGAGTGAGAAAGAAACACAGGAGAGGAAGGTTTTGAGCAGAGACTTGACATGATCTGATCTACCTTTAAATAGGACCACCTTTGCTACAGGGTTGAAGGTGGATTCCAACAGGGAATGGAGGGTGGGGAACGGGCAGGGACAACATTAAAGGCAAAGCAGGGAGACCACTTCAGAGGCCCTGCAATGGTCCCAGCAAGACATGATGGTGGCTGGGAGGTATTCTTAGAGGGTCACAAACAGTCCGAGCTGAACGGTTGGCTGTGGATGTCAGAGAGGGTCAAGATGACCACAGGGGTTTGGGCTTGCAGCAAACAGAAGAATGGAAGCAAAAATAAGATAAAAAGAGAGAGGCAAACTGGAAGAGACTCTGAAATACAGAAACAGACTCAGCATTGCTGGAGGGGAGATGGATAGGGGGATGGGCTAAATAGGCAATGGGCGTTAAGGAGGGCACTTTCTGGGATGAGCGCTGGGTGTCATATGTAAGTGATCACTAAATTCTATCGCTGAAACCATTATTATACTCTATGTTAACTAACTTGGATTTAAAATAAAAATAAAATAAAGTAAAATAAAATGTAAGGGAAAGGGATTGTTAGTGCTTAGTATAAAAATAAGTGAATTTCTTTCAAAAATTAAAAAAATTAAAAAAATTTTTAAAAAGAATGGAACCGCCAATAATAAGGATATATTTTTTTTTTTAATTTTTTTTTCAACGTTTATTTATTTTTGGGACAGAGAGAGACAGAGCATGAACGGGGGAGGGGCAGAGAGAGAGGGAGACACAGAATCGGAAACAGGCTCCAGGCTCGGAGCCATCAGCCCAGAGCCCGACGCGGGGCTCGAACTCACGGACCGCGAGATCGTGACCTGGCTGAAGTCGGACACTTAACCGACTGCACCACCCATGCGCCCCAAGGGTATATTATTATTAAGCATTAGGACTTAAGCGTTAGGACTCAGGCAAGATGGTGTGGCTGAAAAATATCAATTTGAAAGTAGTCAATTTATAGATTGTATATAAAGTTATGGGACTGGATGTGATTCTAAGGGAGGGGGAACTGACCAAGTCAAGGAGAGCCCAGAAATGAACCTTGGGATACATGAAAAGTAAAGTGACCAGGGAGATGAACACATTCTTGCCTAAAAAAGGCTTAGAGTTTTCAGGAATATCCTGGATTTGCATCTTTTCAATCATCCTTATGCTTTTTTGATACCCATAATATTATAATAGCTACTTTGTAAGGATTTCATGGCATTATTTGGATATTTAAAACAATCTCTGGCCTGCAGTAAGATTCAATAAATCATCGATATTTATTATTAATATTTAAGGATTGCTCTTTTTTTTTTTTTTAATTCATTCATTTCTTTCGAGAGAAAGAGTGCCCATGAGAGTAGGACAGGGGCAGAAAGAGAGGGAGAGAGAGAATCCCAAGCAGCCTCCACGTTGTCAGTGCAGAGCCCGACATGGGTCTCAATCCCGCGGACCCATGTGATCATGACCTGAGCTAAAACCAAGAATTGGACACTTAACCCACTGAGCCACCCAGGAGCCCCAGGGTTGCTCTTGTTACTTCACCAATGAGGAAACTGAGGTTTAGTGATTCCCAGAAGTTTCCTTGGCTAACAATTGGCAGAACCAGACTTATATCCCAGTCCTTGGGTCTCCACAAATCTATGCTTTTTCCATTGCTTGTCCTATATGACTTTGCTCCCAAATATTCTTACCTAAGGGGCGCCTGGGTGGCTCAGTCGGTTAAGCATCGACTTCAGCTCAGGTCGTGATCTTGCAGTCCGTGAGTTCGAGCCCCGCGTCGGGCTCTGTGCTGACGGCTCAGAGCCTGGAGCCTGTTTCCCATTCTGTGTCTCCCTCTCTCTCTGACCTTCCCCCCGTTCATGCTGTCTCTCTCAGTCTCAAAAATAAATAAACGTTAAAAAAAATTTTTAAAAAATACATTTTTACCTAAGCCAACCGAGGAATAAAATTTAAAACAAATGCTGAAAGCTATTTTCCCTCTTCATCTTTTTCCACAACCTAACTGAAAGAATAGAGAAAACAGATACTATCGTAGGCCTTTCGTAAAAGCAAAGTGGCATAAGGCAAACTTTCGGAAAGCAGGGTATACCTGTACGGCAGCTTGCCTATTTATGTGATCTGTGCTACCCTGGAAGCCCCGAAAGGGCTGGGACCAGGCTTTTCAATAACTAAAAGCCTTGTTTGGAAAAATAGTGAGGAGCCCAGTAAATGGGTAATACAGCAGAGTGGTTAAGAAAGTGGGGTCTGCGGACTGAATGCAAAAGATTGAACTGGGGGGGGGTGCCTGGGTGGCTCAGTCGGTTGAGCACCTGACTTCAGCTCGGGTCATGATCTCACACTTTGTGAGTTTGAGCCCCGCGTTGGGCTCTGTGCTGAGAGCTCAGAGCCTGGAGCCTGCTTCGGATTCTGTGTCTCCCTCTCTCTCTGCCCTTCCCCTATTCACACTCTGTCTCTCCCTCTCTCAAAAATAAATAAACATTAAAAAAATTTAAAAAAAAAGATTGAACTGGGTTCTGTCACTTACCAGCTTTATGACCATGGACAAATCATTTAACCTCCCTGAGCCTCGGTTTCCACATCTCTAAAAAAGAGATAATAGAACCTCTTCTTCCGGGTTATTAGGAACTGATGCATGTGGCACATGATGCTAATCCCTCTTCCTGTAACACTTTCCCCAGGTGGCTGCAAGGCACATTGCCTTATCTCCTTCAAGAATCTGGACACCATCTTTGCAGCGAGCGATATCCTGACCGTCCTATTGAAATTACAATGCCCTCTGTCCCTTGCTTGGTCTCCCAATTCCCTTGTGACGATTGTACTTTTTGTGTCGCACGTATCATTTTCTGACATACTGTGTGGTTTACATGTTCACTATGGGCTATGTTCTAAGCTGGAAATTCGGTAGGTGGGACCTAAGGAACTTCCCACCTACCGAAGTGGGAATTGGACAATTGGAATTGGACAATGGAGGGGAATTGACAATTGGAAAAAGGGAGTGGCACTGGATGAGTTCCTGTTCTCACAGCAGTCCGTGGTGTTACTGGTCTGAGGCAGCAGAGGACAGATTTCAGAGCAATTACAGGAAGAAGAGAGATTCTCTGGATGAACACGACAGAGACAGAGCCATAAATTCTACATATAAACTTTGCTTACATCCCTGGCTGATCTCTACACTGTACATAGGGAATTTACTCCCTACATACTCCCTACATACTCCCTTTACTCCTAAAGGCTCATCCAAAGCAAAAGAGAACTGAATTAAAATCTTAGCTACTGCTCACTGTAGGGAGACAAAAGTTTGCAGCCGAGCTCAGCCAAATTAACTGTCTGATAGATCAAACAAACATTGATACTCCTCGTAGGAATATAACACTATCAAGGGTCCAGACAGTGTATCAATTACAATTTCCGGAACACAACCCCAAATTATTTGACAGTGAAAGAAACAGGAAAACGTGACTCACAGGGAAGAGACAGTCCATGAAGACTGACTTTGAGATGACCCAGAATTTGGAATTATAGGATAACAATTTTAAATCATCTGTGATACTCATAACCAACTAAAGACAGAAAATATCAACAACAAGAAAATAGAAATCATAAAATTCAAACGGAAATTTCATGACTGGGAAATGTAATGTAGGTAATAAAAAGTCACTGGATAGATTGAAGATGAAAAATAGTTGATCAGTTTAAAGATAAATCCATAGAGATATTCCAACAAAAGAATGGCAATTTAAAAAACCAGGACTCATTGGTGGGGGCGGGGGTTATTTTTTGCGGACTACAGCCGGGCAGTCTGGAGCCCTATTATGGGGCCCTTTCAGAACCTACAGTCTGACTGAATTTGGTGGGTTTACCTGCAGGGGCTCTGAGACCACAGCTGAAAGGAGCTGGAGCCAGTTCACAGGCCACTGAAGGTTCCACAGCCTGGATGGACTTCTGTATGCTTATTACTCAATGCACAGGTAGATGTGGTTCCTGAGTCCCTTGGCATACGTTGCTGGTGACAGCAGCAAGCCCAATGGGGCTATAGCTGAGTCCCCAGGGTATGGAGGTGTTCCTAGGTCTGTAGCTAGGACCACAGCCACGGTCGGCAACCTGGGTGTGGGCCTGTGTTCTCATAATGGCTTACCTCAGTCTTAGACTACACCAGGGTTTCGTGATCTCCTACCTGGATCCCAACGCCCCCATAAAAGCACGTTGCCTATGGATGGATGTCACGTTACTATTGCTCAGAGGGAATGTGAGAGGGGGACATCTTAGTTGGCCATCTTGCTGTCATCACTCTCCGCAATCTTGGCTTTTGATCTAGCCTTTTCTATGGTGTATTAGTTAGGTCTTCCCACAGACATAAAACCAATAGGATATGTACATAGAGAGAAAGAGATTTATTATAAGAAATTGTCTCACTCAGGCATGAAGGATGGCAAGCCCGAATCTTCAGTGTGAGCCAGGAGGCTCAGGAAAGCTGATGGTGCAGATGAGATCTAAATCGAAAGCAGTCTGATAGAGAATTCCTTCTTGGTCTAGAAAGCTGATATTTTGGTTCTATTTGGACCTTCAGCTGACTGGATGAGGCCCACCCACATTATAGAGGGTGATCTGCCTACCCCAAATTCACCAATTTAAATGTTAATCCCATCCAAAAATATCATCCAGGTTGACCTGTCAAATTAACCACCATAGATGACAGCCTATAGCTTCACCGTGTTTAAGAGTCTTAGTGTCACCCAGTACTAATGTTTACATTATCCCGAAGTCTGATAGCAGTGTAAGGGAAGAAACTCTTCAACCCGGTTCTCATCAGATCATAACTCTTATTTCCCTGATGTTAGTTATACAAAATGACGATCCATCCCGAGATGATTATGGCCACATTGACAAAATCACATGGAGATTTAAGGTATTATCTGATCAATTTTATCGATTTCAGCAGCTGGCACAGTTCATTAGAGCAAGAAGAAAACCTCTTCTTTTTCTCAAAGGTATGTCTTTTGGTTTAAATAGTTCATGTCACAGCTTTATAGCTTCCCTTTGCTTGATGGATACACCTATTTTTTCTTAAGCCACAGATCTTATTACCTAGATAGCTCAATCACTTTTTAACTTTAGCCACCAGTTTTACTGGGAAGAACATTTTCATGGGTAAAATTATTCATTCTAGGGAATACAAGGCCAAAATTGAATCTGGCATTTTACCCTATGAGACCAGAGTTTATATGGAAGAGATCTATATACTATGCAAATTGTTTTTTGTTTTTCCATGTAATCTTCATAAAGCTTGCTCCCCCTACTCTTAAGTAATATGCTTGGGTTTGAGATAGGTTAATTCAATGCAAGGTCTCCTTTCTTTTCTGAGAGCATGTGACACACTCACTCAGAGGGGCCCAATGCTGCTGTGTTATTGACACGTAATCTGACTCATTTATCAGTTTTTGCTCTGTAATCTGACTCATTTATCAGTTTTTGCTCAGGAGGACCTGGAACAGAGCTAATGTAGAGACTGAATTATCTCTGGCCCTCAGAACCAGATGGCAAGTTCCTGTGAAGGTGGGAAATATTGCGTCCAGCCATTATTGGAAAGTAATCTCCACACCTGCCGTAGCCTATAGAGCAGACTGATAAAAACAGAACATTCTACATGCCTCCCGCCAACCCACGGCCCCAAACAAACACTTCTCAGTAGCCAGAATCAACTTCAGCATGAAATGTAGAAGTTATCAGTCCCTTTGCTTCTAAGTCCCATTTGACCTAAACTCTCTCAAACACTGACTCTATGTTTTCAAGCATAAAACTTGGGTTAGCTATCACTTTCCATCCAGGTGCTTAAGTAAGTCTTTTCTTCTTCTTGTCGTTATGAAACAACATGGTCAAAGGCAAAGGAGAATGAAGAATGGGGAAAACACTCATGTGTAAGTTTACAGGAGTATTATTAAAGAGAAGGAATTACTTTGCTTCAAAGGAAGAGATTTACAACACCTGTATAATGTTTCTAAAAGGGATAATGAAAGGTTTGACCAGAGTTTTACTTTTTGCACTGATGGGTTTTTTGACCTGTGTGTGCATATTCAGACACACACACACACACACACACACACGCACACACACACACACACACAACTTCTGTGTGATATGTGGATTCTATATATTCTTACTGCCTCAAAAGCCCATGTTCTCCCTTGCCTCTAGGAACTTTCCTTATCTTTCCTTATTAACTTAATACATACAGCCAGAGGAACATAATAAGAAACATTCATGCTGAAAATGATAAAATGCTGTGGGTAGACTACAAAAAACCCTGAAAAATGTCAACTCAACTTGTTACTATAAACCATAATGCCTCTTGGCATTATTAAGAAAGTGATTCACTCATTTTCTCACTTAATACCTCTGTTTGAGAGCAGCGATGCAAACATGGAGAAGACACTGTCTAGTTTCTGAAGGAATCCATCTTGGAAAAAGGATTAGATCATGTAATAACACGGATAGTCACTAATATTATTTAAGAAAGTTGTTATTGTGCTAATACTAATATTATTTAAGAAAGTTGTTATTGTGCTAATACGTTTTCATAGTTGGAGGCCTTTTATTTTCATCTAGAAATGCCAAATATGGGCATGTTCAGAATTATTGGAGTAAAATGGTTTATAGTAACATGTGAGTTGACATTTTTCAGGGGTTTTCGTAGTCTACCCACACCGTTTTATCATTTTCAACATGAATGTTTCTTATTATGTTCCTTTGGCTGTATTAAGACAATAAAGAAACGTTCCTAGAGGCAAGGGAGAACTTGGGCTTTTGAGCTAGTCAGACCTGTCATTGACTCTTAGTTTCACTAGTGAGTCACTGAGTGACTTTGGGAAAATCACATAAACTCTGACCTTTATTGTCCTCATAGGGATAACAATTGTTAATTCTCAAAGTGTTTTTTTTATAAGAGTTATATATGATTCCGTATTTAAAAAGCACCAAAGAGAGTAAGTGTTTCTATAAATGGCAAAAGTAAATGGTGGCCAGATTTTGTTTCATATAAAACCTGATTATTATAATATGACAAATTAATTGAAGACCTCAAAGTCATACCTTTCCAAACCCAACTCTAGGGAATCATCTCAAGGAGGTCTTAAAAAATTGTTAAAGCCTTCTATGACTCTCCTAAGAGATTTTTGCCATAATAAATAAAGAAGTCTAGAAAGTCATTCATATGACATCCTTCTCAGCCTGCTAGAGTAAAATAAAATGCTAAATCCAAAAAGGGGATGAGGACTTCAGGCTGCTGCTTTTTTTTTCCTTCCAAGAGGGATAGCTCTTAATCAGAGTACATTCTCCATTCAAAATAATCTGTGAAGACTGGCATGAAAATGCAGATTCCTAATTGAACAAAGACAATTATTTCCAGATTGAAGTACAGTGGTGAATAGCTCTGTGCTCTAATTATCGTCAGACTTTTATTTCAAATGGGAGGCTGAAATCACAGATGAGTTAGCCTTAATTGGGAGAAATGGCTGCAATTGTACTTTTAATACCCTACTGTAACATCGTCTATGTAGGTCACCTTTTCTCCTGTATGCACGACAGTGCCCTGCTTATGTCCATTTGGGGCAGCAAACTGTAATGGCAAAAGGGATAGCCTTCTCTCAAACAAAGGTAAAAGCATCAGAAGTTACTCAGAGCCATAAAACTGTAAGGATTTTGAATAAAGGAATCGAAGAGCACATTATTATTATAGCTATGTGTAAAACCAGACTGATGTGAAAACCTAACTCAAGATAGTATTCGTTCAAGCAACATTTTCCTTGATCCTGACTATTGTTTCATAATATAGCCATTTCAAAGCTATCAGAGGTACCCCAGTTGTGAATATATGCCTCCCCCCAAAATTAAGGCAGGTCTAACAGATGAAGAAAAGATGACTGAAAAAAGAAATTTAATGAGAAGGGTATACAGAGTCCGTGCTTCTCAAACAACCAGTGAACATTAATGGAGTGTCTGCCTCATGGCCGAGTTGGAAGTGGTGGTAGGTTGGGAGAGATGAGGGTATAGAAACTGTGTTAGTCAAGATTCTTCTTCTTAGGTTCTTCTTTCACGCCAGCTGGGTACTCTAGACTCGGACGTGTGCGGCCATGTCACCAAAACACCTCAGATCATTTGTATTTGTGTAGACATCCCCAGTTTCCAATGGGATTTCACAAACTGCATTTCATTCGATCCTCAGCCCTCCAAGCTAGGTGTGGTGGATATCATCATCTCATTCTATGAATGAAGAAACAGGCCCAGATCCTTGCTGAGGGTTTCAGAATGAATGAGTGCAGAGCTGGGATTAGGACCCAGCCTTTGATTAATGACAACTATCCCAAGGTGTAACATGTCACTTGAGGAATTGTAAATGACTTCAACACCTTAACATGGGGACCACAACATGCCACTATTTATCAGGCCATAGATACAACAATAAAGGAGAGCCACCAACAAAAGATACCTGGGTGGCTCAGTCGGCTGAGCATCTCACTCTTGATTTCAGCTCAGGTCATGGTTCCAGAGTTGTGGGATCAAGCCCTGCATCAGGATCTGTGCTGAGCATGGAGCGTACTTAAGATTCTCTAGAAAGAAAGGAAAGAAAGAAAGAAAGAAAGAAAGAAAGAAAGAAGAAACAACAATAAAAACACACCTGTGCTGTCTATTGCCTTACATTCATTAGCATTTATAATTAACAAGATATTACGATCCCCATTTTGCAGATGTGGCTACTGGGACACACAAAGATTAAGTGACTCTTCCAAAGTCATACAACTATTTAAGTGCTGGAGCTAGATGCAAACCCAGACTCACTGACCCAGGTTTTTACCTCCACCCCTTCTGCTACTATTCACAGAATGTATTCATTCATTCAACAAAAATCACAGCAGTAGACAAAACAGAGCCAAACCTCTGCCCTATAGAGCTTACATTCTACTAAGAGAGACAGACAATATACAAAGCAAGTAAAAAGATGTTGTGTATTTGATGATGGTAAGTGCTATAGAGAAAAATAAGGCTGAAAAGGATTTGCTGGGGACAGAGAAGTTCCCACTTTAGGTTGGGCGGCTCATGGAGGCCTTTCTGAAAGGTGACATTCGAGCAAAGACTTGAAGAAGGGAGGGAGTGAACCTCCAGGTGTCTGCATTTCAAGCAGAGGGAGGGGGAAGCAATCCTGAGGTCACACTTGCCTGGCTTATTCAAGGAATAGCACAAAAGCTAATGTGGCTGGTGCTGAGCGGACAAGGGGCAAAGTAGTAACCGAGGAGGTCCTAGGAGGTCAAAAAGAGCCAGACTTCAGGCCAACATGAGGTCTTTTCTGGGCAAAATAGAAACTCTTAGAGGGTTTTGAATAAAGGATTATCATCAGTGGACACATCAAAAAAATAGCTGTAGGTCTGTGCAGAGAACGGATTGAACCAAGTTCAGGTCAGAAGCAGGAAAATCAACAAGGAGACAAATAATAAAAAAAACAGGCAGGGCGCCTGGGTGGCTCAGTCGGTTAAGCATCCGACTTCAGCTCAGGTCACGATCTCGCGGTCTGCGAGTTCGAGCCCTGCGTCGGGCTCTGGGCTGATGGCTCAGAGCCTGGAGCCTGCTTCCGATTCTGTGTCTCCCTCTCTCTCTCTCTCTCTCTGCCCCTCCCCCGTTCATGCTGTGTCTCTCTCTGTCTCAAAAAAATAAATAAATACATGTTAAAAAAAAAATTAAAAAAAAAAAACAGGCAAAAGCTGACACTTGGCTCAGCTTAGGGAGATGGTGAGAAATGCTCAGAAAGATGAAAAATAGGTCTGACTCTACCCCTGTTGCTGCCTGTTTACCTTGGTGGCTAAGTATCCTGGAGATCCTGAGTAGGAAAAAGCCCTCATAGGAAAATGCTGTGGTCACAGCTGAGGGAGTAGGTGCTCAGATCTTTCGTCAAGAGAGAACCTGGTGTGAGAAGTGGAGGTAGCTGAGGGCCCCCAGCTGCTGAGCCTTCAAGATCCACTAAGAGGGCTCGCTCCCTGGGGCTGAATTCTCCCCAGGCTGCTCCCAGCCAGTGATGGAACCCAGTGGAGGCAAAGGAGCCAGGTTCCTGCCAGAGGCAGGGGTCTTCTCACAGATAATCCTTGCTGTGGACGGAGACTTCCTCAAGGCTGCATTGCAGTTCCAGATTCTTCCTGTCTAATCCTCCTTGTCTCCTCTCTCCCTTCACAGACATCACACCTGCGATGTGCTCTGAAGGTCCTCCCACCTATTCCTGTTCCCTCTCCCCTTAATCCTTCCTACAGATTCCCCCCTCCCCCCAATAAATGTCTTGCACTTCAAATTCCATCTGGCATCTGCCTCTCAGGGGACCCCAACACAAGGCCTCTCTCATCAGCCCTAAACATCAGTAGTTCTGTCTTTCGCTGTGCTGATGTTCTTGGAGCCCCAAATAGCATATCCAATTGTTTGTTCTAGCCAATAACAAAAATGATACTAATAATAATTGTGAATATTAAATTGAGCTCTTACTATGTGCCAAAAACTGTGCTAAGTGCTTTACGTGGAATATATGTTGTTAATCTTTATTACAATTCAATGAGGAATGTACTATTTTATGGATGAGAAACTTTGTCTAGAAAGGGTAATGGATTTGTCCAAATTCAAACAGCTGGTAAGTGAAGGATTTACCATGAAGTTGGTCAGCTTAGGTACAGAATCTTAACTCTTGCTACTGTATCAACCTCAGGACAGGGTCTTCCCAATGCTGAGACCCATTGGCTTCTTGGCTATGTGATGCCAGTCTCCAAATATCAACATAAGATTTTAATTAAACCTGTCCCTGGTAGTCAGCAAGAAATCAGAGCACCACCCTAATGGCTAGACTTCCAACCAACTTCCCAGGAATATACAATTCCACCTCTCTAGGAGAGAACTATTCTCATTTCTCTGCAAATATTAGTCTGATGCCTGGCTGATGTATTTGTTACCATATTTCATTTATCCTTTATTAATATCAAGTCACTATTTTATAAACTGTCATGAGGTGTGGGAAGAAGCACTAAATTGGGGTCAGAAGACCTGAATTATAGTCCCAATACCTACACTAAGACAGTTCAAGACTTTTTCAGTTGCAAGTCACAAAACTCCATCTGAACTAGCCAAAGCAAAAGGGGAAGTTCAAAAGGTACCCTAACTCCATACATGACTATCAGGGATTGAAATAACAGCATTAGGACTCTGTCTTTCTCAGTGCATTGATCACCTCTGTCTGCCATTTGTTTTGGCTTTATTCTTAGTAGACCCATCTTGTCTGACAGTAAACATGGCTCCCCTTAATTCCATACTACATTTTCTTTCACACTGCAGATTGCAAAAGAAGAGAAACTGTCTCCAAGTATCCATAAAAATCCCCAAATAAGGACTTGATTGGGCCTGTGTAGGCAGGTGCTTGACCATGAACTGGTTATTGGTTCCAGGGTAATGATGTACTCTCATGCACCAGCCTGAATCATGAGTGCATCTTTGCAGTGGGGAATGAGGGACCAAGTGATGAGACAACCCGCGAGTAGAAAACATTTCTTTCTGCAAAAAAAAAAAAATAAAATAAAAAGGATGCTAAGCAAGTAAATGTAACAAGTCTATCAGCAACCCCCAAGGCTCTTCCAAATATAAAACCCACGCACGCCCCTCCCCAAGGCAGGCGACCCCAAACCTCATCTATTTGCCATATCCAGCTCAAAGACCCAAACTTCTGGGTGATATGCAGTCTTCTTCATCAGGTCCAGATATAAAACTAAAAATAAGGTATCTGACCCCATGTATGCCTTCTCCCACATGCACATACATATAAAACACTCAGTATACAATGGTGAAAGAGGGACAGGCTACTTGCGGCAAAAAGCCTTCACTCCAGACAGAGAGGGATGGTGAACTAGCAACCTCTAGTCTGCAGCTGGGAGGAAACCCTTGCTCTGGTGTCAGAAGAAGTTCTTTTATTTGATCCTGGAGATAAGCTCTAGGATCTATTTGCCTTCAGCCAGTTCTAAGTGTCAGTAACCAAACCCAGAGTTCTTTCCTAGACTTGTCCTTAAAGCCTGCTTTATTTATTTGCTTTCTCACCTTCCACCTCTCTCTTCCTGTCAGCTCAACATTGGCCAACTGGAGGCCAAATCAAACAATAACCAAGGCTAGGAAGGCAACGCAATCTGAATTCTGCCACAAACCCAAATCCTTTAACTGCAGAAATCTCTAGGGTCTTTGTCATTTAACATCTTTCTGTTATTTCCTGCCGTTTAGGGTCAAGAAGTAGATGACTCTTCACCTCTATGGGGCTTTCTATTTCTAGATCTTTTTTCTGTTTTCTTTCTTGTCTTTGCAATTCTTTCCTGAGGGTGTTTAATTCTCGGAGTCCTTGGAATATACCCAGAATCATCTGGCTCTTCCAAATTCTTCATGTAAAGATACAGACTCCAAAAGTATTTCTTCTGCCTTCCAATTGCTGCAGACGGCAGTTTTATCAAGTGTTTTTCTTTAGCATTAGATCTCTGGTCTCTGGGACCTCTGTTTTCTCAACATCTGACAACCGAATACTAAACCACTGCCATATATTTTAGGTTTTAATTACAACATGACACCACTTCAAGTATTAATTAGTAAAGCAAGATACATGGCTGTGACAAATACATCTAAAATAAATATATAGAGATTTATTTCTCATTTATATGCCAGTCTGGAAGTCAATCCTCCTAGCTTTTGGGTGGCTCCCCTCCATGTTGTCATTCAGGGACCCAGGTTCTTTAGATTATTTTCATCTCACAGATCCATTATCCCCTAAAGCTCTGTTGTCATCTTTATTCAGTCAACAGAATAGGGGGTGGGGAAAGAGCATAAAGGACCTACATACTTCTTAAAAACTTTGGCTCAGACATGGCACATGTTGCTTCAACTCACATTCCATTGACTAAAACTTAGGACTCACTTAACTGCAAAAGAGACTGGAAAATGTAGTCTAGATGTATGGCCAGGAAGAAAAGGAAACAGATTATTGGTAAACAACTAGGAGTCTCCTTTGTGTTAAGTAAAGAAAAAGTGTGTCTAAAGAGAGGGAGTGTTTAACTCTGCCTCATTACCTCTCTCTCTCTCTCTCTCTCTCTCTCTATATATATATATATATATATCTCATAAATCCCTTGGGATTTTCTGAGCAATTAATAATAATGGAAGTACCTTTTGTAGTAATAATATTTGGTCTCTTGACCTCAGTTTATGGCTCTATTTATGGCTTCAGAGCCATAAAGATGAAATGGATGTCTTGTTATTCATAACCCCTTCCCACCACAGCTGGGTTTCTATTGATGAATTTAATTTTGAAAAGCACCTAAAAATGGGAGCTGTTTGCCAGGGGAACCAACCAACCATGATTAGAGGGTTGGAACTTTCAATCCCAACCCCTGATTTCTGGGGAGGAGAGAAGGGCTAGAGGTTCAATCAAACACCAATGACCAACGAGTTAGTCATGCATCTGTAATAAAGTCTTTCATAAAAACCCAAAAGGATGGGGTTTGGGGTGCTCTCGGGTTGTGAACATGTGGAAATGTTGGGGAAATGGCACTGAGAAATGTCCCAGGGGAGATGGAGGTGCCCAGAAAAGGTCCATATAAAATGGAAGTGATTGTTCTAGGATCATGCTGCCTGGGGATTGCAAGGAGGAGATACTCATAAGCAGGGATCCTTTTGTCCCCTAGGGCTGTCCCTGAAATTGCATGGGTTGCTGCTGGATTCTCCAATCATTTGGGCAGTGCCCTAAAAACCTCTCTCTACTGACCAACCAAGAGCTGCTTGGCTTATAAACAGCAGTTCCAAGGTGAGTGGATAACGTCCTGTTTGGAAGTCCACCGCTTCTAAATCAAAGAAGGTAAAAAAAAAAAAAAAAAAAAAATCAGCTCAGCGGGCTGAATTGCATGCTGTTTTTCCTAGCATTGGTGGAGAAACTGAACAGTGGTGAAAGCCTCCATGTTCGGATTTTTCCTGACTCGTAGGCAGTAGCCACTAGCCTGCCTCCCTGGCAGGAGGGCAATGGAAGCCTGTTCTGTTACAGGGATGCCTGGGTGGGGCACAACCCGATGGAAATTTGAGAGTGCTTTAAAACGGAACATGCCAGTGCCCACAAGAAGAACCCTTTCCAGGTTTGGAAGGTGATCAGAACAAGCAAGCAGATATCCTTGTGTGCGTGCTTGAGGTGGCCCCCTGGGTCCATGAAGTGAGTGCACATTGGGGGTCCGTGGCAATGCAGGGATGGGCTGAGTCTAGACATTCCTCTTGCACCCCCTTGGTCTGAAACGCCAGTAAGAACTGTTCTGTCTGCCAACAGATGGAGAGTAAAGATGTGGCAGATCCCCTGCTGGGAAAGCCCTAAACACAGCTGGCAAGTGAGACTGCTGGTAGCTCGTGGACCACAGAAAGGTCTTGACAAGAACAGACACTGACTCTGGACTGGGCTCTGCTTACCTGGTGATGGATGCAAATACTCAGAAT
>NW_024412413.1:18806247-18818214 GCF_014898765.1 Herpailurus yagouaroundi
TATATATATATATATATATATCTCATAAATCCCTTGGGATTTTCTGAGCAATTAATAATAATGGAAGTACCTTTTGTAGTAATAATATTTGGTCTCTTGACCTCAGTTTATGGCTCTATTTATGGCTTCAGAGCCATAAAGATGAAATGGATGTCTTGTTATTCATAACCCCTTCCCACCACAGCTGGGTTTCTATTGATGAATTTAATTTTGAAAAGCACCTAAAAATGGGAGCTGTTTGCCAGGGGAACCAACCAACCATGATTAGAGGGTTGGAACTTTCAATCCCAACCCCTGATTTCTGGGGAGGAGAGAAGGGCTAGAGGTTCAATCAAACACCAATGACCAACGAGTTAGTCATGCATCTGTAATAAAGTCTTTCATAAAAACCCAAAAGGATGGGGTTTGGGGTGCTCTCGGGTTGTGAACATGTGGAAATGTTGGGGAAATGGCACTGAGAAATGTCCCAGGGGAGATGGAGGTGCCCAGAAAAGGTCCATATAAAATGGAAGTGATTGTTCTAGGATCATGCTGCCTGGGGATTGCAAGGAGGAGATACTCATAAGCAGGGATCCTTTTGTCCCCTAGGGCTGTCCCTGAAATTGCATGGGTTGCTGCTGGATTCTCCAATCATTTGGGCAGTGCCCTAAAAACCTCTCTCTACTGACCAACCAAGAGCTGCTTGGCTTATAAACAGCAGTTCCAAGGTGAGTGAGTGGATAACGTCCTGTTTGGAAGTCCACCGCTTCTAAATCAAAGAAGGTAAAAAAAAAAAAAAAAAAATCAGCTCAGCGGGCTGAATTGCATGCTGTTTTTCCTAGCATTGGTGGAGAAACTGAACAGTGGTGAAAGCCTCCATGTTCGGATTTTTCCTGACTCGTAGGCAGTAGCCACTAGCCTGCCTCCCTGGCAGGAGGGCAATGGAAGCCTGTTCTGTTACAGGGATGCCTGGGTAGGGCACAACCCGATGGAAATTTGAGAGTGCTTTAAAACGGAACATGCCAGTGCCCACAAGAAGAACCCTTTCCAGGTTTGGAAGGTGATCAGAACAAGCAAGCAGATATCCTTGTGTGCGTGCTTGAGGTGGCCCCCTGGGTCCATGAAGTGAGTGAACATTGGGGGTCCGTGGCAATGCAGGGATGGGCTGAGTCTAGACATTCCTCTTGCACCCCCTTGGTCTGAAACGCCAGTAAGAACTGTTCTGTCTGCCAACAGATGGAGAGTAAAGATGTGGCAGATCCCCTGCTGGGAAAGCCCTAAACACAGCTGGCAAGTGAGACTGCTGGTAGCTCGTGGACCACAGAAAGGTCTTGACAAGAACAGACACTGACTCTGGACTGGGCTCTGCTTACCTGGTGATGGATGCAAATACTCAGAATGTTACAGAATACTGTAAGAAACAAAACAAAACAAAACAGCCAGAAGAGAAGATATTGTTCCCATTTGAATCGCTTTTGCACTGTCGTTTTTTCAGAACAAGGAGTACATTTTACAGCCCAAAATATCAGGCAATGGCCAGAGATAATCTCCTCAGGGTACTAGTCTGATAGAGAACTGGAATGGGTCATTGCAAGATTGGTTGTCCCAGACTGGGGGGGGGGGGAGAGGGGCGGGGAGATAAAGGCATGAAGGACTAGCCTACACACCTTCGTATGTGTATGCACACACTTAACATGAGTGTCCCCACTGGCGAGATTTCCATGTATTCCTGGTGGATCTGGGGGAAAAGGACATGGGAAGGGTGCTGGTAGTCTTTCCAGCCCACGTCACTTCAATTTTTCTCCCTACCTGATGAAGCGATCATAGGACCAGCGCTGCAACTACAAGGGGTGTAAACAAGGATGTTTCCCCAGCAAGAACCTGTAACTGTGATTTAAGCTTCGTGTAAGAATTTCTAAGGACCTGAGGGGGCGGGATGTGCCTTCACTTCATCGGCCAAAGGGAGGCTAACAACGAATGCTGAATTGCCTGGTGGTAAAGATAGGCTTGTAGTCCAGCACCTATGTAACCCGATCTTGATCTTATCTAAATAGAAGTGGATGAGGCAGAGACACTTGCTAGACTATTATTGCTGTCTGTGATCTAGAGCAGCACAATGGCCAAACCTAATGTCCCTTTCAAAGGTGGAAGAGGTTGGGTATAATGGAAAGGAAATGAGAGTAGTAGCTGAATAAATGGGTTACATAACGAGGGAAATTAACACCTCGAGAGAGGCTCCAAGCAAAGGATGGCATTGTCTGTTAGCTCAATTACACCAGATCTCTCAAAAGGTGAACTCATTTTTGCCAAGACCACTCTTGCTTTTAGAACCTGACAAGATCAAACGGAAGCCTGTCGATCTAACCTAAGCGCACGCTGGGCGACCTATTCATGTGGTATGGCGATGAACTAGATAGTTTGCAGTGACTGAATGGGATTCCAGTAATGTGCCAGTAGCCTTAGACTTTGATGAATGTTTTGCTGTAAGGGATCAATGTTTGAAGGCCAGGGGATGGACTATGATATTGTAATTTATTATAAATTATATTATAATAAATGAAAATGTATTATACAAAATTATTATAATTTATTATCATATTTGCCTTTTGCCCATGTTTCTGGCACATAGCTCCCAAAACCCTTGGAATTTCTTAAGTGTTTGCAGTGATAAACGCATCTTTTGTCATGTTAACTAGGTGACTTTGAGGAGGGGTGGGGGAAAGCACCCAAGGATGGAGGATGGTTGCCAATCCTGTGATGAGAAGATTGGAACTTTCCGGCCCACCCTCTGGACTCTGGAGAAGGGAGAAGGGCTGGAGATGGAGTTGTCACCAAGGGTGGGTGACTTAATCAGTCATGCCTATGTAATGAAGCCTCCATAAAAACCTAAAAGGATAGGGCTCGGAGAGCTTCTGGGTGGGTGAACCCATGGAGATCTGTGGAGAGTAGTGCATTCGGAGAGAGCCTGGAAGCCCTGCTCTTTCCCCATCCCTCGTCCTATGCGTCTCTTCCATCGGCCTGTTCTGAGCTTTTATAATAAACTGGTTATCTAGTGAATTCTCACAGAACTCTGGAGTTCTGGGAGCTGCTCTGGCAAATTAATCAAACCCAAGGAGGGGGCCCTGGGAACCTCTGATTTACAACCAGTTGGTCGGAAGAACAGGTAACAACCTAGACTTGCAATTGGCATCTGAAGTTCAAAGAGGGTATTGTCAAAACCCCCAATCTATACAGCACAGGTGAGAACCTGGGTTTGCAAATAGCATCTCAAGTTTGTGAATAGGGGGAGCAGTTTCTTAAGACCAAGTGGAATCTGATTCAATATCCAGTAGTAGTGTCGGAATTGAGTTGAATTCTAGGACATCTGGTGTCAGAGCATTGTTTGTTGTATGTGTGAGGAATCCCCACCCCCAAATCAGAATTGGTCAGAACCTATTTAGGGATCAAATAAGCTAAGAGCTGATTTACAACCAATTTGGATAGTGGTGATTTGAATGAGAGTTTCCACGCAATTAATAAGATACTAGCTGGCTTGCCAATGGCTGAGAAATGAGAAATAAAGTAATGAAGGCAGTAAATGCAGTCAACCCTTTCAAGACCCCTGGTTAAGAAGGGCAGGAAAAAGCTGGATAAAGTGGGGTGGGAGTAGGCAGAGGATTTTCTTTTTTTTTTTTAACTGAGAAGAATCAAGTATGTGTAAATATTGATGGAGAGGCTACCAACAGAGGTAGGTATTTGTAATTCAGCAAAAAAGGGGTAATAACCGATGGTGTAGGAACCCCAAAAAGGCAGGAATAGGCTTCTAGAGCAGGAATCATCTCGCTTGCTTACTCTTACTTTCCTTCCCATTCTCACACATGCTTTTCTCTTCTATGCATTTTCCTTGCATCTTCCCTTGTCAGATGAGAAAAGAATGAAAATAACAGTCGTTTTCACTTTGCAAATGTTTGCAACAAATTTGTTACTGGCTCTTCCTCCTGCGAAAACATGCAACAAACAGGAAAATCAGATGAGCACTTGTTAAACATGTCATGATACAGGATAAGAATCCCTTTCGTTGAGTACTTGCTATACTGTATGCAAGGTGCAAAGCTAAACATTGTCTCATGGACCCCAATAATTCCATAAGGAGGTTGTTATTAGCTCTCATTTTTACATATGGGGGAACTTAGGCTTCAATGAGTTAAATATAGGATCAGTCATCAATCAGTACAGGAACAGAACCCTCTTAGTTATCTTAAGCAGAAAGAGATTTCATTTAGGGATCTGATTACTTAATAAATCACTTAGTATATCAGTTGAAGAAGAGAGCTTTAGGCTGGGCCTCCAGGACTGACTCCCAGAAAACCGCGTGCCAAAGAAGTGGCAACATTTGCCACATTCTCTGGAACTGTTGATTCAAGAACACACAGTGGTGGTTATGCAGGGGAAAACAAGAGCCCAACGATGCCACCACAATTTAACATCCAGAAGCTAAATTAGACATTGGGATGTTGCTTCAGGAGAAAATTTTTTAAAAACACAAGATTTTTTTTTTTTTTTTTTTTTTTTGCCACCAACAAAAACACGGGCCCTGCCTCACTTTCACATTCTAAATCTCACACATCTAAATGGTGGAATTTAATTTGCATCCAAAAAAAAGGTTTCAAGGAAGTCTGAGAAACATAGTGTTTAGCTTTTCAGTCTCTACATTATCAGGAAGTACAGAGCATAAGGTTGAAATGGATGCTGGGAGCCAATTCACTGTTAACAACAGAGATGGTTGTCAATAACCTAGGATTCACACAAAACCTTTCTACTATTTTCAGGTTTTCCCTAAATAAGTCTATGGAAGAATTTCCCAATCTGGAGTTGTGCAACATTGTTCTGCAGGATGTTAATTGTTATGCCAGAAAAATACATTTGGGAAGCCCTAGCTTATCCCAAGTAAAAATATGTTTCTTGGAAACATGGACTTCCATGGACTTCTTGGAACCTTTGATATGCATGTAGGTTATCTATTACCACAACGATGTTAAGTAACTCACCTCATAACTTGACGGTTTAAAACAACACCATCTATTATTGCTGATAAGGCTACCAGGTGGCTAGATGGTACCACAGATTTTGACTGGGCTTGCTCACGTGTCTGGGGACTGGCCGGTTGTTGACTTCTCTAGCATGGCCCCTGCCATGATGACATCAGCTTGGTTCTGCTCCACGTACTGCGTTTTCCAACAGCGTAGCTGGAAGAGAAAAGCAAGGAGCAAACATGGAGTAGAAAAGCACAGCACATCGAAGCTGCTAACATCACGTTATCCAAAGTGAGTCACAGAGCCAAACAAGGGATGGATCAAGGTGCAGGGGAACGTACTCTACCTTTTGATGGAAGGACCTACAAAGTTCCATTGTAAAGGACACGGATGTAGGGAGAACTGAATATGTGGGGGCATTGACACAATCACTCTACCATGATATGCTAACATGCATCGTATGTCTTTAAAAGAGGGATAATTGTAGAGCACTTTCCAAATGTATTTGACTAGGGAATACTCTCATGGAGAGTCTCCTAGAAACACCAATTGTGGAAAAACAAAATTATTGCACAGTTACCTTGGACACATTTATTTATATATCATACCCCTTTCCCCAAACACATACCTACATTTTAAGAAAAACTGTTTCCTTTAAATGATTTACATTATATTCTTTGGACTTGGAGGGTATAATGTCGGGGAGGCACCCTATCTGCTACCAAGCAGTAGCAGACATTCTAGGTAAAAGGCATTTCCTGTAGTAAAGGGTTAAATCAAGGGAATCAGGGGCTTTTAGACCAGGAAATAAAGTATCTATTGTAGAGGCATGTTATGGGTTGAATTGTGTCCCCCCGAAAAAGATAGGTTGGAGTCCTAACCCTCAACACCTAAGAGTGTAACTGTGTTTGGAAAGTGTCTTTACAGAGGTAATCAAGTTAAAATGAAGTCATCGGAGTGTGCCCTATCTCATTACAGGTTCTCCATAAGAAGAGGATATTTGGACAAACATACATATAGGGAGAATGCCAAGTGAACACAAAGATGACCATCTACAAGTCAAGGAGAAACGCTTGAAACAGGTCCTTCTCTCACAGTCCTTGGTTTCTGGGAAGAAACCAACCCTTACTGACACTTTTGATTTCAGAGTTTGAGTCTCCAGAACTGAGACAATAAATTTTTGTTCGTTTGAGCCCCCAGTTTGCAGTAGTTTGTTACAGCAGCCCTTGAAAAAGAGTACCAGGTGTCTATTGTTTTTGCCTGCCTGTCATCCATTCCTCCTGTGGTTCTTCTGGGGACCCTCTCCTTCATCCCTCTCAGTCTGGATCTGATCCAATCCATAGTTCCAGGAGTTAGCACAATCAAACCAGGAGCCCACAGTGATTGGTTAGTGAAGACAGGCAGGGATTTTTGCGGAAATCTTTATCAGGAGGTGCTATACTGATAAGACGTAGGCCTGGAGCTAGCAGTGGTCACCTTGCTAACAGGAGGGGACAACCTTTTTGAGAGTGCAGCCAATGCAGAGAAAAGCCAGTTGAGGAGAGGGGGATAAAAAGAGTTCTGATAACATATAATTTGAGCACCTGGATACAACTATTCCTGATGCTGCATACTCTTCTACTTTGTCATATACGACCAACAGCTTCTCTTTTCTTTGGATTTGGTTTGGGTTTCTTTCACTAGCAAGTGAAATAGTTCTGATTAAATGATACAGCTAGTTATTCCTACCTGCATCCAACTGCCTCTTTACTTTCTCTAGTCACATTTTTCTTTGCTTCTTAACCCCATCCTGAATTCTCCAGGCAAGAGGTCCTCCCCTTTGCACCTGTGGAGAAACTTTAGTACAGAGGTGAGAGTTAAGGAACCTCTATACACTTCCTATCTTCTTTAGTCTACATGAAACTTGAAAGAAAACATAATCCTAATCCATTCTTTGCATACTCCCCTCTTCCCTACATTCCCCATTAAGCACACATTCAACCTCAGAGAAAGTTTTGCTTTAAAGTGTCAAGAACATTTTGCGGGAAGGATATAAGAAAAATCTAATCTTGGTTAATTTTATCATTCATTGCTGAGTAACATCAAGTGAGTAAAATGGAGAATGGAATACCAAAAGTGGATGAAAATAAGATTAACTAAAGATCTACTGTCCCCAAACATGTGTTGTTCTTTTAGAGTAAAAAATATAGCTTTGAAAATAGAGATTGTACAAGCAGACTGCATATATAATTTTACTTTTGATCATGAAATGAAGCATATTGGGCAGAAGGTGGACCTAAAATATTCTGAGCTGTCTGTGGTCCTGAAAATGGTTATTAAAAACATGGACACTCTTTATTATGTATTCTTATTACACGTAATAATGAGGCCTTTCCCCATAAATACAAAATGATCCTTAAAGATTTCTGAATACAGGCAGAAAATTTAATTCCATTTTCATTGACTTTACTCCTAATCAGATAAATTAATGGAGCAAATTGCTTTTCTTATTCTGGCAGAGAGTTTTAAATTACAATAATGTACAACTACAATATAATAATAAATACAAACAGGAAAAAAAATCACTAAACAGGAACTAGAATGCCTAATCTTCTTGGTCTTAATTATGTTTTTCTTGCAAAGAAAAACGTCCAACTCTCATCAGAGCTTAAATATTGCCACATAATCTTTGTTAGATTTTTTCTTTCTAATATTTATAAACAAGAGCCCTTTCGCAATTATGTTATTTCTTTCTATCATGAATAGTACAACAAATAAACGTAGTTATATATTCTTGATGTTCTTCCTATTTGCAACACATTTTAGGGTGTGGTTTGTTGTATTTTGGGTTTGGTATTGTTTGGTTTTGTTATTGTTAAGGTTAGAGGGAAAAGAATTATTTCTGCAATGTAACTGTCCATCTAGGTCACTGATCTTTCTATAATATGGCTTCCCACAGGGTGGAGGGCAGAAGTGTGCCTGTGAAGAAGGTATTACCCACTCAAATTTTCACTGAGGAAAGCTGAGATTCAGAGCACCTAACACTGCGCACTAAGTAGCGGGATCTGTACTTAACGCTGTCTGCCTTCATGTCTGCGATTAGCCTTCCTCAAGCAGTCTTCCTGCTAATCTACCGATATACTATGCTCTTGGTTACTTTGCACTTTGTGGTTCTTTTCCATCATTGTAAGGGTGTGTTTTATCTCCGGAGCCAGATGGTAAGCTCCTAAAGACCTCAACTTCTGTTGCATCTTCTTTGCATCTTCTTTGATGAAGATAAGCCATGCAGCCTGTGGCTCCAAGCATGGGTTTTGCAACTGGACAGGCCAGCTTTCAAAGCTTGGATCGCTAGACCTCTCTGAGCCTCATTTTCCTCATTTGTGAAACAAAGTGAACAGTACCTGCCTTGTACAAACGTGTACGAAGAGTTTTAGCAAAATATCTGATGCATCATGATGTTCAACAAATGTTAACTTTTCTGTACGTTACATATGCGTAAGATATAAAGATGGATGGATGCAGTGATGGATACTTAGCACAAAGCTTGAGTTTTTAGTAAGCAAACAAACAAAAAAGAATCTTTTTTGGGCATTGTGGAAAATACATTATATGATGACTTAGGTACTCAAGTAATACCAAATGCCAATAAAAGAAAGTATAATGGTCTCCCTAGTTCCCAGTAAGGACTCAATATACTTTTGTTGAATTTGACTTAAAGGTTGGTTTGCATCCATACACTTTTCTTTGCCTCATCTGTGCCCTATCTCTTGGCAATTTCTTTTATTCCTGGGGGTCAGCAGTGATTTTTTAGGTGTATTTATAAACCAGAAAGGTTATTGTCCTTCCAGCTCTGGACCAGTGAGCACTGCCTAATAGACTCTTCTGTGCCTCAAGGTCAGCATGTCACAAAATGAGCTCATTATCATTCTTCCCCCACCCATTGTACTTCAAACCCATTCCTTAACCCAGGATATGAGACTTCAGTTGACTTACTAGAAACCCCAATTCTTCCTTACCCTTCCATCCAATCAGCCCCCAACTGCTATTAATACTACCTACAGAATACCTCTTCCTCCACATCCCTTCTCTTTCTCCACTCAAATCCACCACTGCCACTGCTTTCCATTCACACTCTTCCAATAATCCCTTTCCTCCGGGATAGATCCTAACCTCTTTAGTTGGCCTTGACATTTAGAGGGACTAAAAATTCGTATCCGTGTTATTTACTCAGCTGAAAGGAACCAAAAACAGAGATACAAATGTCAGCTTTATTAATGAAAATACAGCCGAAGAACCAGACTCAGGTCTGGGGGAAATGATAGCTTCGTAATACTATCCCCCTAAATTAGATCACCTAACAGGGGGACATCCACGGATGTTCTCACCCTGTAAGGACAGACTCCTTTTGCAGTGTGGCCAAGAACAGATCAGAAGGACTGCTCTGTACAGGATAAAAGAAATGGAGCTGAACTCCCTGCTCCTGAACAGGAGTGAGTGAGGAGGCAGAGAGCCCTGGGGAGTAATGCTGATAGAGGTCTCCCTACACATGGAAATAAGAAGCCAGGAGAAATAAGGTTCCTTCTCATCACACCATCTTCGAGAGTAGCCACATCAACAAAGCCCTTTATGTTGTTGCCCCCCAATTGCTTCTCCAACACCTCTCTCCCAGCTCCTTTCTCTGACTTCCATACCCTGAAGCCATTCTTGTTGAAGGACTTGCAGGGGCTGGAACACACCAAGCCTTCTCTTGCTTCCATGCCTTTGTACATATCCATCCCCCTCTAGGTCTCTGTCCAGGAAAATTTTCTCTGGTACCCATCCTTCAAGTCACAGGCATCTCTTCTTGAAGTCTCCTTTGCCTTACTCCCGCAGAGCCCTTCTCTGGTCCTCCCATTGTATATTGTACACATGCCCACCTGCCTGCCCCTACGTCTGGGAATCTTTCCCTTGCAAGGTTGGAAGTTTTTTTTTGTTTTTTTTTTTTTTTTTGAGGACAGAGACTGGCACTTTGATCTTTGAATTCCCAGGACCTAGGACAGTGCTTGACCTACAGAGTCACCTCCAATACACATGCAACAATTGAAAAATGTATCGTGTGTGCTTCCATTACTTTGCTTCTTCAGCATCCCATTCTTCTTTCTTATAGAAACAGCAGCTTGGCTTTCCTTTGGAGCCTCCCCTGTCCCATACAGGAGCCCAACAGACCCAATTTGAATCTTGAGCTTTGGGACACAAAAATTGAAAAAGACCAGAGTTTACTCACTTTGACAATGGTGCCCAAGTGCATCTAGTTGATAATGAATGATGAATGTTGGTTGAAGGAAAGAAGAAGAGAGAAGGGAGAGAAGAAGGGAGGGATGGAAGGAGGGAAGGAAGGGGAGGGAGGGGAAAGAGGGAAGGAAGGAAGGAAGGAAGGAAGGAAGGAAGGAAGGAAGGAAGAAGGGAGGGAGGGAGGGAGGGAGGAATAGCTAGAAAGAATCAGCCTAGCTGAGCTACAGACAGGGAGCTGTAAACCCTGGGGTCTGGAAGCCTCCTACCTTCTCTACTAAAGGACTCTGTATTTAAACCGCCGCTTCCTCCCCTGGACTATTTTGGTACATCTATTATTGGCTCCCATTTAGTGTCTGTTTATTTAAATCTGCTTTCAACTAGAACATAATTCTCTTGATTATCAGTTGATGCTGCGACACAGTAGGAATACAGATAATTGTCACTGTGCACATTCTGCTGGAAATATAAAATTATTCTCTTTAGAGCCGTTGAGTAGGGTGTTTGAGCATAGACGTTATGCAGTGCAGGCACGTGGGATTTGTAGAGCGCTAATTTGCTGGCTCCTTTGCCTTCCTCCCGGGCTGTCATCTGAGCCTCCCCAGGAACTCAAGCAGACACGCAGCCCCTCAGCCTCCTGCCGTTTCTTCAGCTGCTAGGAGAGAGCAGGAGTGCAGTCTCCCCTCACTCAGAAAGTTGGGGCTTCCTTCACGGTGATCAGGGACCAAGGGGCCGGAGACACAGACCCTGGGTGCCGGTAGCTGCCTCAGGCTCCACTGCCTTTTTGGGATTGCCTGACCCAGGGCACAAAATCTGAGCTGAGGGGGCAGCTGCACAGCCTACATAAGGCTCCAGAGCGGCCTGGAGGCGGTTGTTACAGCAGGGAGTGGGCTGTGGCTCTGGGTTCCATCCCTCCGCTCCTCACTTGCCTCCTCTGCCCCTCAATCACTCCCCACCTCACCCCTACCCCTCACCTGCTCCCATTCTCCCCCCACCCTCTGCCCCACGCACCTACCTCCAGCCCACAGCTCCCCACCCCAAGCGAGCTGCCTCTTCATTTCCAAGCGGCATCACTAATTGCTTTTTAGGGTCCCTTTTCTGCTCTCTGTTCAAAATTCACGGGGCGTTCCCCAGCCCCTTTTATGCTACTTTTCTGAACCTTTTCAGCCTCTTTTACAAACTTAGCACTTTCTGTGCCTCTTTTAGTCTTTGCGAGAAGAAAGAGACTTGAGAGGGTTTTTTTTTTTTTTTTTGGAATAAAGGTCCTTTTCCCCTATACCCCCCCCCCCCCCCCCCCCCCTCCCCCCCTCCCCACCCCCCCCCCCCAAAAGCACACGCATTGGCCCTCCTCCCACTGAATGGGGCTTTGTGCAGGGAATTTCCGGAACATAGCCCAGTGCCCAGGCCTCTGTGTGAGGAGAGGAGGGGCCCAGCCGGGCAAGGAGACCCTTAAGCCCACCCCATTACCACGGTCACTGTTTGCCCTGGATTCTCTAAAAGGCCTATTGTTGCCGGTTGCCAGGTATTCCTTAGCAACACTTAAGCCAAGCTGCCTACCCTATTTAGGCCCAAAACTTTTCAATGGCCTCCAAAACCCGTGCTTGTCAGCGCTGCAGACCGCTCCTCAAACAGCCTCGGAGGGGAGGGAGAAGCCACACCACCGCACCCCGGGCGGGGGAGCGGACGCGCGCCGTCCCCCCCGTCTCCCGCCGGGGGGGGGGGGGGGGGG
>NW_024412413.1:18818314-18843171 GCF_014898765.1 Herpailurus yagouaroundi
CCCCCCCCCCCCCCCCCCCCCCCGCAACCCCAGCCGCCTCTGCCTTTCAAATATCTGTGTTTGAGGCAGCTTGAGGGCTTCTTGTCATTTGCCTAGGATCAGCAGGCCAAACAATCGCAATTAAAATTTCTCTCTCCCCAACCCTGGCATCTCCTTTCTCTCTGCAGCCCCCACCGCCGGTGGCAGACAGACCTCTAACTTAATATTCGGCTGGGACTGGGTTTCATCATTTTCCGCAAGGGCCTCCTGACTTTTCTTCTCAACCCTTTCAAAGGAAATTGCTTTATCATTTTAGGAGAGTTTCGGTGAGCTTGCATGCAGGGTTTTATACTCTTCCCCATCTCTGGTGAGGAGGAAAATAATAGAATCACAGAGTCTGTACTCTAGAAGGAATCTTAATGATGGTCCAACAGATGAGGGTCTGGGAATGGACTTGCCCAGGTCACAGAGTTATTTAGTAACAGATGGGGCTCTGGAGCCCAGCGTCCCTGGCCACCAATCCTGTGCTATTCCCCACTACACAGCTCCAAGTTAACATAAGAGGCAGACTGGCAGACTAAGAAAAAACACAGTCTGTGCATCTCAAAACTCGAAAGTGGAAGGAAAGCACGTTCTGATTTCAGAGGAAGATAGTGTCCTGGGTTCTTTCCACTCCTTTCTTTCCAGAAGAAGCATAAATTTGTCCGAGTCCAGTGATGAGCATTCTTGGAGTGTAGGAGTTTTATTTGCAGCCTTACTCACTGTAGAGATTTGAGGCATCTCTCCCAGGTCCTGAATTAGATGGGGCTGGATTTCTACTAGAACATGACTGGCCTTTCAGTTGCTTCCTGTGAATCCTGCTGTCCCAGGCTTGCCTTTTGAGAGAAATTGAATGACCCGCCCATCGTCACACAGCACTTAGAATCAAATCAAGATGACTCGCCCATCGTCACACAGCACTTAGAATCAAATCAAGCTCCTTCACACGGCCTGCATTGCCCTGCTTGCTCAGGCCCACCCAGTCTCCCGCCTCATCCTCCACCTCTCCCCACTGACTCGGTTTATTCCAGCCACATCTACCCACCCTCTGCCCCTCTGCACAGCAAGGTCACTCCTGCCTTGAGATCATCCTTACTCTTCTCTCTGCCTGGAAAGCTCTGCCCCCAGATCTTTGTGGGGCCAACCCTTCTTACCATTCAACACTCAGCTTCTATGTCTCCATCTCAGGGAGACCATCTCTGTTCACACTCCACCAGCTTAACTTTTCCTGTTTTCCTTTTTAAATTCCTTTATAGCAGGTTTTAGTATACATTTTTACAATTGATTATTTGCTATAAAATATCTATTATATTTACCATCATCATTATTATCGGTAGACATCTGGGCTTATTCATTGTCTGTTCCATTCCCAAACATAAACTGTATCAGAACTCTATGCTTTGTTTATCATTATACTTCTAGGGTCTAGTACAGTGCCCGGAGCATAGACAGTTCTAAGAAAATATTTAATGAATAAATAAACGAATGAATGTGCTCATGAGTGGTAGACAGGAAAATGAGAACGCAAGTCTCTTTGCTCTCACTGTGATATTCTTTTGTTTGGGGCACTATGAGGCGGAGTGAGTGTATTTTTAAGCACTTCCTTATAACCCAGTGTAATAGTTGTTTTTAAAAAAACTATTGTTATTTTGCTCCACTAAGGAGCCTTTTTAGGCACTTTTTTTGCCTAATTGGCCTCCATGAAATTTTCAAAGTTATACTGTATATATATTTGTGTTCTGTGGTCCTTTGAAAGGCTACAAACCACCGTAATGTCGAAGATTCTCCCATGCCAAGAACCAATTTTTACCTCCTGGAGAGTGACATAACCTCCTTTGAGAATGTGCGTTATGGCCAATAGAGTCAGTCAGAGTAAAAGCATACGGATTTCTAATGGCGTTATAAAACCAGGGGATGAATTCTGTCCCAGATGGAAATGGAGGAGCGTTGTCTCAGAGCTTAGGTGTGGAAGAATTCTCAACATAGAAAATGACAAAAATGGGGGCGCCTGGGTGGCGCAGTCGGTCAAGTGTCCGACTTCAGCCAGGTCACGATCTCGCGGTCCGTGAGTTCGAGCCCCGCTTGGGGCTCTGGGCTGATGGCTCAGAGCCTGGAGCCTGTTTCCGATTCTGTGTCTCCCTCTCTCTCTGCCCCTCCCCCGTTCATGCTCTGTCTCTCTCTGTCCCAAAAAAAATAAATAAACGTTGAAAAAAAATTTTAAAAAAAGAAAAAAAATGACAAAAATGGGCAAAAAAGATGGTGTATGTGTTCACTGTGGGCGTAGCTCAGCCTTCATATTACATACTTCACAAAGGTTTTTTGCTTTTTGGTTTTTTTAAAGATCTTTAGAAAAACCCTTTCAGCTTAGGTAAATGTGTTAAACCACTAATCGTTAACCCTTGCCTCTTCTTATTCAGCTCTTAATCAGATTACACAAAAGCTTTCAGATGTTCTTGGTTTCCAAAGCCAGTGTGTGAGGTTGAAGTAGTTTCTAAAATGCTGGCTTGGAAGTTGGAATTTTAAACTTTTACTACTGGATGTAGGTCCGCAAAATAAATCCTTCATTAGAGGAAACTCAGTATCTCCTCCTAAAAGCACTCATAGAGTAAGGGCTGACATAACTATATTCAGTGTTTTCATTTATGCATTCATTAATTCAACAAATGTTCGTTGAGTCCTTCCTGTGTGCCAGTCGCCACGCTAGGACCCAGCATTTATACGTGAGTGCCAGGTACTAGGGAATGAAGTCTATTCTTTGTAGGCTGTATAATTGAAGGCATGATCATTATGTGGCCTCTCATATTGATTGCCTATGCATAGAATTCTTAACGATGCTACACGAATTCCATGATCTCCTTAGTAGAAAAGTTAGGCATCTATTCCCAGTTTAGTGGACATCTGTTTTGTGGCCTTTCTTTCTGTCTTATAGTTATAGTAACCCCCTCCCATTAAGGGAACTAAGCTCCCTTTTCCATGTGGTTCTGGAACTATTGCAATTCAGAGTATCCCTCTCTGCACCTGGGTGGAAGGCAGATAACCTAGGTACAGATATTCCTTGATCCGTTGATTGCCCCAGAGATGGAACACATGGCCCCAAATTAATCAAGAAGGGCCTTTCTCTGGATGCTTTTATGTTGTAAAGATAGGAAATCCCAAATGACCACTTCAGATCCCATGCGACTACCATTTCTTACTGAGGGGAGGAAAATACCAATTCTAGAAGTTGAAGGTACCTAGGGGTCTTGAAGGGTGTTGTTACTCACTGCAGCCACATTGAAAAAAAGAATGAAGCCAGAGGTCAGATGAACCTCAATCCCAAAAAGGAAGGTCAAGGACCACATTCCTGAAAATCAAGTCTCGATTGAGACCTAGGAGTCAAGCCAGGAGTTTAGAGCTGATTATGGAAGGCTTGGAGAGCAAATAAATCAGAAACTGCCAAATGGGGCCTGGATGATTGTGCCCTACACCATTTGGTCTTTTTGTTGACTTTGTAGGCCAGCAAGGTGAACCTAGTGACTGGCACGTTTACAGGAACCAAGGCAGAGAAAACTCTTAGAGGGTTTTAATTCCTCATTTTAAAAATTCCTTGATCCAGGGGTGCCTGGGTGGCTCAGTCAGTTAAGCATCTGACTTCAGCTCAGGTCATGATCTCACAGTTCATGGGTTCAAGCCCTGCATCGGGCTCTGTGCTGACAGCTCAAAGCCTGGATCCTACTCCAGATTCTGTGTCTCCCTTTCTCTCTGCCCCTGCCCTGCTCACACTCTGTCTCTCTCTCATACAAATAAATAAACATTTAAAAAATTAAAAAAAAAAAGAAAAGAAATTTCTTGATCCATTGACTTCTCAGAAACATTTATTATCCAGGGATCTTCCTTCCTCTTTCTGCATAAAAATTCCCCAGATTTTTACATTCAGTTCTTCTCTTTCCTCATTCCACCAGACTTTCCTCATCTATCCCTATAGTAGGCTGCACAATGCCCCTCCTTCAAAGATATCCATGACCTAATCCTTGGAAGCTATGAATATGTTACCTTCCATGGCAATTCTGCATTTACCTTAAATGAGATTCTGCAGTGTGATTAAGTTAAATATCTTGAAATAAGAGGATGATCTTGGATTATCTAGATGGGCCGGCAGGTCAGATTCAGAGAAGGAGATGTGACAGTGGAAACATAGGTTGGTGATGCACTTTGAAAATGGAGGAAGGGGCCATGAGCCAAGGAATGAAGCAGCTTCTAGAAGCTGGAAAGGGTAAAGAAACAAATTTCTTCCCTTGAAACCTCCAGAAAGAACACGGCCCTGCTCACACCTTGATTTCAGTCCTGAAAACTCATTTCAGACTTCTGAAAGATAATAAATCGGTGTGGTGTTAAGTCCCTAAGTTGGTGGTACTTTTTTATAGCAGCAGTAGGAAGCTAACATAATCCCATTTTCTAAGGATTCCCAGATCGATTACCCTTCCATTCTGACCCCTGTCCTGAGCTCCAGTGGTCATTTGTAACCGACAACTTGCACATCTCCACCTTAGCGTTTTCCAGGTTCTTTAAAGTCAACACATGAGGATCTTCTCCCCTCTTGCTTCTCTACCTGGGCACTCTCCCATGTTAGCGGCATCACCACCTACCTGGGAGAGGCTCCTTCAGGAAACTTTAAGAATTCTTTGGTTCTTCTTTTAGTCCTTCTTTTCTATGAAACATTGTTCCACCATGTTCTCTATACATACCTATCACTCCCAAATACCCTAGTTCAGATCTCCGAAAAGTAGATTATCCTGACAACCACGTGTCTCTCTGCCCCCTTCTCTCCCCAAGAAGTCATGCTCAGCAATGCCCACAAGGTTATCTCTGATAACTGAACATATCATGATCCTTCTTGAGATGTTAATCTCAACACATCTACAAACTAAAGCCTGAAGTTATTAGCACATCCAAATATCTTTGGCATCTTGCTCTACCCGTTTGAGTCTCATCCCTTACCACTCTTTCCCCCATCAAATGCACACATGCACACACACACATACACATGCGCTCTAATCATGGTAGACCACATACAGTTCCCCATTTAAAGAAAATATCTGGTTTTCTGCACCTCACATGCCCTTTACCCTCACTCTTCTTTGACAGCAGACTTTTAATCTTTCACTGCCAATACAAGTGTGGAGCCTTCCCCAAACCCTCTGCATTCCCAGCCAGAATGAAGGGTTTTTTTTTCTGTGATCCCACTCCATTTGGTTTATGCCCTGTGATGGTATTTGTCACCTCGTGTCATGGTCTTTCCTTTATACACCTGTGTTTTCCCTACTAACAGGTGAGCTCCTCAGTACAGGGACTGTGTCTCATTTCATTTCTCTAGTCTTTAACACCTGAATCCCAGTACACTGCATTACCAGGCCTGTCCCTGCACAAGACTGGAGGAGTGAAATGGGCCAGCAGTGGGCTTATTTCTTGTTTCTGGAAAGCATGAGGGCATATAATCTAAGAATAATGGGTAAAGCAAAGGAACCCACTTCTCTGCCTGACAACAAAGCTTTCTGACTCCATGGCAAAAGGTACTTTGCAAGTTATAAAACCATTAGATAAATATTTTGTTCCTCATTTTGGGTTTAGGGTTCTGGCACTGAGAATTAATGTCTGTCCTTCTGAAGTACATTTATGTACTTAATGAAATGGGTTAATGTTTACATGCAAAATATAAGAGAGAATAAATAGGTGTGACTATAATCTTCACTGATGGGGAGATCTCAACGGAGACTAGACCTGGGAGGTTTCTACAATTTTCTGTACAGCTGGGAGCCCCAAACACCCTTAGTCCAGTCTCACTGGCAGAATTGAGGGTGTGAAAAGCCATCAATATATGTCCAAATAATTCTCCATCTTACACACATCTCATCTAGAGTGTGGCTGAAGCAGAATAATATGAAATTGAGGAAACAGACTACAGGAAGAAGGAATGTCGGAGGCTAGGACCCCTTCTGGAGTGTAGAGTAGAAGTTCACATTAGCGAGGTTAGAAGAAACAGGTTATTTGGGAGAGAATAAAAACTGAGAATTCGAAAGCCAAATTAAAATCTTCAGATGCGTCCACTTTTAGATGGCTTTAACAGCATGGTTAGCACGTAATAAATGTCACACAAATAGTTTTTGAATTTCAGAAGTGAAGGACTTAGTGTTTTATATGCTTTCCCTTGGACTCTGGGAGAGCCATAATTATCATACAGCTTTTATATTTCCCCTTCCAACATCACAATTTTCTCTAATTACTCCTCAACTATTCATTAAGGGAAGCCATAATCACTGCTGCAGCTTGTGTGGAGTGATGCTGGGAGGTTAAAGGGGCAGGACAGTTAGGGAGGAGAGTGGCCGGCCCTCACCCATTTCTCTGTGCTTTTCCACAGTAAATCAAACGGTGACCCGGGGTGGAACTGGGAGTGACAGAGAAAATAAGACACTGAGAAGCAGATTCCGAGACTCAGTTTTAGAGAAACGTAAGAGGAAAACTCCCACTGTTCCCACTACATACTCGAAGATGGCCCTAGAAAGGCGGGTTGGGGGAGTGGTAGGTAACACATAATGGGGCACTGGAGTTGGCTGATACTGGCTTACAAAGAGCCAATTGCTAAATTTTCCTAAATTTTGTAAGCCGGTTTGTAAACATAGCCATTATGAAACATTAAATACATTTAAACCAAATTAATTATATCAAAAACAAATATGGGGCACCTGGGTGGCTCAGTCAGTTAAGCATCCACTCTTGATTTAGGCTCAAGTCATGATCTCATGGTCATGAGATCGAGCCCTGTGACTGGCTCTGTGCATGGAGCCTGCATAAGATTCTCTCTCTCTCTCTCTCTCTCTCTCTCTCCCTCTGCTCCTCCTCCCCTCAAAAAAACAACAACAAAAATAATGGTAACCAAAACTCCTCACATCTCATTTTACCTCATCTTATTATTATCTATGCTCTTGAGGTGATTAGCATGTATTGTATCTGAATCTGTATGATGGAAATCTTGTGTAACAGTGTGTTACTATTCATTTCTTCCCCAGTCTATGTTCAGTGATGTCATACTGATTGCTTGAAGTCAGCTGGGGTGGAGTTTTCATTCAGATAATGGCAAATACTACCAATCAGGGTGCCTTTCCCCCCCTGTGGAGCTGGTTGTTAAATACTTTCCAGTATATTCTCAGTGAATCCTGACTACAGTGCTATAGAAACATTTAGTGGAATCATTACTATGAATGAGAGAAAAGTTAACTCATTTTGTGAAAACCATACTGTGTTAAGGCACTAATATATACTTTTGGTAAATGATGACATTTAATAATCCTCCATAACCCAATGCTATTCTCTCCCTTTTAATAGACTAGGAAACTGAGATTCAGAGATGTTTCCTAAAAAGTTGCCGATGTCACTCAGCTACTTACTGCTTTTAGTTGCCAAGAGAGACACAGAGAGGTTATATCTGGTCTTTGACCTATAGAAGTTAGGCTTTAAGTGAGAAGTTAAGTGCATACGAGTAGAAAAAGTTTAGTCTAAACTTTTATCCTCAGTTGACCATCAAGAGATGAAAACTACAATGCCTCAGGTAAAAATAAAAACACTGCTAGGATTAATAGCAAACTAGACACTGAAGATTACTGAAATTGAAGACAGCAGTAGAAACTGTCTAAAATGAAATGAGAGGGAAAAAGACTATTAAAAGTGAATAGAATATCAATGAGCTGTGAGGCAACGTGCACGTCCATGGATGTGTAACTGGAGTCCCCAAATTGCAAGGGTTTGTGTGTGAGTAGGACAGTGTCTAGAGAAAAATATTTAAATCAAGAATGGCCAACATTTTTCCAAATTTGAAGAAAACTACAAACTCAAAATTCTAGAATCTCAAGTGCCAAGTCAAGAAAAATGAAGAAAAGTATACCAAGGCCCATCATGATCAAACTGCCTAAAATCAGTTATGAGAAGAAAATCTTAAAATCAGAGGAGAAAGAAATGTGTACAGAGGTACAAAGGTTAGGATTCCAGCACACACCTCAGCAGAAAGGGACATAAATGAGAAGATAACGGGGCAATATCATCAGAAAACTGGACAAAGAAAACAACCTGCCAACCTAGAACTTTGCCCTTGGTAAAAATATTATTCAGAAACAAAGATGAAATAAAGAACTTTTCAGGCATACAAATAGAAAAGATGTATCACCAGAAAAAAAAAAAAGAAGTTAAAAGGAATGCTAAAGTGGAAGGACAATGATACAAGATGACAATCTGGATTTGCCAAAGGAATTGAGCATCAGAAATGGTAGCTATGAGGGAAGAGTAAATGCATTGAAAGGGTTCCAGAAGTCTTGCGTATAGACTTCTTCTTTCCTCTGCCACCGGATCAGGTTATGTAGGGCATACATAATCTTCACAACTCAAACTACCACTAACATTGTGCAAAGCATCTCAGTACAAGAAAACCAAAAGTCTGTTGATGGTGGGCTTCTTCTGCAGTTAACTGGTCACATAAATACATCCTAGTTCTGTGGGCTGACCAGGCTTTAACCATTGAAACCCCCAGGATCCACTGAAACCCCACTGAAATCCTGAGTCCAATCATCAGCACTTAAAACTGCTGACAATCTTGGGCGCCTGGTTGGCTCAGTTGGTTAAGCGTCCACCTTCGGCTCAGGTCATGATCTTGCAGTTTGTGAGTTGGAGCCCCGCATCCAGCTCTGTGCTGACAGCTCAGAGCCTGGAGCCTGCTTCGGATTCTGTGTCTCCCTTTCTCTCTGCCCCTCCCCTGCTCACACTCTCTCTCTGTCTCAAAAATAAATAAACATTAAAAAAAAAAAAAAACTGCTGACAATCTGATATACCCTGTTATGAAATAACTCACCCAAGGTTGCAAAATAGGATTAGCCAAGAGTTAGCATCTCTGGAGACAAGCATGTGGTCAATCCAGACCAGCTGAAATTAATCCATTATATATAGCCCTATCTATTAAAGAAATTGATTTTGTAGTTAGGAAATACTTCCTACACAGAAAACTCTGAATCCAGATGTTTTCACTCATATGAAATACTTAAGAAAATAATGTTTATTCTGCCCAAAACTCCCAGAAAAGTGAAAATCAGAGAAAACGGAATATTCACCAACTCATTCTTTCAGGCCAGCATTATTTTGATACCAAAATCAGACAAGGACGTTACAAGAAAACTGTAGATCAACATCTCCAAAATATAAAGATGATAAATGTATCATGACCAAGTGGGATTTATCCCAGACATGCAAGGTGGGTTTAACACCTTAAACTTTATCAATGTAATTAACCGTATTAATAGACTAAAATTTTAAAAAATATGAGAATCTTACTAGATGGAAAAAAGCATTTGGCAAAATTTAACATTCATTCCCGATTAAAAAAAAAAAAAAAACTCTCAGAAACCTGGAAATAAGAGGAACTTCCTAAACTTGATAAATGGCATCTATAAAACACTTTCAACTGATGTCACACTTAAGGAGGAAAAACTACATGCTTTTCCACTAAGATCAGAAAAAAAGTGGGGCACCTGGGTGGCTCAGTCAGTTGGGTGGCCAACTACAGCTCAGGTCATGGTCTCGCGGTCTGTGAGTTCGAGCCCCGCGTCGGGCTCTGTCCTGAGCGCTCAGAGCCTGGAGCCTGCTTCCTATTCTGGGTCTCCCTCTCTCTCTGCCCCTCCCTTGCTTGCTCTCTGTCTCTCTGTCTCTCTCACTCTCAAAAATAATAAACAATAAACAAATTTTTAAAATTTAAATTTAAAATTTAAAATTCTATTCAACACTGTGCTGTAATTTCTAGCAAATACACTAAAGCAAGAAGAAAAAAGATATCTACATTAAGAAGGGTAAGATAAAACTGCTATTATTTGAAGATGACACGATCATCAGTGAAGAAAACCTATGTGGAAAATTAAATGGAATTTGCAACATAGCAACTAGAACTATTAAGTGGCAGAATGTAAGATCAAAATACAGAAATCGATTTTATTTCCACATATGAGCAATGAACAATTGGAAATTGAAATTTTTACAGAATCAATACCATTTATAATCCTATAAAAATTGTATCAACAGATACAATTATTATGGAACAGAGTAGTATTGAGCAGAAGTCAGAAACCTGTGGACTAATAACAAAGATCCAATATTTACATCATTATGGTGCCAGAAGAAAAGGAGAAAAAGAGGGAACTGAAACAGGATTTGAAGAAATATTCACTGAAAATGTCCCAAACTTGGCAAAAGACACAAAACTACAGATCCAAGAAGCCTAGTGAACTCCAAAGAGAATAATCCCAAAGAATCCCATGCTGAGACACAACATAATTCAACTTTGGAAAACTAAAGACAAAGGAAAAAAAAATTGAAATGACACACTGTCTCTAGGGAATAGAAGACCCTAGAATAGAATAGAATAGAATGACCAATCTGAGTGACAATGGCTTTCTCATCTGAAACCCCTGAGGCCAGAAGGAAGTGACACAACATTTCTCAAGTAGCTGCTTAAACACCGTAAATTTCTAGGTGTATGTGTTTTATAATGTCTTTTTGGTTTTTTCAACGTTTATTTATTTTGGGGACAGAGAGAGACAGAGCATGAACGGGGGAGGGGCAGAGAGAGAGGGAGACACAGAATCGGAAACAGGCTCCAGGCTCTGAGCCATCAGCCCAGAGCCTGACGTGGGGCTCGAACTCACGGACCGCGAGATCGTGACCTGGCTGAAGTCGGACGCTTAACCGACTGCGCCACCCAGGCGCCCCTGAATTTCATTTCAATTAAAAATCAAACCAAATCATACACTTACCCTACAATCCAGCCGTTCACTTCTCAGGTATTTGCCCAAGAGAATTGAAAGCGTTTGTCATACAAAGACTTTTACATCAATATTTGTATCAGTCACAGTCAAAAGCTGTTAACAACTTCAATGTCCATCAACAGGTGAATGGATAAACAGAGTTATGTTGCATCCATACAATGGGAAACTACTCAGAACTGAAGAAGAATGAGCTACTGATATACACAACAACACGGATGAATCTCAAAATAATTATGCTGAGTGGAAGAACCCAAACAAATAAACAAGATGAATACATGCCGTATGTTTCCATTTCACAAAAATTCTAGGAAATGTAAACTAGTCTACGCTGACAGAGAGCAGATCAATTGTTGCCTGGGGAGGGAAGAAGGGTTGAGGTAAAAACAAAAACAAAACAAAACAAAACAAAACAGAAAACAAAAACAAAAAAAAGGAGGACTTACACAAAGGCCCCAGGAAACTTTTCTGGGTGATAGATCTGTTCATTACCTTAACTGTGATGATAGTTCACAGCTGCACATATACGTCAAGCTTATCCTATTATCCATATTACACACATGTAATTCATTGTATATCAATTATTCCTGAATGAAGCTGTTTTAAAAAGATGATTTAGGAAAAGGGAAGCGAAGAAGAGATTATTATTTCCATTAGCCTAAGAACCGAGGCTCAAAGAGGTTTCCCCCAAAGTCCCACAGCTAGTAAATATTTGGAATTCAGGATTCTCAACTAAGTCTACCTTATTCACAAATCTATATTATTTCCATGACATCTTACCGAATGGCGAGATGTACGCATGAGTTATCACCACAATAATTCTGTGTAACGAACCATCCCCAAATTAAATATTTATCCTTGCTCATTCATCGGCAAGTCAGCTGGAGGTCTGCTGATCCAGGTTAAGTTCAACTGGGCTTGGCTCCTAGGTGCAAGTTTCATGCAGGTGGGTTCCACAGAACGTGCCCTCCTCTAGGCAGTGTCAGCAGGGCAAGTGTACAAAGCCCAGCTGCTTAAGCGTGACTCAAGCCCCTGCTTCTATCCCATCCCATTGCCCGAAGCAACTCACCTCCACAGGAGGGGCAGGAAACGTGCTTGACCTCAAGTGGGAGGAGCTGGAAAGCCACAGGGCAAAAGCAGTTGATACAAAAAGTACAAAGGGAATGAGAACAATAATGCAATCTACCCCGGCAGGCGCCTGGGTGGCTCAGTTGGTTAAGCCTCTGGCTTCGGCTCAGAGCCTGATCCCACAGTTGGTGGATTCAAGCCCCGTGTCCAGGCTCTGTGCTGCCAGCTCAGAGCCTGGAGCCTGCTTGGGCTTCTGTGTCCCCCTCTCTCTCTGCCCCTCCCCTGCTCACACTCTGTCTCTCAAAAATAAAGAAATGTTAAAAAAAATTCATTAATTAATTAAAAAAATAATGCAGTCCCAACGCTTGATCAATAAAAGGAAGAAAAAATGAATACCATTTCAAGATAGGGGCAACACTGGAGTGGATCAAGGAGGACCACTTCTGTGATGGTGACCTCAGGTGCCGGGAGGTGGCAGCAGGAACCGGAAGCCAGGGTCGGGAGCCTGACACAGCCATACCCGAAAGGACAAGATGACTATTTCTTTTTTCCCTACAAGCATCCAGCCGGCCCATACTTCAGTTAAAGAAGCCTAATTTCCATCAAACAAAATTTCCTTCCACTCCCTCTCGGCAAGTAGGGCCACGGCAACGCATTCAGACTATCTCTGTGATGCTTTAACTCTTGAGTGGAGTGAGGTCCGAGTCGCGCCGGACTCACCGCAGCGGAGAACCCAGGAGGACCTTGCGTCCTGGCCCTCAAAGATGTCTCTCCCCTGCTCTCCACCAAACCTGCTTCTTTGACCGTTCTCTAGTTTTATGAGCCTCCCCACAGCTTTCCAATGCGCTTCCTTTATTCCTCACGTCATCAGAGTTAACTGGCTTGCAGCCCAAAGAACAGAGAAACAGAGTCCACGTTCCTGTTGGCGATGCCCCAAAGACCACAAGGTCTGAATCAAGTCTCCGGTGGTTCCACAGCCACGGTAGCAACTGCCCCCTCAGATGGTCTTCATCACAACTCCTCTGTACTCAGGACTCAGTCCCTCTTTCTGCCTCCACTCCACCTTCTCCTCCAGACGGGCCTTCCCTCCACCCGTCAGCTGATTGCCCTTCCTGGTCCATATTTCCCTCAGGGTGTCTCCAGTCCGATGTCCTCAAAAGAGAAGAGCTGTCTGGGCGCTGAGGTCACCATGAGGCACTGAGCCCCCTTGCTGGCCAGAAGTCATAAGCCACCGCCCTCCTTCTTAGGCTGCCTATAGATGGCTTCTCCTGGGGCAGACACCTGTGATCAAAGTCATGCGGCTAGAAAGCATCAAGACTTACGCATGAAGTGGCCTCCCTCAGGAAGGGCTGTAGGCACGCCAGCACCGGGAGCCCTGCCCAGGTACCAGCCTTTGTCTGAGTGATGAAGCAGCGAGGGCGAGATGCGGGGAAGGGATGAGAAGGGGGGCTAGAAGGCTAACGTTACAAATGAGGGATCCCCAGGGGTGTGGGCAAGGGAGCCAGGCAAGTGTTTTCGCGGCCCGTTAGAATACCCGGTGAAGACCTTGACAGACGTTCTGTCTTGCCCCGAGCCGCTCGAGCTGAAACAGGTCTAGGGAAGCCAGCCGCGCAGCAGCTCGGAGCCACCTCTGAGCCACGCTCTGATGCGCGCTGTCGGGTCACGGAGCGTGCAGACGAGGATGAGCTAATGAGGGATGTGTCAAGAGACCCTGAGATCTCACAGAGCCTAAACCGGGCTGCTGGCCCTCCCCCTATTTGGGGAATGGTGCATCCAGGAACTCTTGTCCCGCTCCCTCTCCCTCGTGACGGGAGCTTTGTCCTCCCTCCTACGTGGCAAATCTCCAGCCAAGAGAGTGGCTCTGCCTTTAGGGCTTCGCGGAGGCTTAATTACAGCTGGGGTCAGACCTGGGTGATGTTCAGGTAGAAAAAAAACCAGGGAAATCACCCTGCCTTCTGAGAGTACCTGATGCAAATCAGCGCCAAAATAAAATGCAATTTTAATAACTGGCATTAATTAAAACTTTGCACTTTAGAAAATGCTTTTAAATACCTAACTATAGATCATCTTTGAGGTCTCACTTACTATTGGCAGATACGGAGTTAAATGTGTTAAATATATAATCTTATTCAATCTTTTCAATAAATCCTTAAAGTAGAGGATATTATCTCCCTTTTACAGATTAAAAAAAAAAAAATCAAGGGCTTGGGAAGCTTATACAACATGCCCAGAATCACACAGAGCCAAGACTCTAACTTAAGGTCGTTTAAACCCCAAACCTAGCCCTTACCACTACATTCTACTTCAATTTCCTAGAGACTCATAAAAATCAGTGAAGATGACATTTATTAGCTCCATTTTAAAGAGGAGAGATCTCAGCAAAATTAAGAGATTGAGAGACTTATTCCAGGTCACATCACTTGGTAGAAAATGGACCAGGACTAGACCCTGGGTCTGACGCCAAAGACAATGCACCAGGCACAGTAGAAAGATCATGTGCTTGAAATCAGACAGACTTGATTCAAATGCCTGTTGCAGAATGTATTTACTGTGTGACGTAGGCAAATTTCTCAACATCTCTGAGTTATAAGACAGAATTTTTATACCTACACCAAAGGGGAATTGTAAGGATTCAATGAGGTAACTTACATGCTATCAATGTTAGCTTTGGTTTTCCTCTCCAAAATGATATAATCTCCCTTGGTGATCTTTTCACCAAGCTGGTAAAAAATGGCATACTCCCAGCTTAAACCCACAAATATATTCATAAAAACTAGAAGCTTAACTTATCAATGATGGTATTCAAAAGATTCCTTTAGCAGGTATTATTTAGAACCCTGGATGGATTTTCCAATAGAAGTAATTCAACAGTGGGTTAAATTGTGTCTCCCCAAAAAGATACATTGAAACTTCTACCCCTGAAACCTGTGAATGCGACCTCACTGGAAATAGAGTTTTTGAAGATGTAATTAAGATGAGGTTGTACTGGATTGAGGTGGATCTTAATTCAATGTCTGGGGTTCTTCTAAAATGAGGGAACTTTAGACAGAGGCACAGAGAAGAGAACACCATGTGGTGACACAGGCAGACCCGGGGGGGGGGGGGGCAATGCATCCGCAAAGCCAAGGAACATCAAGGATTGCAGGTAAGGATCAGAAGCTAGGAAACCCAGCAGGAAACAGATTCTCCCTCAGCATCTCCAGAAGACACGAACTCGCCAATTTCAGACTCCTAGTCTCCAGGATAGCAGAGAATAAATTTCTGTTGTTTTAAGCCACCTTGCATATGCTACATTGTTACAGAAGCCCTAGGCGAGAACACAGTATGTTACATGGAGTGTCAGCTTCTGCTGCCTAAAATATAAAACCAGCATGAAGCTTCCTGGCCTAAAGCAACAGGTATTTATGTAGCCCATGCTTAGTGAGTCAGCAATTTAGACTGGGTTCTGCGGAGCAGTTCTTCTGGTGCTGGCTGGGCTTATTCATGCATCTGCTGTCAGCGGGGAAGTCAGCCGGGAAACAGCTGATCTCTGTTCCAGCCACCGCTGGGATGGCTGGCTTGCCTGGCTACTTCTGATGGGGGCAGGACAACGTTCCAGAGGTGCACAGGGTAGAAACATACAAAGCCTTTTGAGACCTAGATTTGGAATTGGTACACCACTCTTGCCGTATTTGGCCATATTTAGCCAAACAAGTCATAACTCCAGTCCAGATTCAAACTGGGGAAATAAACTCTATCTGTTGGTGGGAGATCTGAAAGTCAAGCATCAAGGGGGCTTGGTCACCTGGAGGGGAATAATGGTGGCCATTTTTACCAACAACTCCCCTCAAAAGGCAGAGAAAGCCACTATCCCCACTCAGGAGGAATCTCTAGTAGGTTCTGATGAGGATCTCTCCTCCTAACAAGTTACAGGACAAGGGGATTTTCCTTTGCCTTCCCCCTTCCCGCAGTAGCTCTGTTGGGCATCTGGGGCCTCACCCTCCCTCTCTCGGGTCTACAAGCATCCTGGGATACCTGGGAGAGAGCTGTCCTGATAGATGTGCAAGATGGGAATGGAGAAAGTCCTGGGACACAGCTCTCTCCCCACTGCCCCACCAGTGCAATGCAAGGTGCTGGGGCTATAGAAAGGATGTCCACGTCAGAGGCTGACCATAAAATAAGCTCTCTCAGTCTTGGGACACCAAGGATGGTGGATGATGCTCACTCATGGGAGGGCTTGGCAGGCTATAGGTGATTCCATTCCTGGGTACTCCATAGAGGCCCTGCATCTCTAATTCCTGAATGCATGGTATTAGGGTCCCATTGACCTTTGTCACTCTTTCTTCTACTTTTTTTTTTTTTTCAACGTTTATTTATTTTTGGGACAGAGAGAGACAGAGCATGAACGGGGGAGGGGCAGAGAAAGAGGGAGACACAGAATCTGAAATGGGCTCCAGGCTCTGAGCCATCAGCCCAGAGCCTGACGCAGGGCTCGAACTCATGGACCGCGAGATCGTGACCTGGCTGAAGTCGGACGCTTAACCGACTGCGCCACCCAGGCGCCCCTCACTCTTTCTTCTAAACATTTCATTTTACCCAGAATTTCCTCCGTTACTGAATGTGCAAGTGATGGAAATGAGTCAATTGGACCAGGTAGGGGCTGTGGCCCACAGGGGACCCTGTCTCTGCCATGTGGGAGGGTAGGCCGTTGTACCCAGACTATCCAAGTTTTTAAAAGAAGACAGCAATCTGAATTTGTATGTGAAATCCAACTATTTTTACATATTAAAACAGTTAAAATTCTAAGCATGTGTTAATATAAAATTCTAAGATGTGTTAATTGGAACCTATCTTCAGGATAGATTTGGCCTGAGGGGCACCAGATTGTGAAATTTCGGAAAGGAAGGAATATTCCTTTACTTCTGTTTCCAGTCTTCTCAATCCTTTCCCTGAGGCGGAGTACAGAACTGACTCTCTTTTTCACTAAGACCTGATGGGGGCTGGAGGAGCACAGGGGATGTTGGAAAATTGTGGACCATGAGGACCAAAGCATATGATATTATCACTGGTGAAGCCTAGTGTGAAGTCAGCCTGTGAGAGTTGAAGGCATGGCCCAACCCCCTTCAGAACCTGGCATCTGGCAAGTGGATTGATCCCTTGTTAATCAAAGTGTGGTCCAGGAACCAGCAGAATCAGCACCATCTGGGAGCTTGTTAGAAATCTCAAGCCCGACCTAGCTAGGCCTACTGAACAGGAACCCACATTTAAAAAAAATCCTTGATTCTTACGCACATTAAAGTTTGAGAAGGACTGAATTAATACATCTAAGTCTCAGGCTCCCATTAATAAAATGGGGAGAACCATAGTAGCCTCATAGGATATAGAAAGATTGAATGAGTTAATGAGTGTAAAACATTCAGCACAATGCCTTGCAAATACCACACGCTCAGTCATCTTAAACAAACAAGGCTTAGATTTCTAGACCTCCGTAAAATGAATGATAAGAATGATAAAAAGAGTCATATGTGAGAAGCTAACTCTACCGCCCCACCCCCCGCCATTGCCAATGTTTTTTGGTATTCTGAATTCTGGCTGAGAACACAGGGATTTGTCTTTTTCTTCCCTTCTCTGTGTGGCAGCCCCAGGTCCCACCAGAGAGGACCTAGCAGAGGGGGCCCCTGGATAGGACTGCAGTAGGGGTTCAGCAGCCAAAGTGAAATACTGTTTACCAAGTCCCCAACATCCTGCCTGGCACATAAATGGTGCTCAATAAATGGCATTTTTATATCCCATCATTAACTTCCTATGAATGAATCTGTGAATCAAACCCAGCTTTATTCTGGGCTTTGTGAGTCAAAAAAAACCCCAGACTCTGAAAAAGTACTTATTCCCTAAATCATTTATGATGCGTACTGGGAGTAGGGAAGGAGCGAAAGGGAGGTTGCTTGTTTGTCTACCTGTTGCTAGATTTCATACCATTTGCATTTTCCTGTTTATATAAATAAAATGCACTCTCACACAGGAAATGTCTAAAAAGATAATTAAAACCATTTGAAATCCTGCTACCCAGGAATGTTAGCATGCTGTTTCTTTTCTCTTCTACTCTCTCTGGGTGGTTGTATATACCATATTTATACAGTTGGGTGGGGGACGTACTGAATATGCAGTTTCTGGATCCCTCTTTTCACATTTCACTTCACATTTTATTGTGATCATCTCCATGTTAATAAATAGACTTCAAACAAACACTTTTTTTTTTAACATTTACTTATTTTTGAGAGACAGAGAGAGACAGAGCAGGAGTAGGGCAGAGTCAGAGAAAGGAGACACAGAGCCCAAAGCAGGCTCCAGGCTCTGAGCTGTCAGCACAGAGCCCGACGTGGGGCTCAAACCCATGAACTGTGAGATCATGACCTGAGCCAAAGTCCAACGCTTAACCGACCCAGCCACCCAGGCGTCCAAAACAAACACTTTTTGATGGAGACTCTAATAGTTCTTGTTATGGCTCCACCATCATTTATGTTACGATTCCTCTGTTGTTGGTCACCGAGCTTATTTCCAGGCTTTTGCTATGACAAACAGTCCTTCAGTTATGGTCTTTATAGATAAATCTTTGGCTATATTTCTGATTGTCTCTTTCTGATTGTTTTCTTGGGTGTTAATCCCAATGAGTGGTATTTCTGTTTTACAGGGTATGAGATTGTCAAAATAGTTTTTTTAATGTTTACATTTATTTTGAGAAAGAGAGAGAGAGAATACACATGTGTGAGCAGGAGAGGAACAGAGAGAGGGAGAGAACCCCAAGCAGGCTCTGAACTGTCAGCTCAGAGCCCAATCTGGGCTCCATCTCACAAACCATGAGATCATGATCTGAGCTGATATCAAGAGTCGGCTCGACCAACTGAGGCACCCCAATTGTCAAAATTCTTGAATGTGTGTTGTAAAATTACTTTCCAAAGGGCTACATCAAGTTGGATTCCCACTTGCTGTTGTGAAATATTTATTCCCATGGTCTGAATTGAGTCTTACCAATTTTTTAAACTTTATATTTTAGGGGTGCCTGGGTGGCTCAGTGGGTTGAATGTGTCCTTTATCTATTTTCTGTTGTAAATTTTTGGTAGTCTACTGGTTTATAAAAACTCTTTTCCTTGGACAGAAGACATAAATAGACATTTTCCCAAAGAAGACATCCAGATGGCTAACAGGCACGTGAAAAGATGCTCAACATCACTCATCATCAGGGAAATACAAATCAAAACCACTGTGAGAAACCACCTCACACCTGTCAGAGTGGCTAAAATTAACAACACAAGAAACAGCAGGTGTTGGTGACGATACAAAGAAAGGGGAACCCTCTTGCCCTGCTGATGGGATTGCAAACTGGTGCAGCCACTCTGGAAAACAGTATGGCGGTCCCTCAAGAAACTGAAAATAGAACTACCCTACGATCCAGCAATTGCACTATTAGGTATTTACCCAAAGGATACAATAATACAGACTTGAAGGGGTAAACGCACCCCAATGTTTATAGCAACATTATCAACAATAGCCAAACTGTGGAGAGAGCCCAAATGTCCATCGACTGATGAACAGATAAAGAAGAGATGGTGTATATACTTGCAGTGGAATATTGCTCAGTCATCCAAAAGAATGAAATCCTGCCATTTGCAATGACGTGGATGGACCTAGATGGCCCATGTAGGATGGACATGTTTCACTTACTAAGTGAAGTAAGTCAATCAGAGTTAAGACCATACCATATGATTCCACTCATATGTGGAATTTAAGAAACGAAACAGATGAACATATGGGAAGGGGGAAAGAAAGAAGAGAGAAGGAAAAAAACCCGCAAGAGACTCTTAAGTATAGAGAACAAACTGAGGGCTGACAGAGGAAGGCGGGTGGAAATGGGTTAGATGGGTGAGGGGTACTAAGGAGGGCACTGATTGTGATGAGCACTGGGTGTTGTAAGTAAGTGATGAATCACTGAATTCCATTCCTGAAACCAATATTGCACTGTATGTTAACTAGCTAGAATTTAAATTTAAGAAACTCTTTTCTTATTGAAAGTACCAAATATTTATAATATGCGTTGCAAATGTTTTTCCAGATTGTCTTTCACTTTTTAATGTGATGATGACAATTTAATATACTGAATTTTAAATTGTCCTTACAGTCTAATTTATTTATTTTTTTGTCTCATGTGTTTTCTTTTTGTCTTTGTGCTGAAAAATGTCTTCGCATGCCACAAATCAATTAAATGAGGATGTACTTTGTCTTTTAATTATTCATGGCTCTATTTTTTTATATTCCCTCCAGTCCCTCGCCCAAGCCAGATTTTATTGCGTTATAGAGTAAGTAAGGTCAGAAGGTCACTTACTGTTTTCTCCTCAGCCAATTTTACTATCATATGTTGAATAAAGCATCCATTCCCAACTGATTTATAGTGTTCCACTATCTCACACTACTTTCTTTTTTGAAATATTGTTTCAAGATGCTGTATTCCATTCCACTGATTCACTTGTTAACTTGTGGATTATTACCATACTGTTTTCATTATTGTAGCTTTCCAAGAATCTTTAACTTCTGGCGGTTGCACTCAGACTTTTGATATAATTACTCAGTTAGAACTTCTAAACATTCTGGTAACACATGAAAAATAATCACTAACCATCAACTCTGACATATAAGAGCCCTTGTGTCTTAACTCGCTAAACAGACAAGTTTATTCATGTAAAAAAAAAAAAAAAAAAAAAGCTGAAATCACTTGCCCAAGATTTCTGAGCTCACTAGAAGCAGGGCTAGAATTTGACCCCAGGCTGCTACAACCAGTCTAGAGTACTTTCCACCAGGTCATACGATGTTTTGCTTTTATGAGGCATCAGCAAAATGCAATATTGAAGGGTTTCAGTTCAGCCAGAGTGAGCATTAAGCAAGATGCAAGTACTGCAATATGGTTCCTGACACCGGAAGCACTACCATTCTACAAGTTTCTTCAATAAAGTATCCAAGCGTGGGAAGTGTTGAAGGAAGGGTAGAGAGGGAGGGAGAGAGTCATTCCAGCTGGAGGTTGGAGGTTTCCAACAAGGGATGACCTCTGTACGGAGGCTCGAAGGATGGGTGGGACTGAGATCGAAAGGAGACAGTGAACAGTACAGAATGGACGAAAGCATAAAGCATAAAGCAACAGGATTTTCGGGGGCTCTTTTATTCTGTTCCCTCACCCTAACGCCACTCCGCCAGTCCGTGAGCTCCACTGATGACTCCACTTTCAAAGTAAATCCTGTGCCAGCTCATCATCATGTTAGTGATCATCTCAGATAATTGTGTTCCTTCAAAATGAGGGGCGCCTGGGTGGCTCAGTCGGCTGAGCGTCCGACTTCGGCTCAGGTCACGATCTCATGGTCCGTGGGTTCGAGCCCGGCATCGGGCTCTGTGCCGACAGCTCGGTGCCCGAAGCCTGCTTCCGATTCTGTGATTCTGTGTCTCCCTCTCTCTCTGCCCCTCCCCCGCTGACGCTCTGTCTCTCTTTCTCTCAAAAATAAATAAACATCAAAATGTTGCTTATCTCTGTGGTCCTGTCTAGCTGCTGAGCTCCCAGAGCTGCCTCCCTGCATCCTCCACCTTTCCTCTTTACCTCGTTATTCCAATAAGCTTTCATTTTTGCATCTGAAAAAAAAAAAAGAAAAGAAAAGAAAAGAAAAGAGAAGAAAAGAAAAGAAAAGAAAAGAAAAGAAAAGAAAAGAAAAGATCTTCACTTTTCTCAGGAAACCCATTCTCTGCAGAATCAACCATTTGGGATAATAAGAGTGTATTTCATTAATGACCCAATGAGGCTTTTAAATTAAGTACAGCAGGTGACAATGCTTACTCGTAATGTAATTTTCCAAACCATCCATTTTGTCAGATTCTTGAGCCCGCTTTTCCAATTCACCAGCTTACATGACAGCAAAATGAGACAACATATATTAGAACACTTCTTAAAACATAAGTGGCTGTAGAGATGTGAACTGCGATTGTTCCATGGTTGTGGAAATCCTGTGCAACGGCCCTTTTGACATGTACAGCAAGCCATTGTCTGTCAACATCTGATCTCGCTTTCTCTTTCATAGTAATGGAACCATTGTTGGTGGGTTTTTGTAGCTGAATGCTTGACTGTATTAAAAAACAAAACAGCTCAACATTTCCCAGACACCTTTGCAGATAGATGTGGCCACGTGACTAAATTTTGTGCATGAGCAGCGAATGTGACTTCAGGGTGCATGCTCCTCCTGTCCTTGGCTGGAAGGCGGATGTGGCCATGGGCCATCTTGGACAAGACCTTAAGACAAGTGAAGTAAGATAAAAGGCTCTGCGTTCCTACCACGATGGATCTTCAGAGCCATCCCTGGACTTATTACATACTGATAGTTATGTGTGAGAATTCATTTTCCAAACTTAGTTTAGCCACTATTATTTTGGATCTCGGTTCTCCACCCTAAGTGATGCAACATGGATGGGCCAGAGGTTTTACAGTTTCTGTCATTTTCAACCCCTTACTCTGAAACGTTGGACCTCTGCTTAGCTCAGTTGGTCAAAGCACAGTGCTCAGATGAGAAGTACCACCCCTGCCTGGGTCAGGTAATTCCACAGTTTCCAACCACCTCTAACGGACTTCTGTGTTGGAAGTGAGTGTGGATAGATCTAGGCAAATATATCCCTTCCATCGTGGGTGAGAAGATTTCAACGAATACAGCACCTACAAACAGTAGTACTCTGAAAGACACAACCAAGAAATGGTACATGATCCTATAGTCTGGTATAAGTTGGTTAGGTTATTGAGGAGGCTAATTTGGCAGTATATATTAAAATTAAAATGCTAATGCTCTGTAACCCAGTAATTTCACTTTTCAGTAGCTATCCTAGAGACAGACTCGTTGATGTATGACAAAGAGGTATGCAAAGCATTTTCATGGACAGTCAGGCAACATTGACAGACAACGGATGTCTTTAGAATGTAGATGCATACTTTGAAACTCTGTGCAGCCATTTCTTGAATGAGGTGATTCATGTATACCGATTTCACAGATACTATTGATTAGGACTAGAGTAAAGTAAGAATTTAAACAAAAGGCATGAGTCCATTTTACACATCTGTGGCAAATATAATGAAGTCGTAATTTGAATGAGTTACGTTTGTGATAGATACACTGACAGTCAGCATCCCACAACAGGCTTTACTATTCTGTGCCGAGCTCAGTGTCTGAAGAATGGTTATCATGTGTCTTGTCTCCCCAACGGCACAGACCTTGTTCTCCTTTGCATGGCCACTGCTGTGCATATAGCCTGTGCATAGAGAGCTCTTAATGAGATATTGCCTTTGAACCAAGTGACAGCTAGTTGCTTCGATATTGTAAATTGTAAGATGGCTTTCCTCAGTGACAAACAGCCCCTGGGAGGGTTATGTTGGGGCTGACCTGCTTGCTGTAGGTCAGCAGTTCTTGACCTTGAATGCACATAAGAAACACCTGTGGAGGTTTGTAATCTCTCCGTGCCTAGGCTGCACCCCAGACCAATTAAATCAGAATCTCTGGCCAGGGGGACGAGGCCTCTGTACTTTTGTAGTTCCCAGGGGACTTTTGACATGTAGCCAAAGTTGAAAACCACGAATCTGTGATAAAGCTGCCACCAGCTAGCTAAGTGACTGAAGGACAGTTGATCTTAAGGAAGATGACGGCCTCAATAGATTCTTAGACTGTGAAGGACTTCACTGTAGGATGTTCTCTCTGCTAGAATGCTTTGCCTTTGTATAAATGCGTCGCCGACTCTCTCATTTCCTAAAGGTGGCCACCAAATCCCACTTTCTCGCTGAGACTTACTCTGACCACCATATTTCATACTTCAGTCTGCCTCCAACCCCACCCTGTGGGGTTCCTGTGCCCCTTATTCTGCCCTCCTCTTTCCTTATTACCTTATAAAATGGACACTTTACTCATTAATTGCTTTTATTGTTTATGATGGGCTCATCCCTCTAGGATATAAGCTTCTGGGGCACAGGGATCTTGGTCTGCTTTCTTCTCTACATATCTCAAGAGTCTGGAAGAGTGCTGTGTACATGGTAGGCGCTCAGTAAATATTTGCTAACTGAACAAAACTCAGAGCCAGCAAAGGCCTGTGAGACCGTTTGCTCAACCCAACCTTCTCATTGAACTGATGATAAAACCGCTGCCCAGAGAAGGGAAGAAAATGCATCCAGGGCCACAGAGCAAGGCAGTGGCCGAACTGGGACTGGACCCCAGTCCCATGATGCCCAGCCCAATCCTCCCTCAATCCAGTAAGCAGATTTTCTGTTTAGAAGTGTGCATGCAGGGGCACCTGGGTGACTCTGCCGGTTAAGAATCAGACTCTTGATTTCAGCTCGGGTAACAACTCACTGTGAGTTTGAGCCCCACATCGGGCTCTGCACTGACAGCAAGGAGACTGCTTGGAATTCTCTCTCTCCCTCTCTCTCTGCCCCTTCCCGGATCTCTCTCTCTCTCTCTCTCTCTCTCTCTCTCTCTCAAAATAAATAAATAAACACTAAAAAATTTTTAAATAAATAAAAGGACATGTGCATGCAAACAAGTTCCAAACTGTGAACCATAAAGAGAAGGCTTTGTTTCTGCCAGCATTTGCAAAAATCTCTTTGCTTTGAGAGGGCATCATTGGCATTAGGCCTTGATGAATGTGATTCAAAATTTGGGAACACCACTGTATGCTGTCTATGTAATCACTCAGAACCTAGAGACCGTATAGACAGATTGGTTTTTACCAGGCTTTTCTTCCTTCCTTCCTTCCTTCCTTCCTTCCTTCCTTCCTTCTTTCCTTCCTTCCTTCCTTCCTTCCTTCCTTCCTTCCTTCCTTCCTTCCTCTTTCTTTCTTTCTTTCTTCTCCTCTCCTCTCCTCTCCTCTCCTCTCCTCTCCTCTCCTCTCCTCTCCTCTCCT
>NW_024412413.1:18843181-18948689 GCF_014898765.1 Herpailurus yagouaroundi
CTCTCCTCTCCTCTCCTCTCCTCTCCTCTCCTCTCCTCTCCTCTCCTTTCTTTTGTGATTTTTGTTTGTTTTTTGTTTTCCCTAATCTGGGCTGAAATAAAGAAGCCCTGAGATCTGCTCTTTGGATGTTGTAAATGAGCCCGCCGCTCATCGCACTTTCCAGCAAGATAAGGCACAAATGGCATTTGCAGAAATGCTTTGCTATCTCTCAAGCAATCCGGCTCCTGTGTGGGCCCCTTGGTAACAGCTTGGCAAATCCGCAAAAGGAATGCGACTATATAGTTTGTGTGTGGACTGCGGAGTTATTATGGCTTCCAAATTGCCTAGCAGGTCATTAATCATAGGCCAAGATAGGCCATCGCCACGGCAGTGGAGTGAAAGCGTCCAGCATAATGCCAGCGAAATCATGTTTAACATGCAGCTCTTGGCAGTGTAGATATGGAAGGGGGAGACGCAAGGAAAAAAATCACTCCCCTTTTAGGAAAGAAAACTTCTACTTATCTTTGATTTGCATTCAGTCTTCCCTCAATAGTCCTTAAGCCTGTTATTTAATTCATTTTGGTGCCAGGGTTCATCACAAAGCAAAAACCCTAAGCGAGACCTATGCAGTCTGTGACCTCCAAACCCCCTGTCTTTTCTTGTCAGTTCTATGTCATTTGTGCAGTTGAACTCCACCAATTTGAAATGCTGACCTCTTCCATAGACAACCTTATTCTCCTCCAGTGAAAGAAAGGCCCAGGGCCGACAAACCACTCAAGCAGAGATGGCAAGAAAAGAGAAAAGTGGTTGACTCGTAAATCAATTTCCACAGCCCACCCAAAACCCACACACACATTGAATTTGTATAAATTAAAAAAAAAATTGCTGAATGGATCTATAAAGAAGAGGGCTCCAAGAACAAAATAAAAAAAAAATATGAATCAGGGCCAGAAAGAATGGGAGTCGGATCCCCGCTCCCCGTGGGCCCAAAAAGCACTGAGCCTCCCCCCACCCCCACTTCTTTTACACCTGGACTTCCTTCCTGAGGTTGTTTGAAAAGAAAAGTTGAAAATGCAGGAATAAAGTTCCATGTCACTGGCAAAGGCAACAAAAGAAAGGGGGTGGGGAAAGTGCTGGAAAAACAGAACTTGAGTTGTGGAGCTCAGAACTGCTAGGCACAAGACCTGGGAAATGCATACGGCCCCCGTGCACCGTGTTCCATGTATGCACAGGTAAGACAAATTCCCCAGGGCTGTGCACGGGTCCTGTCTACCCACAAACACAGAACTAGATCATCCCCTGTGGCCTGTGATTTTGCATAGCCAGTGTTTTTGGTTTTTTTTTTCTTGCCATGTCGACCACTTCCTTTAGATTTTAGATCTTTTCCCATCAAAACCAATCACCAGCTAGATAATGTTATTTAATTACAATCGGCACTTACTGAGCACAGACTGTGTTTCTGCAGTAGGCATTGAGGATATAAACCACAGTTGCTTTCCCAAATATCCAACAATCTATTGTGAAAACAAAATTCAAAAGCCCCTCTTATGGGAAAAATATATTATGAGATTAGAAATACGAGTTTCTCTTTTAACATGTGAATCCGTTTTTCGTAGATTCTTTCCATACCCCCCATATTCGTGCTACCTGGATTTTTTAGGCTGAGAAGAAAAGCCCAAAGTCAGTTTGCATTTTGCTACAGACTGTTCTTTCTGCTCTCTTCTGACACCTAAAGAGAAAAAAAGAAAGAACGAACGAACGAAAGAAAGGAAAGGAAAAGGAAAAAATAGTTCTCTTCTTGTGTTCTGAAAATTGAGGGTTTCTCCCTAATTTGAAGCACACACTAATACCCCTTATATTCAGCTACTTTTAAAACTTGTGAAGCATTGGTAGACAATTAATGAGGGTTCACAAATTGTTATAGTTGAGAAGCATCATGGAGTTTCCTGGCTCCTTTTCTTAAGAGCTATTGTTCTCAGAGCTACAAAATGCTCATTGTAACTCCTGGTGGTCAATATGAAAATTGTCATCATTTCCCTTGTTGATACAGCAGAGTCTACTTAATAAAAGTAATTAGGGCAGTTTTTCTGAATTTTAAACACAATTCAAAGTCCTCTTGTTTTAATCATTTCTTTACCAAAAAAAAAAAAGGGAAGATCCATAGTCAAATAGAGGAGGGAACCTTGTGATAAGGGCAACTAAATAACAACAGCATATGTAAGAGTTCCAGAGAAAAAGTGATTCATCTGTGTAAGGTAAGGTCAAGAAAGGCTCCCTGAAGGAGGCAGTGTCTGAGCTGGAACGTAAAGGGTAAATGAATACACGAGACTAACAAAGAGGGCATGTGCAAAGGTAATGAGAGGAGAAAAAGCAGGAGCATGCAAGGGATCAGAAACTGATTGGTGCTGCTGGGGTTTCAAGGTCCACGGGGATGACTGGAGATCTGGATGGGGCTGCAGGCAGAAGCAAGGTTTATCAACCATTCATAAGTGAAGCACTATCATGGGCAGAGGGAAAACCATAGAAGCGTCTTAAACGAGAAAGATACATGGTCACACTTCAGAATGGTCACTTCGGTGGCAGGGGTGTGGTCTGCATATTATGTTTAAAGTACTCAGTTGTGCACAGTACAGATTGGATGTGACACAACAAGGGGAGAGGCAGAGACCCAGGGAGAAAAGAGAAGGTCTTAAACAAAGGTAGGAGCAATGGGGCTGGGAAAGCAGGAGCTGAATCTAAGAGATCAATCTAGGGTGTCTAAAAAATCTGGAAACGGGGGAGCCTGGGTGGCGCAGTCGGTTAAGCGTCCGACTTCAGCCAGGTCACGATCTCGCGGTCCGTGAGTTCGAGCCCCGCGTCGGGCTCTGGGCTGATGGCTCAGAGCCTGGAGCCTGTTTCCGATTCTGTGTCTCCCTCTCTCTCTGCCCCTCCCCCGTTCATGCTCTGTCTCTCTCTGTCCCAAAAATAAATAAACGTTGAAAAAAAAATTAAAAAAAAAAAAAGTCTGGAAACGGAGAAAAAAAATTATGTCTAAACAATAGATTTGCTACATTTTCAAATAACATGCTCCGTATGTTTCCTTCAACTGCTAGATGCCTTTACAGGCAAAATATCTCTAAATTAAAGCCTAATGGGTCTAACTTTTAATCTGAGGAGTTCAATAACAATTTGGGTATGTTCCCTGTTTTTATAGATCTTTCAGATATTATATAGCATCTTTTGGATTTAGTGATGCTCCCTGGGTGCCAGTTGGAGAGGATGTGAGAGAGAGTCTTGCAAATGACTCTTGGGTTTCCAGTGGAAGACACGGGGTGTGTGGCAATATCAGCCATGCAGATTTGGAAACTAAGTTCCGTATGTTCTTTCAATTAACATATTCAAACCTCCTAAACACCTAATGACCCTTAGAGGCTCTAGGAATGGAAAAAAATAGGAAGAACTGAACATGGAGTTCCAAACATCAAGGTCAGTGCCATGGGCTTAGATGTAGAATCCAGCAGCAGAAGGAACTAGTTAGAAAAGATGCCACCTGGTCTTGATGGTTTGAGATTCTTGCCATCTTGAAATCTGAGAACATAACCCTTTGAAAGGATATACCTGGCATTCTGTCCATGTGTTCTAATCTTGGAAATACTCCTTCCTAGCTGTGTGGTGTCGGGCAAGTCAGTATCTCTGGGCCTCCGTTTCATCATCTGTAGCTCACAGGACTGAAAGAGGACACCTTCAAATATTCAGTGACTCCACAAATGAAATTGGTGATGCTGTATTGAGAAATCTGATCTAGTTTCCAACTTAAAAGTAGAGACAAATAAGGGAGGCTGAAAGGACTGAGAACAGATGCGTGCTTGGTGTGGGCCTCAGGAATCAGTAAAAAGCGACTCTTGGGGTAGAATCTACTGTAGAGGGACCTTGAGTGCCTTTGAGACCCAATGTTCAGCCTCCTCTTGTTGGCTAACAGAATCCCATTTGTGTTTGAAGCAGCCACATTCCCGGCTTAAAAAGTTGATTTCTGGCTTTTTTTTCCCTCCCATTCCTTAAGCCATTGGATATAGTTCTGGCCAAAGGGATAAAATCGGGGCTATGGGAAGAGGTTTCAGGAAAGCACTTCAGAGGAGAACAGCTTTGGTGGGCACAGCCCTCCTTCTCCTTACACTCCCCTCTGCTTGCCTTAGAAAGCAGACATGATCTGGAGGTGGAAGGGCCATCCTGGGGCCACAGAGCACCGAGCCAAATGCTAAGTAAGGATGGAAAGGTAGTCAGCACAGGTGGCCTGGGAGCATCATGAACTATCACCCCAACCCTAGTTCCAACAGCCAGACTTCTTGCTCAGAGAGAAAGGAAAGGAGGGAGGGAAGGAGGAAGGAAGGGAGGGAAGGTGGGAGGGAGGGAGGAAGAGGAAGGGAGGGAGGGGCAAGCCCCTTGTGTCTGGCTCACCATCATGGGTTGGCTATTTTGCACATATGCTGCCAAACCTATTTCTGATAAAAGTGACGCCTGAGCTCCCTCCTATCGCGATGAATAAGCGCATTTCCCTGCAGCATTTAGTAGGCTTGGGAGACCCAGATATAATAAATGACTGCTTCTGGAAAAGAGCTTGCTTATAAAGATAAAACTAATTGCAATCCTCCAGGACAGAGACGCTATTTTATTCATCTTTACAGCCCCAGTGCCCAATGTGGACATGACATACTTTAGGATCACAGTCCCCGAGTTAAATGAATGATGAAGAGAAGGAGACGATCTTTTTCCATCGAGGAGTTATTCTATCTATATGACAGCAAACATTCCCCTGTGATGATTTGTCAATGAGTCCATGGCACTGACTTTTGGGCCCCCCACCCTCCAGGTCACATAAACCAGCCTATGGGAATGTCACATAGAAAATATAAGAAGCTATTGATTTTTTCACCAGTGTGGTTGACAAGCCTCAGGAAGAAATGAATCTCTAGGCTCCTGGGGTAAACTAAAGGCTCTTCTGGTACCATCATGGCAAGCAATGATGACACTTGCCCTAAAAGATGTAGCAGAGCTGCAGAGAGAAGCACCTGGGAGAGCCAGGGGGCCCCTGGGGTGACCGTGCAGGAAGGCAGAGACAAAGAAGGCTCTTCTTTTGCTGCCTCTCCTCTGCCACACTCCTCACCTGGACAGTGTCTCATCTAAGGCTTAGCTCTGAACTTCAATTCTATTCAGATGCAAACCGTTTCTCTGTTTTTAACCCCCCAAACTAGGAAACAATTTTCAGAGAAACCAACAGTTTCCAGTGGCAGAGGCACCGAATGAGGGGAGATATCCTGCCAGAGCACAATGTAAATATTGCTCCTATCTCCACCTGCATCCATTTCCAGCCAGGACCCGAAGGACAGTTTCTAAAGTTACCCTAGTTGTCTAGGGTATCAGCATCGCTCTAGAGCAAGTAGCTGCAAACTATGATCTGAAAGCCAAATCCCGTCTTTGCAAATAAAGTTTTATTGGAACACAGCCACCTTTTCATTTCCATACTGTTCCTGCTGCTCTTAAACTGCAATTGCAGAAACCATCTGCTTGTTACTCTTTACAGATAGTTTCATGATCCCTGCCCTAAAAGCTGTTTGTTGGCTTTTATTGTTACTTTTTTGTTTGTTTGCTTGTTTGTTCTTTTGTTTTTTTGGTCTTTGTGTTATGCTACCCAGCATCTGAGTGTCCTTCCTTGCATGCTGCTAAGCATTTTGGTCGAAAGCAAAGCCTATCTGCTGCTCTAAAAGCTGGCGAGGCCAGATACTGCCTTCCTGTCTCCCTTGCATCTATGTCTCAACCAATCAGAAGCTCCTACTCCAGCTGTGGACTTGACAGCTAGTGGCACAAAGAAGCAGGGCCGGCAGAGAATTCATCTTTATCACAATCGCAGCTGGGGCTATGGCCGCGGCTGGCCAATTTCACAACCAATATCTAGCGCTGGAGATGGTGTCAGCATCAATGGTGGTATCCAGAGGCTGGAGGCAGAAGGGGCTGCAGCTTTACCCAACTATTATGGAGAAATATGTTGGCCATGATCTTGACTTCTGTCAGCCTCATTTTCTGACCCCCGGAAGCAGCCTTTCCAATAACTCTGTGAACAAGTGAGAGCCTTTTAGTAAGTTTCTTTTCAGTGTAAGCCACCCAATGCATCTCTGTAGCTTACAACTGAGAGCTCTGACCAATGAAACCACCTTGGGTATTTTTGGGGGTTTTTTTTTTTTACACTAGTAGAGCCACTAGCAGATTACAAATCACCATCACATAACCTGTTTTGTTCTTAAGACAATCCTGTGAAGTGTGTTTTTATGCCCTCTTCACAAATGAAGAAACTGAGGCTAGGTGAGGTCAAGCAATCTCTTTGAGTCAGTCGACCCTTGGAATCCCTTTTGCTGCAATCTCTTTCTATTGTGCAAAGCAGGCAGAGCTGTTTTATAACATCAGGGACATGCTCATTGGTTATACTTACAAATTAAACAAGTCGCATCTCAGCCTCAAAGGGCACAGAGGGTTGAAAGCTCTGTTAATCTTGTCAACTTTTGCCTCCTTTATTCCAGTCCAGGTGGCTTTATTTTTGCATTTGAAAATGTCATCACCACGTCATTAGCAATGCACTGTTACCTGGCAGTAGGAAGAAGCATCCTGGGCCATATGGCTGAGTTTAATCTACATGGTCACGGTGTAATCCCGTTGAAATGGCTTCCCTTTGCAATCAAAACCGAATTTCACACTTTACCGAGATGGGGACAGCTCTTGTCTTCCCCAGAGTAATATAGATCTCCCCAGGCAGCCAAGGCCAATGGAAATGGCTTTCTTCTCTAGGCCAGCAGCAGGTGGGGAGCAGGGCCGGGAGGTCAGCATGAATGGACGAAGCTGGAAAGGAGAGAGGCGGGAACACTTGGGGAGTCAGAATCCAAAGTAATCCTTCACGTTCCCCACCTATGGATTACCATTGGGAACATGCAATCTCTGGAACTTCAGAAAAGTAATTTTGGGATATAAATCACTTTTATGCTATTGGTGGTTTTATCCCATTCACTGTTGTCATTTCTAATGTTGGTTCTCTGACTTACCTCCACAGGAGGGCTCTAACATTAAAATCACTGTCCACAAACAGGCCTTATATCAGAATCATTTAGTTCATCAGAATCTCCAGGAATATGTATGTTAGGCAGATATGCCCCCATTTCTTATAATGCAGCTTCATTATAATGCAGTCTAGTATATGAGAAACACTGGTATAAATAAATATGGAAAAAAATTGAATGTCACTAATGATGTAAGACAAGCAGAATGCAAGAAAGAGATGTTGCTTTTAAAAAAGCAATTGGTAAGGTTGTTTGTTTGTTTGTTTAAAATATAATAATATCTAGTGAGGTCATGGTCTTCATCATTGCTGGTGAAATTGCAACTGATTCAGCCTTTCTGAAGGCAATTATGTAACATGAATCTAAAAGTCTTCAGAAAACACATTTCCTTTAACAGAACCATTCTCCTTCTTCCCATATGTCCTGAGGATATAATTATGTTTGGTTATAAAGTTTTTCATCACAGGATTTAGTCACACATGGCAAAAATAAAAAAATAAAATAAAATAAAGAAAAAGAAATCTCTTTGTGTAAAATTACACAGATTAGTTAAGATGTTATGGTACATTCAGTCAACATTTGAAATGATGTTGTAGAAGACTGTGATGAATCAGAAATATGTAACTACAAGATTTTTTTCATGTCTTTCTTACCGCACAGACTGTAAGGGCTGGGGTCACGTTGGTCTCTCATTCTGGTATCCTGAGGGTCTAGAATAGGGCATGGGAAAATACGTGTGGAATTAATAGCTAAACTGATTAACGTTCATATTTTAAGTAAAAAAGTGAATTATATGAAACCACTTTGCCAAAAAATATATAGATAATTGTACATTGACTGGTTTTCTCTGGCTGGTAAAAGTATAAATGATGGGGGGCGCCTGGGTGGCGCAGTCGGTTAAGCGTCCGACTTCAGCCAGGTCACGATCTCGCGGTCCGTGAGTTCGAGCCCCGCGTCGGGCTCTGGGCTGATGGCTCAGAGCCTGGAGCCTGTTTCCGATTCTGTGTCTCCCTCTCTCTCTGCCCCTCCCTCGTTCATGCTCTGTCTCTCTCTGTCCCAAAAATAAATAAACGTTGAAAAAAAAATTTAAAAAAAAGTATAAATGATGGCTATTCGTTTTACTTACAAGATAGTTATATCACAGATTCACCAATCTACATAAATTTCCTAAATATATATCACTATTTACAATTCTGCACAATATACTATCGTAGAATCCTGCCAATACGTATTTGAACCAAAACTCCAACATAAAAGTTTTGGGTTGTTTTAAATTCTTCAACACTATAAAAAAATAATAATAATACTACAACACTCTTTGCTGTGTGTCTTTTGAGCATATCGGATTTTTTTTTTCCTTAGGAAAAGTACCTAGAATTAGCATTAGCCTGTGTTTTTTTTTTTTTTTTCATCTCTAGAGGATCTCTGTCAACATAGAAGCTGTTCACTGAAATGTTTACCCTATTTAGGTGCCACGGAAAAAACTGCCCTTTGTTTGTGTATCCCAGTGAAGCAGGGGAATATTCCTGAGGGTGAGAAGGTGGGTACAGAGCAAGCTTCTTGGCCACTCTGACAGGAAAAGACTGGGAAAAGAACATGCCCAGAGCGGGCTCTGCCTTCTCCCCAAGCCTTTGCCTCCATCCCCTTGGAAAGTGGAGACATTGGGAACTGTCTGAAACCTGAAGCTGGACTGGTCCAGCCTGGCCCCCTCCCAGGCCTGCGATGTTTGCTCATTCTGGTTTTTTTTGTTTGTTTGTTTTTTGTTTTCTTTTTTTTTCACAGAAAAGATATCATCATCAGTTTATATAAACCACTACTGGCTGTATCCCTGCAGTAAAAGAAACCAGTTTTCACTTCAGCCATCTTCGATCATGTGCTTGAGGAGGGGGGGCACTCCTAAAGATTGGCCTGCCTTTCAACATGACTGTATTCTGAACATACTCAGGCAACATAATATTCTCATAAAATATGCTCAGAGTAGACCCTGTGTTTACACTCCTCCATGATCACGGCCAGCAGTCCATGAGGTAATGATTATTTATCAAGGACAGACTCTGTCTTCTGGAAGATGGAGAAGGCTGTTCAGAGAATGAGTGAAAATGAAAATGTGGGAGAGACAAAGGATGTGACAATCATTCACTCCTGTTCTCTGGAAACCAAAACATCCCCACAAGAAATCGGAGGAAAAACAATGATGGAGAAGCTGACCAACTGTTGCAGAATTATTAAACATTCCTGGGCTTATAAAAAAGCTTTACTGGTTTCTTGTCCTTTCCTTCCTTCCTTCCTTCATTTTCTTCCTTCCTTCTTTCCTTTCTTTCTTTCTTCCTTTCTTTTTCTTTCTCTCTCTCTCCTCCCTCCCTCCCTTCTTTCCTTCCTTCCTTCCTTCTTCCTCCCTCCCTCCCTCACCCCTCCTCTCTCTTTTTCTTTCTCAAATTGGTGGTTAGGAGCCTGGAAGAACTGATTGGTGGAATTACAGAGATTTGAGAGTTGATACAAATGTAAGCAATCTCAGGAGGCCCAGGTGGCTCAGTTGGTTAAGCAGCTGACTCTTGATTTCAGCTCCGGTCATGATCTCACGGTTTGTGGGATTGAGCTCCCTGTCAGGCTCTGCAACGACAATGCAATGATTCTCTCTCTCAAACTAAATAAACCCGAGAAAAAAATGAAGTCATCTCACCAGTGCCAGATGCAATGGCAGTGATGGCCATCCTTGAATTTCTATGAATAATAATGTGCTTCCTTTCTCCTGGCAAAGTGATCATTTCTTGGAGCTACATTTTTGCCTTCCACAAAATGGGCTGATGATTTCCTGCCTGTCTCGCTGGGGAGCAATAAGCCACAGCCAAACCATTCCGCTCTTACTAGACGGTGACTGCTCTCTTCTTGGGGGCCCTGGAATTCTTTCCCACCGCCAGACAGTCTCCCTAAGACCCATCCGCATGGATTCTGCTGTAGCTCATACCTTCCTGTGGTAGGAGCACCACAGAGCAACAATACAGAACCTCCTGATGGCTTAGCCATAGCCGTCATCACATCCAAAGGTCATTTTTGTTTCACGGATGTAATTGCACACGCAGCATTTTTCTCCTGGTCCACAAAAATAAAGGACTCAATCCTACTTAATTTTCCCCTGAATTTTCTTGAGCAGCCTACTGTGTGCTACATACCAAGCTAGGCACTTTTACGTGGTTTATCCTATTCTATCTTTGTAATTACTCTCACGGATAACTGTTGTTACCTCCGCTTCTGCAGAGGAGGAAATGGAGATTCAAGTCCCTAGCTAATTGGTGATAGTACATGGAGAACCCCAGCCTGATTTCTTGACCCCAAAATCAAACACCTGGAACCTGGAACAAAATCTTGTTCAAAGAAAATCAGAAGGACCATTCTAAGGAATCCCACCCTCCCTTCCTCCTTTCATTTCTTCCTTCCTTCATCTTTCTTTCCTTCCACAAGGTTTTGAGTGTCAAGATGTGGGCCAGATGCTGTTCTACAAGCAGGAAGTGTTCTTGGGAATACAAGAAAAGAACATGCTTGCGTCTTGGTCATGTTTTCAGAAGCAGACAAACGGAAAGTTGGTCTCTGGATCTTATTGGAAAGACTACGTACGGGCTAGATTATGGTTGAAAGACGTGGAATTGGGAGTCAGGCAAAACTGAGTTCACATCCTGACTCTGCCACTACTTAGCTTTGTGATCATGGAGAAGTCATGGAGCTTTCCCTGAGCCCCTCATTTTTTTTCCATCCATAAGGTAAATATAATAACACAACACCTTACAGGATTGCTCTCATTATGAACAAAAGGAGACGCCTGGCACTTGGAAAATGCTCAGTCAGGAGAGATGAGGGTCTGGCCACGTGCGCCCAGCCGCACCACGGCCATTGCCAGAAAAGGGCCTCCTACACTGCCCTCGTCCGGGAGGCCCGTGTGCCCATCCACAGGACTATCTCCTATGACCTCTCCCAGGCATCTGGTGCTGACTCTTAGGAAGAAGAAGCAGGAGGTATCTTTGCACACCCCCGACACTGAAGGAACCCCACTCGGGACCCATCTCCTTCCGCTTTCAAAATCTGCGCCCCTTCGGTCCGGCGGGTGCTTCACCGGGTAGCGGGGCCAATTCGCCATGGCGGTTTGTATCTGCAGCACGCCTGACAGGCTGGGAGAGGAAGGCGTTAATGTTTTCTGACAGGCGACCCCTAATTGTGGGAGCTTTTCTTCTCCGGCTTTCTGTGAAATTCTGACTTAGGCGAGCAGCATAACAAAGTGGTAGGGCATTGAGTGGGGCTTGCACTACACTGAGCTGGGGGGGTAGGGGGGGGTGGGCCCAGCATTATTCATGAAGACTTTCAGCTGTTTTTGTCTTTTAACTAACCTTTGAGTTTGATCAGAGGCCTGGCCGGCCTCCCTTTCGCCAAAGGCCTTGCTGGCATCTGCACAATGGGGACAGACTGTTTTTCCTAGTAAAGAGCGATAGCTGGGGGAGGCCAGGGCTGTGTGTACTGGAGGTGGGAGGAGAGGGGGAAGCCAGCTTTACTTCGGTCCTGGTCTTAGGAGAGGGGTGATTACTGATAGAATTTCCAAGCCCCAGCGCTAGCGGCCACTCTGATGGCTCCGCGACTTTACCCAGGAAAATGCACACAGTGGGCTGTTTTTCCCATTTGATTTTCAAACGCCACACTCCCTTTCGCCCCAAATATTTTTCTTCCTCACCCACTCCCTCCTCCCAAAGGGCCCATTGGCTGGAGCAGGGGTCCCATCTAGAAGTGTTTGGGTGTTGTTAATTGAAAATAATGATGGGGGAAAAGAGGAGACAGCAAATGAGGGAAGAGAGGCGAGGGGAAGGAAGAAATAAGGGAAAAGAGAGTGGAGAGGGAGAAAGTGACTCAAAAGGCAGGGGAAGACCCAAAGGAAGGCTGGCCGAGGGATCCCGCCAGGCAGGGTCTGGGAGGGCGGGCTGAGCGGCGGCAGAGTCCACAGGCGGCGGGGCTGGGCAGTGCCCGAGCCCAGAGGCGCAGCCTCCCCGCCCTCCCTCCCGCAGGGGAGTGTGGGGGGCCGTCGAGACGCGAGGGGGGAGGTGCCCTCCAAGCGCTCTTGCGTTTGGCAGGTGCCGCGCTTTTGTCCCCGGAGTCCACTTCCTGCCCCGACTGCCCGGACCAGGGCCCAGTCCTCTCCAACGTACTTTGCAGAAAGTGACTCCCGTCAAGGAGTGTGGGTTGGCGCCTTTCCCCCCCATCTCATTCCCAAAATAGCCCTGGTAGCCAGCGCATCAAAGGCGGCTTTGTGAGCGGCCGCCTGCAGGCTGCCTGGAGGGGGGCGCACGTGGGACGTTCTGGGAGCGCTTCCCACTCCCCTCTCCAGCCTCTCTCCATTCTCTCATTCATTTCTCCCCCCTCCTTCTTTGTCTCTTTTCCCCCTCTGGTTTTCTCCTCTTCTGTCCCCTCTCACCTCTCGCTCTCGCCTCCCCTTCTCTACCCCGGACTTCATTCTCGAGTTTTTCTTCCTCCTCTCTCCTGCCTCCCCGCTTCTCCCCCCTCCCCCCATCCCAATCTCTCTTCCCCTTGTTCTCTCCCTCTCCTCTCCCCCCACATCCCCCCGTGTCTCTCTTCTCCTCTCGCTCACCTTCTGCCTCTTCCGCCCTTTCACACCTCCGGGCTCCGGCGCCCCCCCCCCCCCGCCCCGCTCCCCTCCGGCCCCCACCGCACCCCTGCAGTCAGGTAGCTGGGCGAGGCCGGCGCGCGCAGCTGACAGCGGACGCATGCCTGGAGCCAATCAGCGCCCGGATGCTCTGCAGCTTGAATAAATCATTAAACCTGACACGCGCTCGGGGCCCGCGCTGCGCGCTGCAACTTGCTTCCTGCCATTAACCTACACACCCTCTTTTGTAACAACCTAATCTTGCATACAAAGGAAGAAGGAATATAACTTCGACCTGCCTTAGAGCCCAGCCCTTTGCACGCGCAGCGGGAAGAGAACGTTAGCGTCAGTGAAACCACGTCCCTCCCTCCCGTTGACTCGGATAACCTGGAGTTTCTGGGGGAATCCGAAAACGGATCATTTCTTGGCCCGGGAGTGGAAAGAGGGAGAAAAAAAAAAGTTCAGAGCCTTCTCGACAGTGGGAAAAGGAACATAGGATTGAGGGCATTCAATACTATCAAGAGACGCATCCACAGTGTTCTGAAAGGAGGTTGCAATAAAACAAGCTTCTCAGAGAGTTCACTCTAGCAGATACAAGTTAGGACAATGAAGTCCTAGAAATGTGGGCTAAATTTAGTAACTTGTTCCTCCGTTTCCGTGAGGACATAAATGGCTGAGTGAATGAACGAGTGGCTCCCCCAACCTTAAGCATGGCCTTTGTCTTCGTGGCAAGCCTCCAGCACCACCTTTCTATCTGGTTCAGAAAGATAGGAGAAACGGTTATTTCTTGCAGTGACATTTCTTGTGCTGTCAGCTCTAAAGCCCTTACGTTTTCTATTTACCAAGAGAGGGTGTTATCCTCATTTTCCAGAAGAGCAAACTATAATTTACTTCTTTTGCCAATGCTCTGCTAAGTCATTCCTAGCTCAAAAAGATGAAGTGATTCTCCAAAGTTAGGTCCTGAACAGACCTAGGTCCACCTCTGACCTAAGAAGTTTCTTACTGACAGACCTACGAGTCCCTGGAAATCTTAAACAAAATGAACACATCCTGGAGATCCTGTAGAATAACCAGTGTACCAGCCAAGGTCAACAGGACCGAATGGCACACTTGAAAAGGTAAATGAAAGGAGTTTAATGGGGAGACAGAGTTGTGGGTGGGACTAAGGGAAGCAAAACCGTGCAGCACCCTGAAGACTCCCAACAAGGGGGAGCCATTACCACCTCTGTGCCTGAAGGAGCAAGAGGAAGAAGCTGTTACTACACCCCAGCAAGATCTGCAGTCGTGGGAGAGAGGCCTCCGGACAAGAGCTGTGGCCTTAGACCAAGGAGCAGAGCCACTGCCAGAGCAACTGAGCCCAAGCAGTGAGGAGCAGGTCTATGAACCTCCCAGCCTACCTCCCCTACTACCTCTCAATCTCCTCTTGGTGCCTCCCACTGGCCACACCCAGCAGAAAGCCGGAGGGCAAGGGAGCCCTCCTGAGGAAGTCCACAGCAACCAGCCTTCTCAAACACAAAGCAGATCAGAGAAGGGGGGAGAGGGGAGACTGGAGGAGGAAAGGAAGGTTAAGTAGCTCGGCTATGAATCCAACAGGGCAGACCATTCAGTCAGCAAATACCTATCTCCACAGCAGGGGCTGTGGAGATTCCAGTGCGCAAGACGGGTAAGGTCCCTGTCCTCATGGAGCTTACTGTCTAGCAGGGGGCGACTGACAGCAATCATATAAACAAAGATATAGCTTTCTCACATAGTAGTAAATGCCAGGAAGGAGAAATAGCGTAATGGGTAGAGAGTGACTAGGGCCAGCGGAGAGCTGCTTTAGATAGAGTGTTCAGGGAAACTTCTTGGAGGAGGTGGCATTTGAAGTACGGTGACCCGAACTTCCCGGTAAAGCGGACCTTAACTGCACGTCGACTCCCAGACTTCTTTCTGTTTTATGGGTAAGCCTCAAATCTAGGCTGTGATTTACACGCATCAGCTGACCGTTCCTGTGGAAACTAGGGGCAGGACTGGAAGTCAAGAATTCACAACCACAGGCTCTGCCATTTCCATATAGCTTGTAAACTCCCCCAGAAGGCAAATGCTAACTGCTTTCCATTGTCTCCTCATGCTGCTGTGGGGACCGTCAACACCAGGTTACAAACAAGAATACTGAAACTCAGAAGGAATCGAATTGCCCTGGCTTCTGTGTTCCACCAGCCCCAGCCCTGCAAAAACAGCCAAGTGGGAATGCACAGCCACTCCTTTCTTATTACATCTCAGCCCTATTCCTTTGATGCTCTGTGCAGAGAACAGACCCATTTCTTCACTCTCCCTTGGGCCAGCCTGATGTGAACTAGAGATAAGTTCTCCACACACACACAGTCCTACTGCCAATTAAAAAAAAAAAAAAAATTTTTTTTTTTAAGGCTTTGTTTGCCAGGGAGGTGCAAAGTATGTCCCAGCAGCTCCAGCTCAGCCTATAATACTCGCGTTCAACAGTTCGGCCGCCAGCGAAAGTCTGCTTTTTTCTTTAGCTCCAGCACTTTGCACTCCTCGTCAATTTCAGGCGTGCCTCCAGTCTTAACTCGGTGGTCTCCAGGCTATTCTTTGAATAGGTAAGATTTCTCAGTCAATAAAGTCAAGGCAGTTTTCTTCTCCAGTTACCCCTCTCCAAAAAAAAAAAAAAAAAAAAAAAAAGTGAGGTGGGGGCTAGGACGGGGGAGAGGCCGCGATTGCTAGTCGCTGGGGTCTACATTTTGTATTTCGCTGACAGCCCAGGGCCGCTGCAAAGCCCGCGGCGCAGCCAATGGGCAGCGGTGATTTATGGAGCTGACTAATGCTGGCTGAATGCGGCCTGTCAGAGCAGTGTGAATGGCTTCCCTTCCCCGCACAAGCCCCGGCTTTGTGTTGCTAAGCGATTAGAGCAGATGTAATGAGATTTTGCCCAATCCCCGCTTTGCCCTTTCCTAGCTTCGGCAAAATTGTGTGTGTTTTTGTGAATTTTTAGAGTTTGCCTTCGCATTGTGGCAAACAACGGCTAACTTTGCCTCGAGTTTAACGAGACTGGATATTTCCCATTCAGAAGTGAGTAAAAGAACACCTGTCTTCACAAGGAGAAGGGGGGAAAATCCCCTTTGTGGGTGCTGAAACATTATCCTAATGTTATATTCATAGCCATAAATGACTTGCTACACTTTCTTTGCATACCTTATCTGGAAACTTGCAAAGGAGCTAAATTAAAAGAAATTGGGGGGGGGGGGGGACCCCAGCTCTGGTCCTCCAAATGAGAAGATAAAAATAAAAGCAGGCATCACAAAGGCATTACTTCCCTCAAGTAAGCTCTAAATTGGCCCACTGCTGGCAGAAAGTCCGATTATTTATGGCGATGAGGAATTTACTGATTTTTTTTCCCCTTAATTACGCTCATCTCTTTGAAAAGGACTGAAGCTTCAATGTGCATTCTATAGAGGGTCATTTACCAAAATGACATCAGACGCTGTGGCGTGCTCCGTGCATCGCGGCTTTAAAAAATGATTATTCTGTGCACTAAATGGTATAGATGTACCAACACAGACTAGATTTTTAACTCTGGAAGACATGCTGGCTCTCCGTTCTTTGTTGGGTTTTGTAAGATGCATTTTGCGCTAGGCTTTCCGCTTGGCTGGAGACACGCAAACTGAATCTGCAAGTAATGCAGGCAGCGAGGGAAGAGCCAACGAGAGAGGGGGTAGGATTCTGATCACGTCCTTGCTAACTGACAAGAAGCAAGCCAGCCAAAAACCCACCAATTTCTTTTTGAATCTTGGTAATTGGGTACTTTTACACGCAGCTCACGCTATTCGGATAGAGTCACAAACGTAGATAGGCCAGTGTCTCAAAGCGACCACACATTTCTAAGGCTTTTATTCATTTAAATCTAACTCCTTCTGCAGAGAATTCATATCATAGTTCTCCTTACTTAAAATCAATATGGGAAGTGTGTGGAGTGGGGAAAAGGAACAGAAAATGTGTGCCTAGCCTAGAAGTGAAGGAAGAACACACCCACCACTGGGAGCACAGCAAAGACTGCCCCCCCCCCCCCCCCCCGCCCTGCACAAGCTCCAGTACCAGCAGCTTTACCCCCACCCCTAATATCCATTATCTCATCCAGCTTTTCCATGGTTTCACAATGAGAAACTCTCCAAATGGGGCTAAGGGTTAGAAAGTGAAGGTGAGGATCCTCTCCTTCCAGTTCATTTTTCTGGGAGATTTTTTTAAATATACAATCATGTCATCAAAAGACATTGCAGTCATTACTCACCACCTGTTCCCTAGGTGTGTGTGCGTATGTGTGTGTGTGTGTGCACGCTTGCGCGTTTGCAGCATAAGAGTGGAAGAAAGTTGTCTTTACTTACCTATCTTTTCCCTCTACGTTTGTCATAGAGTCACCTTGGGTAGGACTGGTTATAGCACTTATCTTTGTCAATTCTGCCACTTAGCATGCTGTATACCACCCTCTTCTCCCCCACCCACTCCTCCCCTTTGGCCTTTCGAAAATAACTTGTACAGGGACCGTGGAGTCAAGGAAGACGTGGAGGAGGCTGATTATTTTCATTTGTAAAAAAAGAAAAAAGTTTTATTACGAAACTAGTTTGTATAAAACAGGGTTATACACGTTTCTTGTAAGTCTGTAATAAAACAGCAAGGAAAAAAAAAGGCAGTGATAGAAATTTCCCAAAAGGCAACCTATCAAAACCAACTGGCTGCCACTTTACGTTTGGACAGTAGCTGCATAAACTTTGTTCTTCTTGAACAGTATTTAATAACGTCATTAATACATTAACAAAGTTTCTATAAAGTAAGACACATTGGTGCTGAAGTACATCTGGTGGCCTCTTGATCTCACCTGTGAGGAGAGTTCTTTACAAAAACCACGTGGGGAAAATGGCAGTTGTAAGGTGAACTACACATCTAAGATAGGCAGAGGTAATAGCATTACATGTTAAAGTATCAAGATATACACATTTTAAACCATTTGTACAAAACTCTATAAATTTTTTCTCTTTCTTTCTTATGTACAAAAATATCTTAATATATCCCCAAACTGGTTAGGATAGATACAAATAGATTTTTCTTATAATAAAAAAATTCACAAAAGATTGGAAGCATTCTATGATGAAAATGGTAGAAAAGATGGTGTGAGGAAATGGGGTTTGGGGAGCCCCCCCCCCCGGGGAGGATCTGGGTTTCAAAGGACTGAGTATAGCATAATTTCACTGCAGACAAATGTCCACAGCATATTGGGATGGGGATAGTGAGAAGAAAGACACCAACCCATTTCTACAGGGCTTAGAACTGCACTTTCAGAGAGGGCGGGGAGGTGAGGGCACCCTAGCAAGTGCTTTCAGTTCTGCCTGTTACTGGTGGGTGGGAGTTTTCTCTAGGGCTGTGCTGCTCCCTTCCGCCAGGAGCCCACTGCTTTTGCACGCAAGCTGCATTCTGCACTTTGACTCAGGTCCTAGTCACCCTTCATATCTCCGTAAAGAATTGGGAGTGCAAAGATAGAGTTCGGAGCGCATCCCTGTTTCGAGAGAGCCTTGCTTCTCAGGCATGCGCTGCTTAGTTGGTCTTGTGGTTGGTTGCCTGAATTTATTTTTTTCTTTCCTTCTTCTCTTCTTTTTTCTTTTTTTTTTTTTCCTCCCTTCCAACATCGCTGACAAGAAAGCACTAAAGATGTAGGTTGTGCGGTGACCCTATAACTTGAGAAGAAGGGGAGAGGTTAGTATGAACTTGGAGGCTGGCAGTGGGGGAAAGTGGAGGTTTGAGGGAGGATCTGTCAGGTGCAGCACCTCTTTTGACAGGTCCCAGTACTCGGTTCTCCATCGTTCGCAAACCGCCCCTCCCCCCGTTATTCCCCCCTCCAGCCACTCTTAGAGGCCAATACTGAAACTAACAAACCAGGGTTTGAAATCGACAAAGTTTAAATTAATTTACAAATTCTTTAAATCAACCCCCTCCCCCCCATCTCCGTGGAGACAGTCCCCCTCCTACAGACACTAAGACGGAGGAAAAAGAATGAAGGTAAGAATATCACACTGTTCACTCCCAAATGCAACCTACCTGCTTCCAAAGTCCACTCGCACCGGGGCCGGGACAAGGCCGAGCCCCTCAGAACCAGTTGGTGAAGTCGAGCAGCTCTTGCTCCTCGGGGCTGAGTGGGTCGTAAGAGCCCTCGTCGGACGAGTAGGAGGAGACCGGCGAGCCGGCCATGGAGTTCATGTCGTTGGAGTAGTTGGGGGAGATGGTGGGCGACAGGACGCCAGCCTGGAAGGCGGCGCTCACCGCGTCGTGTTCGTCCAGCAGCTGCTGTAGCGCGCGGATGTACTCGACCGCGGAGCGCAGCGTCTCCACCTTGCTCATCTTCTTGTTGGCCGCGCCGTTGGGGACGTGCTCCCGGAGCGTGGCAAAGCCCAGGTTGACCAGTTTGACGCGGTTGCGCTCGCGCTCGTTGCGGCGCGCCACGGCGGCCGGCTGCTGCTGCGGCAGGCTGTAGCCGAAGCCGCTGAAGTTGAGCCGGCGTTTGCAGCGCATCAGTTCGGGCGAGGACGAGCGCTGTCGCTTGACTTGCTTGGACGCTGACTTGTGACCGCCCCCTGAGGGCTGGCCGTCGGCCGCCGGGCTCAGCTGCGGCGCCTGCTGCTGCTGCTGCTGCTGCTGCTGCTGCTGCTGCTGTTGCTGCTGCTGCTGCTGCTGCTGCTGCTGCTGTGCGCTCTGCGCCGCCGCCGCCGCTGCCGCCGCCGCCGCCGCCGCGGCCGTGGCAAAGAAGCAGGCTGCGGGCGGCAGGAAGGGCTGCTGCGGCTGCGGCTGCGGCTGCGGCTGCTGGCCGGCGCCGCCGCTCTCCATCTTGGCAGAGCTCTCCATGCGCAGCGGCCGCCAAAGAGTCGCCGAAGGGGAGCAAGCGGGGACGCGAGGTGCGGGCGCGCGAGGGGACACAGACAGGACTTGGGTGCACGAACAGAGAGGGAAAGAAGGGGAGAGATGAAGAGGCAGCCCGGAGGGAAGTTAAAAAAAACAAAACAACAACAACAAAAAAAAAACCCAAACAAAATCCCGGGGAGACTTCTTTGGGTGGGAGCAGCGAAGGTGCAAACGCTTTTCCTCCTCCCTCCACTCCTCCTCCTCCTCCCTCCCCTCCTCCCTTCGCGGGTTGGCTTCAGGAGCCTCGCGTGGCGCTCGCGTGTGAGCCTGCCGCTCGCGCCTTCTTGTTTTTTTTTTTTTTTTTGTTGTTGTTGTTGTTTTTGTTTTGTTTTGTTTTGTTTTAAAGGCAGAAGGAGCAAAAGTCAGTGGTGAGCACGCTCTGCTGAGTCTCCCGTTCCTCGCCCCCTAGGGCTGCGCTCGCTTGCGCCGGGGTCTCGGTCTCTCCAGCCGTGGCTCAGGCTGTTTTTGTTTTGTTTTGTTTTTTTTAAATTTTGTTAACTCCCTTTCTTTCTTATTTCCTTCTTGCCCTCGCCCTCCCTGGCCGGTGCCCTGTCGGTGCGCCTTCCACGTTCCCTGGCCAGAAGTGAGAGAGTGCTGGGCGGCCGGAGTGCGGCCGCCTTTTCAATGGGACACCCAGCCCCACGCGCAGCGCTGGCCCCGCCTCGCCCCCCACTCCCCGCTGCTGTAGCGAGCGGCTGCAGCCCCCACTACCCCCTCCTCCTCCCTCCTCCTCCCACCCACTCCCTAAACTCTCCCTCCTCCTCTCCCCTCCCCCCGCCCGGTCCCCGCGCCGGCTCCTTGCAAACTCTCCATTCAGCCGGGTTTGTTGTTGCAGTGCGTGCGCCTGGCGCGTGCCGGACTCCCGGCTGAATAAACAGGCGGCGCGCTTAGGGCGGGCTGCAGCCGGGGGTGGCTCTAGAAAGGGGGGGCCGGCGTGTCTGGACGGGCGAATGGCCCTGGGAATTGGGGGTGTAGGGGTGGAAAGGTTTGGGGTGAAGTGCCTCGGGATTCTCCTGAGAACTTGGAGCAAAGCTCAGGGAAGGCTTTGAGCAGAAAAAGTGCCACGAGGCGGTGTGCGGGTTGACGAGACTGGGGCTCCATTTTTCCTGCTTTCTTCTACCTACTGTCATTCTCTTGGGGGGGGGGTGTCTTCGCCGTTCTTGGGAGCTGGAGCAAATTTGGGATCGAAGGTTAGAAAGATGGGGAGAACTCCGTGGGAATTACTGGACTGCGAAAGTAAATAAAAGTACCGTTAAGGCTGGGTTCTAGTCCCAAAGCGTCCTCTCGCTAGCTCTGTGGCCCTTGGTGAGTGGCGTCTGCTCCGAGCCTCAGTTTCCTCGTCTGTAGCAACAGAAGTTTGGATTGGATGGTCTCTAATGTCCCATCCAGGTATAAAAACTAGGATATGCTCCTCACAACTGAACAACTGTGGGGGGGGGGGGCGATAAAGACGGAGGTGATCTCCTTGAGGGCTGGTTGGGATCAGAACTATACGTAGGTGTTTGGCCGCGATGCCCCCCAGGATGACCTCAGTGGCTTTATCCCAGAGGATGATTTCCGGACCGGCTGGGGGATGCATAAAGCGCGGGGCGCTCTGGGGTTTCCCAAAGTGGGTCTGAGAAAAGAGTTGGGGATGGAGGTTGAGGGGCCAGAGGAGTTTGTCTGGTCGTTGGGCACTGCCGCAGTTACCTCGGCTGCCTTGGCGCAGCCTCCATCCCGCCCCAGGCGTGTGCCCGGCGGGCCGGTGGCAGGCGACTGGGAGCGGAGCCCGGCGGGGCCGCGTGCTGGCGCCGCGAGGGAGGGGGAGTCGCTTGCAGCCGTCGCTCGGCCGCTGGGACTGCGCCCACCCAGGCGCCCTTCCTGGGCCTCGGCCCTGGCGCTCTCCGGCCGGAGCCGGGTCCAGCTTCGGGGCGCCTTGGGAAGCGGCCCTTTGGAGAATGCGGACCCAGCCGCCGCTCCCATCTCCGCACCGCGCTGCTGGAGGCGGGGGAAGGAGGCTGGGGCCACGTCTCAGGTCGCGTCATAGACAGAAGAAGAGGGAATCGTCCGGTTGATTTGTGCAGTAGAAATAGACAGTTTTGATCGGAGACCTGAAAGCAGGGACGATTGTGGAGAATTACCTAAATAATTGCTTCTCATTGGACTTCCCTTTGGGGAGATGGGTCTTTCTAAAGGATCTATGGGGGTGACCCAAGGAGCCACCTTTGGTTTGTGTGCCTAGCTTCGAGGGTTGCCAGAACAGTAGCGGTGGCGGTGATGGGCAGTGGGGACGAATGGCTCCGAGGTGAAGCACCTGTCTTCTCTGCCTCAGTTTCCTCTTTGAAAACGTGTGGGTTTGGGAAGCGCGGGACCTAACCGTGCCAACAGAGACCAGTTCTGTAACCCTCTTTCCCCACCCAGCCTCCTTCCTCACAGTAACCTGTGGCTTGTCGACCCCACAGGACTGATGGACTCAGTGGCATTTACGCTTCTGTCCTCTCCCCTCACCCCCAACCCCCCACCCGCCACCCCCCACCCCGGGAAAGGAGTTGAGAGGACTCCAAGATACCTTTTGTCTTCATTTCTGGGAAGTGTAGCAGGCTGTGAGGCCTAAAACAGCCACATCACCGCTTTGCTACCCCAAGAAGCCCCTGGTAGACCACCTGACCAAATAGCGGTTATTCAGGCGTGTCTCCCCACCCTCACGCCCCGGCGGTGAGCCCCGGGTGCAGGCCGCTAGGAGGCGTCCACGAAAAGCCGCCTGTGCCCCATCCACTCCTCTTGAGCAAAATGAGCGGAGTCGCCAACACGGACCCATCGAAGTGCGTTTTCTTTCGCAGGCTGATTCAAGCGCCCTTCCAATTCAGACTCTATCAGTCCGTCATTTAACAAAGTCTGTGGTCCTGGCTCTAGCACTGTTTCTGCGTTTTACCCTTGAACAAGCTCCTCTTTCTCTACGGCCCTCAGTTTCTCGATCAGTGCAAGAGCGGCGAACACCAGCTCATTTCCAGTGGTGTGTCTAGGGGTGCGGAAAAGTTGCCAATAGCCCGCCCGCGTCCTCGGTTTCTTTTTCGGGTGCGGACTTCACTCGTGCGCGGAGATCCTAATTGTCAGAGACTTCAAGGCCACAGCCTAAGCCCAACCCCCAGCCCCCACCCCCCTCCATCACATGGGCTCCCGAATACTCCTACTAGTGAAGCCATGCATTGTAGTGGTCCTGCGTGTTGGCCTCAGCCCAGGAGAAAAGACAGCGAGCGCTGGGATCCTTCCGGCCAAAGCCACCGGAACGTTTGTCCCTTTTCTCCCCGCTCCAGCCCAGAGCCAGCTCCCATTCTCAACCCGCCCCACTCCCGCATCCTCAGCCTGAGACCTTACCGGCTTTGCAAAATCTCCAAAAACCCAGGCGTTCCCTTCTGCCTACTTGAGTGAGCGCAAAGCAGGCTCCTCCTGCCACCCACCCTTCCCAGCCCTGCAGTGTCCTCTCCATCTTCTCCGACCGCAAGGTTGAGTGGGCTAGCTTCCTCTTCATGGGGCTTGGCCTCTGTCTTTGGGGATTGTGCACCACCAGCAAGAGTTTGCCACGGAAATTGCCCTTCTGGTTGTTTCATCAGTTTGAAACAAACACTGAGGCTTAAAAGGCCATTGGAATCCTGCTTCTGACCCTGTGACCTAGATTAGGACCCACCCCTGCACACACACACACACACACACACACACACCCCTGAGAGAACTGCCGTATACTCTCTGAGGCCCAGGGAACCTAGACTTTGCACTGGCAGATAGAACAAATGGATTTGATTTGGTATCCAGGCTCTGTTGCTTAACAGCTATGACTTTGAGCAAATAGCCTCTGTTCTAGTCCTCATAGCTAGGACTTGATACAGTCCTCACCTGCCCCATGCTCGGAGTTATGGTACCTACTTCCAAGAGTTGTGAGGTTTCAACCAGATGTATGTGGAGCGCTCTGGGCCAGGGGTAAATAGGAAGGGATTCATGAGAATAGCCTTTCTAAAACTATGAGGAAGTCACTGCTCACACAGCCCATCCAGGAAAGGGATTGTGGGAGGAGGCTTCCTGGTACCACGCTGTGATAATCACTGTAGCCATTGTCCAGCCATCGGATCTTCATCACCACCTTGTCCCACTGTCCCAGCACCTGGAAGTGGGTAATTCCTGTCATTTTAGAGGAATGGGGTGATGCTCAAAAATCAAGGTGGCACTGAACCCAACATTTTAACATAAAACAGAAGCAAGTGAGGTCAGATACGGACAAGCTTCACGGCTTGCGCATGTAGGGGCTTTAGCAGAACCACTGGCCCTGACCTCTAGCTTTCTGTGGCTCTCTTGGCAACCAGGGGGCCTGCCTCTGAGCAAGTCCCCTGGGCTTTACTTGACTAGGACACTCAAAATGCCATTTATCTAGATGCGGAGGGAGAAGAAAACTCACAAAAGGAGTGTTTAACACCTTCATCCATAAATGGAGTAGTGACACTTTCTTTGCTCATCTGTCAAGGCTGTCGGGAGAATTAAATCTGATGTTTGTGAATTCACTTTGTAAATCCCTCCACACATATCAGGGATTGCCATTCTTGTAAGGGGGTGGCAGGACATTGACCGCCTCTGGTGTGTATTACCCAGAATATAGACATCCCAGAAAAATGGGAAGGTTTCTCTCTCTCCTGCAAAACAATGAAAGCCGTTCTGTTAGGGAATCCTGGAACTGGACCATACTTTAGTTTAATCCTGGTCTGCCTTCAGCACTGGTATCTACATGGGGAGCTGGCTTTCCTGGTGATACAGGAGGATCTGCTGCCCCGGAGACCTGAGGCCCCGGTACCCCAAGTCTGTTACCGTAATTTCCACTCACAGTTAAAGGCCAGACCAGTGCTACCTTTGCTCATACACTCTCCTCAAGCTCCAGAATGGTGCACCTTCTCTCCACGGAAAGGAGATATTAAAAGGTTCCATCCATCCTTTTTGTTTGGGGGGAAGGGAGTTAACATTAAAAGTGAAACTAGATTTTCCATTGAACAGATCACTTAACAAAATTACATTTAAGTACAAAGATGAACACAGGCCTTGATTCTTGATTTGGAGACAATATTTTTAGCATAAACCTCAATTTCAGTGAGCGCTAAGTCCCAGAAGTCACAGATGCTTCAGGAAAAGTGGGTATACAGAGTATTCATGGCCTGTAGTCAACACCGTCCTATCCAAGAAAAATGAAAAGTTTATTAGTGCTTAATCTGTTGTCTCCAAGCTCACCCTTCCCAAGGTAACTTCAGAAACTGTTGCTGCCCAGCCCCAAGTTAGGTCTGACTGGCCTGGGATGGCCTGGGGAAGGGGGGTGGTGGGGGGCGGGGTGTGAGGCAGAATAGCATGAACCACAGATTTGGCTTGGCTTCTTGGTCACAGCAGCCAGGCCTGCACCTGCATTAAGGAATCCAGGCTTCAAACAAATCTATTTGCTTTTTCAATACGCCTTAAAAAGGAGAAAAAGAAAAGCTGAAAAAAAAAACAAAACAATAAAAGCACAAACTATTATTTTATTGTGGCTTTTTGGTTAGGGAGGGGGGGTTTCGGGCAGGGTGAGGGAGTAATTTGCAGCCACTCTCACAAGTCCTTTTGAAGTTCTCCAAATAGGAGAACTAACGCTGCTAAGTCTTTATTTTTTCTAAAGCCCCATTTACATTATGATTAAATACCTTCCTGGGATAAGCATAAAGAAAGTCGTTAATCTATATAGCTCTCCAAAGAATCAATACATTCTAAACTTTTGTAGGATTTGTTACACTCTATTTTGTTACAGTAGGCCAGCTCCTCTCCGTCTAGGCACATGGCTCTCTGTCCCTCCCCCCCACCCCACCTCGTCCAAGAATGAAAATAAAGTAAAGGTCTTTCACGGTAAACAAAACCAGCTGATTCTTCACAGAGACCCCATGAATAGCTGCAGAAGAAAAAAAAAAAACTTACAATAAATGGTGCATTTTTTTCTCTGCTGGGTATAGTATTCAAGGATCAGGGCAGTATTCAAACAGAGGTCCATTTTTTGCTCAGCAAGAGAGTTTAGAAAAGAAGCGTGGGGTCCATTCAGAGCTTTCCCCCCTTCACAATCGCAGGGTTCTATGAAACCTATATTCCATGCCTTGTCGGAGTGTTTCTGGGGACCAATTATTGCTTTGTTGCACGGCTTCTTTGCTGAATCTTTGAGCAGCAAGAAAAAAAGCTCTCGAGTCTACCCTTATTTTGACCATTTCAGTCATTACTCAGTGTAATAATTAATATGACAACTGGACGCTTGAGTTTGTATAGAAACACCTCAGCTACAGGAGCGAGCGTGCAGTGGGTGGTAACGAGCCGCACATCAGCCAGGGAAGCCACACACACAAAAAAAGGAATGAATGGCCAAAGAGAAAGAGAAGGAATAAAGATAAAATAGTTGGCACAACGCAGAGGAACATAAAACAGACTCGAATGGAGGGCGGGAGGGGGAAGGGGGGACAATTAGAAGGGGAGGGGGGGACACCCTACTGAGGTTAACTTATTTTGAAACTGTTTTCTGAATAGCGCCCTGGACATGAGTGGCCGGCTTGCAGCCGGGCGCCTTTCCCCCCAATTTACCAACTCTCTCGGAACGCGGAGGGGGGTAGCGGTGGGGGAGAGGGGGAAGAGGGCTCCCCCCACCTTCGGGCTCTCCTCAGGGTCCTTCTGGGAGGTGCACCCAACATGCCACCCAACCCAAGCTCCAGCTCCTTGTTCTTTTGCAAAAATGCTGTTTCCTTACCACCAACTTCGGTCTTTAGATTTGCTAATTCAGAGGACCGGGCGCAAGTATAGACTGGAGAGGCGAGGGCTGCACCACGTCACAGGGATGGATGCGGGGGGGGGGGGGGGTTCTGGTACGCCCCAATAATTCTGCCGCGTTGCCCTGAGGAACAGCTCCCCGCGGGGCTCCTAGCAAGGAGGATCTCACCCTGGTAGCTTAGAGTCGCACTGGGCGCTGCGCCCCAGCGGCGCGCAGTGTCCGCCTCTGCGGGTCCCCGCAAGGGCGCCCCGGGGTTGCGACCTGCTCCGTGACGGCATAATAAATAATTAGAGGGTTTAAGCGCGTTCGCCACAGCTCATGCTAATGAGCCAGATAAGGGCTCAGGCTAACCCGAAGTGACAGTTTGCATATAAGGAGGGAAGAAAAAAAAAAAAAGCCTTGCTATTTTTTCCCCAACTTGATCGCTCCTTCTCAAATTCATACGGCCTCCACTCCCATCCCCCCTTCCTCTCGGTTGCCTCTCCTCCTATCCCTCCCCACCCCCCCCCCCACCTCCCACAACACCCTCTCCACCCTCTTTTGGCCTTTCCTCTGTCTTTCGCCCTGCCCCGCCGCGAGGAGGCGTCACCCAGTCCCTGGGTGCCGGCATCTGACACGCGGGGAAAGTTCGTTCCCAGCACGTCCTGGCCAGAATCAGCCCCAAGGAAATGGTCCTTGTGCCTGTCTTCACACAGTGTGCACCGCATCAAGGCTCCCGTGCTCCAGGACAGGCTTTAAAGCTCAGGGTGAGGGGCCTCTCAGAGCTCTGGAGGGGGTGGGGGATGAGCGCCCTTGGGTGCTCTCTGCCCTCAACAGGGTGACACGAGCTACGGGCTGGGGCGAAGGACGCAGGCGCCCAGGGTTCCAGAGCTCCTGAAGCTTTCCTGCCGCTCTCCGAAAGCAGGGGCAGTTTGCCGAAGTGACTGAGGTCAGTCGTGTGTCCCCATTGTGTGGCCACGTGTCCTGTGTCCATCATCACCTCCCAAAGTCCGAGCTCAGCCCGACTCCTTGCGGCGCGGCCCGGGAATGCGCTGGCCTATAAATCAGCCAGGCGGCTGTGAGCCGTCTCCACCTCGGGTGCAGACCTGGCCGTCTGCCCCAAGGGCCAAGGGCGTTTGCTCACTTGAGGTGAGGAAGGAGGCCACCGCCAGGGTCCCGGAGTCTATTTGGGAAACTGAGCCCCCAGGTGGGCCAGTTAACTCTTTCCTTTCCCCCCAACACTCTTCCCTATGCCCAGTATTGCAGGGTCTTTTGGGGGGAGGAGGAGGGAGAGGAAGAGGGTGATTTCTGACACATGGATATTTATTGACAGGGAACCTTAGAGAAACAGCAACAGAAACGAAACGAAATGAGTTAATATTTGTAACATTCTGAGAACAGTGCTTGGCACAGAGTGAACACTATATGCATTTGCTAAATAAGTGTGAGCATACTGAGTACATAACAGGAGGAATATGCTATTCATCTAAGGTGTTAGAAAATGCCACTTTGATCCCCAAGTGATCAGGGTCGATATGCTCATTGATGCATCAACTAACTATAGAACATAGTTAGAAGTAACTAAGACAAGCATTGCCTTCACTAAGCTTGTAGTTTAGCAGGCAGAAAAGGAGGTGTGTAAGAAAAGGAGGTCCATTAAAAAGTCACGGCGGGGCAACAATGGAGAGCCCTCTGACTCAAGTTCCATTAGTCTAGACTCTCACCCTCCCTCATCCGCCAGCCTACCCCTATTGGGTAAATACACAATCTAGTTAGGAAGGGGAGATTCTTCTTGGAATCCTAAAGTCAAACAGCTTCTCTTCCCCAACCAAATGGTCATCCCTAGCTTCTTCCATATGGCAAGTCATGAGCAGACACTGGTGAACTGCAGACACATGCGGACCCGTAGTGTTAAGGACAGTGCAAAAGCAAGCCACTTGAATTCAAAGAGATAGACTCCAGGTTCTGGAACTTTCTAGCGCTGTGTCCTCAGGCAAATTGCTCACCTTCTTCCTAGACTGGTTTTCATCCACAAAATGAGGGACTGAGTAGGATACCTCCCCTCAGGCTCTGACTATATAGACTATACAGACATCACCACTTAACCCTTTCATGGTCATGGCCCGCTTCTTTGAGCAAACATCTTTCCCAGTTTTTTTATGGAAAGAACCTTCAGGGGGCAAATGATCTCATCCACAACTTCATGACGTAGACCAGTACCTACTAGTACCAGTACCTGCCAGACCAGTACCTGCTGGCCTCCTGAGGAAAGGGAAAGACATAGGTGGGCCATTGCTCATCAGGAATCTGGTGTAAAGGGAAGTAACTCACCTTATCACTAACAGCTTTGCTTAGGAAACAGGATTCTTCTTTATTGGCCTGAGCAGTTTTTGGTCAGGGATTTGGGGACCAGGAAAACTCACAGTCCTCCACTGCGGGTTGTGTGAGTCGCTCGCCACCTGCCGGTTGTTTCTAAATCTGCAGGGAGTACTGCGTGAAAAACCTTGGCATTTCGATTCATTCTACTGATTCTACTCTGTACAATTGACTTCAACCATAGAGTGCTGTGCGGCTTGTATCGCGTCCCCACAATACCCACATTAGAAACACACGAGGGGCGCCTGGGTGGCTCAGTAGGTTAAGAGTCCCACTCTTTTTTTTTTTTTTTAATTTTTTTTCAACGTTTTTTATTTATTTTTGGGACAGAAAGAGACAGAGCACGAACGGGGGAGGGGCAGAGAGAGAGGGAGACACAGAGTCGGAAACAGGCTCCAGGCTCCGAGCCATCAGCCCAGAGCCTGACGCGGGGCTCGAACTCACGGACTGCGAGATTGTGACCTGGCTGAAGTCGGACGCTTAACCGACTGCACCACCCAGGTGCCCCAAGAGTCCCACTCTTGATTTCCGCTCAGGTCATGATCTCACCGTTTGTGAGTTCGAGCCCTGAAATGGGCTCTGTGCTGACATTGCAGAATCTGCTTGGGATCCTCTCTCTCTATATATGTGTTCCTCCCCCACTTGTGCTTTCTTTCTTTCTCTCTCTCTCTTTCTGTCTCTCAAAGTAAATAAATGAACTTTAAAAAAAAAGAAACATACGCGGTGATTGTTAATGTTCAGATTCTGAAACTTCATTCCTGAGCCATCAAGTTATAATCTGGGGCCAATTGGCCTTTTTAAAAAATGTTTATTTTTATTTTTTTTAGAGAGAGAGAGACAGAGAGAACAAGGGAGGGGCAGAGAGAGGGAGACAGAGAATCCAACACTGTCAGCACAGAGTCCAACGTGGAGCTCAAACTCAGGAACTGTGAGATCATGACCTCAGCTGAAATCAGGACTCCAGTGCTCAATTGACTGAGCCACCCAGGTGCCCTCCAATTGGCCTTTTTGACAAGTTATAGAGTGAAATTTTTGTACTCTGAAAATGGAGTACTCTAGAGGTATTCGAGATGATGAGACACAGTCCATTATTCAGAGCTGTGAAGAAGGAATCTCTTCTGGTAAAGAAATTACACTAGTCCCATAGATACACTCTCTTTGGGTAAAGGGGATGCCCTGGTGACTTCTGAAGGGGGTGGAGAGGTTTGGTAAGTTATTACAGAGATAGTCTTTGATGACGGCATGAAGAATGGTCAGAACTGTTCAGTCTGAATAAAAGGGCCATGGGAACACCCAGTACCCAGTTTCCTTGACTTTTGAAACTCGAGCAAACTTCACTTCCCCTTTGGCCACTCCTTTTGAGGCTACATCTTGGACTTTGCACCCAGAACAGCTCCACCTTGGAAACCTTAGCTTTCCATTCTCCACTTTGATTCCTTCTCATCCTTATTCCTACTGGATGTCTCTCCAACCTCCTTTCCCAAGTTCTATTTCTTCCCAATCTGGTCTCTCCCCAGCTGAGTCTGGAAGGTGTGATTGATTTTTTTTTTTTAATTTTTTTTCAACATTTATTTATTTTTGGGACAGAGAGAGACAGAGCATGAATGGGGGAGGGGCAGAGAGAGAGGGAGACACAGAATCGGAAACAGGCTCCAGGCTCTGAGCCATCAGCCCAGAGCCTGATGCGGGGCTCGAACTCACGGACCGCGAGATAGTGACCTGGCTGAAGTCGGACGCTTAACCAACTGCGCCACCCAGGCGCCCCTACCACTGACCAATTTCTTATAGTCTCTCTCTCTCTCTCTCTCTCTCTCTCTCTCTCTCTCTCTCTCAGTATTTATCTATCATCTATCTATCTATCTAATCTAATCTATCATCTATTTATTAGTATAGATATAGATAGATACATATATAGATACAGATCTCTCCTACTGGTTCTGTTTCTCTGAAGAATACAGACTAACACACTCACCAGTACTCCACTTTGTTAAATGTAATAGCTACTTCCGGTACTACATTACTTGGCTGTCCCAATGTCTTTGGCCTTGTTGATTGCTCACCTCTTCTTAATGTTCTCTCCTCCTTTGGCTACCGTGATTCTTATCCCTTGGATAAGTTTTTCTCAGTACTAGTTTTTAGTTTCCCGTCTCCAGTTTCCCAAAGACACATGTTATCTGTAGATTTGAGCTTCCACATCTTTTGCTGACGACTCTCAAATTCCTTTTAAACTTTTAAAAATATTTTTAATGTATGTTTATTTTTAAAATTTGTCTTTTTAAGAGAGAGAGAGAGAGAGAGAGAGATAATCTTTTTTATTTTTTTAGGTGAATTCTACCAAACATTCATTTATTTTTTTCAGGTCTTTAGATTTTAACTTTTTTAATTTAACTAATCAATTAATCTTTAATTTTATTTTAAAATGAATAAAATTTATTTTTAATAAATAAATATAGTGTAATAATGGTTTCAGGAGTAGAATTTAGTGATTCATCACTTACATATAACACCCCGTGCTCATCCCAACAAGTGCCCTCCTTAATGCCCATCACCCATTTAGCCCATCCTCCACACCTAACACCCCTCCAGCAACCCTCAGTCTGTTCTCTGTATTTAAAAGACTCTTATGGTTTGCGGCACCTGAGTGGCTCAGTTGGTTAAGCTCCCGACTTGGCTCAGGTTATGATCTCACAGTTCCTGGGTTCAATCTCCACATCAGGCTCTGTGCTGATGGCCCAGAACCTGCAGCCTGCTTTGGATTCTGTCTCTCCCTCTCTCTCTGCTCCTCCCCTGCTTGCACTCTGTCTCTCTCTCAAAAATAAACATTTAAAAAATGTTTAAAGAGACTCTTATGGTTTGCCCTCCTCTCTGTTTTTATCTTATTTTTCCTTCCCTTCCCCTATACTCATCTGTTTTGTTTCCTAAATTCCACATATGAGTGAGATCATATGATATTTATCTTTCTCTGACTGACTTATTTCACTTAGCATAATCTACTCTAGTTCCATCTATGTTATTGCAAATGGGAAGATTTCATTCTTTTTGACCCCTGAGTAATATTCTGTTGTGTGTGTGTATATATATCTATATATCTATATACCTATAGATATATATCTATATATCTATATCTATACAGATATATATATACAACATCTTTATCCATTCATCAGTCAATGGACATTTGAGCTCTTTCCATAATTTGCCTATTGTCAATAGCACTACTATAAACATGGGGGTGCATGTGCCCCTTCAAAACAGCACACCTGTATCCTTTGGATAAATACCTAGTGGTGCAATTGCTGGGTCATAGGGTAGCTCTATTTTTAATTTTTTGAGGAGACTCCATACTGTTTTCCAGGGCGGCTGCACCAGCTTGCATTCCCATCAGCGGTGCAAGAGGGTTCCTCTTTCTCCGCATCCTCACCCACATCTGTTGTTTCCTGAGTTGTTAATTTTAGCCATTCTGACAGGTGTGAGGCAGTAGAGAGAGAATCTTAAGCAGGCTTCACACGTGAAGCCTGATGCAGGGCTCAATCCCATGACCCTGGGATCATGACCTGCACCGAAATCAAGAGTGTGACGCTCAACCAAGTGAGCCACCCAGGTGCCCTGACTCTCAAATTCTTATTTCTACCCTGGACCTCTCCCTGGGATCTCAAACTGCACCACCAACATGGCTACTGGGGTGTTCCCCTGGTGTATCCACTACAACACGTGTAACACTGGGCTCATCATTCTGACTCCCTCAAATCCTTACCTCCTTTTTGTTCCATAATTCAGGGCTTAGCATCATCCATCCACGCACTCAAAACAAAATCATGGGAGCCGTCCTACATTCTCACTGCTCTCTCACGCCCTCTCCACAATGGCCAGGTCTTAACTATATATAACCTCTTTCATCGTCTGTTTGTATAATTTATATATCGTTATATCGATCAATGTATATATTTAATTATGTATTTATATGGATTTAAAAATATATATTTATATAAATAAATATTTCCCTCCCGTCTAGTGCTAATATCATTGCCCTATGACAATAGTCTTCCAGTTGGTCAACCTGCTTCGGGTTTTTTCCTGCTTCAAGTACAATCTCCCTCACACATCGTCACTGGTGCCAGAACAATATAAGTAAATGACACAGTCAAATGCATAAAAGGCATCAGAGTGCAAAGAAATGGTACTTTATGTCGCAGCTCAGGCAAAGTAAGTTTTTCAAAGTGTAACGTAACCTATTGCTCCTCTATTCAAACCTTTCAATAGCCTCCCAATTTTCTTAGGACAAGAATCCACTGCCCTGACTGCTCCATAATAGTAGGGGTTCTGCTTGGCCTCCTTTTGCATGCTCAGCATGGTGTCTGGAACAAGGCAGGTGCTCAATAAATGCTTGTTGATTGAATGAATGGACTCGGTGGAACTAAAGCTGCTTGAATGTGTGCATCTGTGATACAGAGAGTGGCATGCAAAATGCTCTTAATGAAGAACTTAAAGGATTCAGAGAAACCATCCCCCTCCTTTGGGGTGTCTGTCCCCTCACTTCCACTTGCCCTAGGCTCCCTAGAGTCAGCAGTGATCTTTTATGTGAATAGCTTCCTCGCCTCTAGGAAAGCAATCAGATCTTCTCTCTAAGGAACACACAGAACCTGGTATTTACCAGGTACTTAGGATTCAGCGTACTTGACATTGATGGGGTCACATAATGAGGGTTATTAACGTGTCAGAAGTCTTCATGTCTGTTTTCACACACGTGTGAGCAGGGGAAGATAGGGAGGAGTGGGGGCCATGTTATGGTGAATGGTAAGGGCTGGGTTGGTTTGGTTTGGGCAGGGTAGGCTGGGCTATGGGAAACCTTGAATGACCGACTGATGGTCTAAGTGTGGTGGTCTGGGACATTTTAAAATAGGAGAGTGACACCATCATATCCATGGGGTCAGTCTGGAGCTAAGGAAGAGAGATTGGTGGGGACAGACTTTGATTAGCTCAGTTCCCTTTCCTAACATCTCTTTTAGTGAGCTGTTTTAACATACACACTACCATTCATTCATTCTTTCAACAGACACTAGAATGTAGGCCCCAGGAGGGCAGGGATTTTGCCTGTTCCGTTTGTTAGTGGGTTTTGGTGTCCAGAACAGGGCCTGACACATGACAGGAGCTGAATAAATATTATTTGCAAAAACATTTATCGAATACCTCCTCTATGCCAAGCATGTAGTATACTCCAGGATGCAAAACTTGAAAAAAGACTCAGTTCCTGTGTTCTGAGAGCTCACGTAATACTCCGTTTTGCAAGAGGGCAAGCAAAAAGGCAGTTTTCAATGCAAGACCAGGCTGAAGGAAGGGGCAGGTGACTCTCCTTGGTGAAGTTGGGCCAGGTAATTCAGGGAAGCAGTAAAGGAGGAGGAGCTCCCAAGCTATTTCGAGTCATCAAAGCCTTCATTAAAAGCCATTCATGAACCTTAGATCAGCTAGTGAAGATTTCATGCCACACTTATGTGAGCTCAGGCTCTTCTTTCTACATAGGAAATTCTCACCTCACCTTGCTGCTTGGGTACCAGGGTATCCCCTTCCTTTCCTAACCATTCCCATGGACCGTAAACACAGTAGGGCGCTTCCGATGCTCTCCCACACCACTTGGCCTTCACCTAGCCTAACCTGTACTCACCTGCTGCTACTGCTTGTTTCATGGTCTATTTTCTCACTAGACTTTACGTTGGATCCAGGCAGGGCACTTTTTTTTCCTGTCTTAACCACATAATTCCTATGCGGGCACAGATCCAGATTAGGGGACTCTGATGCATATAAAACTTTGGGGGCTCTATTTAGGAAAAAGATAAAAAAAATTATAAATATTATGTAGAAAAACGAGTATACCTTTAGAGCAGAAATATAAACAAATCACACATTACATAAAACTAGCAAAATGCCACACAATTCAGACAAATTAACATATTTTTTTTTCTTTTTCTTTTTTTTTTTTTTTTATTTATTTTTGGGACAGAGAGAGACAGAGCATGAACGGGGGAGGGGCAGAGAGAGAGGGAGACACAGAATCGGAAACAGGCTCCAGGCTCCGAGCCATCAGCCCAGAGCCTGACGCGGGGCTCGAACTCACGGACCGCGAGATCGTGACCTGGCTGAAGTCGGACGCTTAACCGACTGCGCCACCCAGGCGCCCCCAAATTAACATATTTTTATAAATTAAGTGCCTGATAAACTTCTACAACTTGTTCTATATTTTTGGTGAACACCCTTATCATCTCATCAAAATGTTTACTCTTACCTACAGAGCAAATGAAAAGATAAATCATTTTTTTCTATAACATATAGTTGATATTTGTTCTTTAGTTTTGATAGTTTGGAAGCTTAAAGCATATTACTTTACAAACTAAAGTTTACAGAACCGCTGTAGATTTGTGCCATATAAACACGAGAATTCTGATAAATTTATTTCACAAAATTCTTATTGAAAAAGGAAAAAATGATGTGTTAATAATTTTCATGCTTTACTGTCAAGTATATTCCTAATAAGGAAGGAAATTCTGATTTTTTTAAATTAGGGGAGGGGTTATCCAGGCGTATGATATTTTTCTTCAGCTTTATTGAGGTATAATTGACAAATAAATATGGTGTATATTAAAAGTACACAACTTGATGCTTGGATATTTGTAACACCACAATCAAGTTAATTAACATACTCATCATGTCACATAGTTACCACTTTCTTTCTCTTTTGTTCTCCTTTTTTCTGTGAGTGTGTGTGTGTGTGTGTGTGTGTGAGAGAGAGAGAGAGAGAGAGAACACTTAAGATCCACCCTCTTAGTAAATTTCGTGTATACAACACAGTATTTCTAACTGTCGTCACGTTGTATGTTAGATCTCCAGAAAGGAAATTGTTTTGACCAGGGTTGGAAGAAAACTGGACACTTAGAACATAGCCTCAAGACTTCTGTTCCCAAACCTTAAGACTCCCTGACTTAGGAGGGTGGACAGTGGGAGTGTTCCTGGAAACCCTTCTTATATCCAGACAACCAGCAATAAATCTCCATGAAAGAGACCACAAAGATAATAAATGCATCCACCAAATGCAGATAAAATGCACCTTCATCTTAACTTCTCCTTAGGTCGATCTCAAAGATGTCTGGACCACTGGACACAACAAGTGTGATACAGAGGATGTCAGAGTAGAAAGATAGCGCAGTCTTGTCTGACTGTGGTATACGTATCTTTGGAAAGCTTTACAAAATAGAAGCCCACTTATGGCCAGATGAAACTATTGCTAGGGTCCCTTCCAGGGCCATGGAGTGGTGTTTGTAGGTGCAGGGCCCCAATGAAGCTTTAGCGACATTAGCTCTGTGACAAATCTGCCTTTGGTGCCTGTGAGTAGGTGGTAAACATAGAGAATGAATGGCTGAAACAAAGTTTTAAAAGCATGGAATTTGGATTCAGATGGCCTGTGTGACTTTGAACAAATCACTTATATATTCAGGGTTTATTTCCTAAATTTTTAAAACAGGAAGAGTACTTCATATCTTACTGATAATGTGTGTGAAAGTACTCTATAAATAAAAAAAGCAAAATACACATAGAAAACTTGTTTTTAGAAATACAGCACGTAAAGGGAGATCTAGCTTCTCCACCTTTAATTTAATATCCCAATGAGTTCCAGTTCCACAGGGATCTTCTCAATGGCTAGCTAGAGAGTCCAACTCTGATAGATCTCCTTGGTCTGTCAAGAGCAGGGACACAACACCTCCAAGAATGGTACTATCTTGGTCAACTCAGCAGCTCAGGATTCATCTTTGACCTGTTACTCCCCTTCACTCCTCATATCTAAGCTGACTCCTTTTTTCGATCTTCTGACTCTCAAATCCATCCCATTTTCTTCATCTCCGCCATCCGTCGTCGATGCCACTTTAATCTGAGGAACCATGGCCATGTCTCACCTGGACAACTCTATTCATCTCTTTCCTGCTCTTGTTGCCCTCCCTCCACTCTCCACACTGAAGCCACAGTGGTCTTATGACCACTTATGGTCAAACCTCAGAGAAGCACCTTCTAATTATATACCTTGCTGGCTTCCCAACTTTTTCAAGATAAGGGTTTTTAAAAAACCAAAAAAAAAAACCATGGCATTCCTCGGTGGTTCAATTGGTTAAGCATCCGACTTTGGCTCAGGTAACGATCTCATGGTTTGTGAGTTCGAGCCCCACATCAGCCTCTCTGCTCTCAGCACAGAGCCTGCTTCAGATCCTCTGTCCCTCTCTCTTTCTGCCCCTCCCTTGCTCATTCTTTCTCTCTCTCTCTCTCTCAAAATAAATCAATAAACTTAAAACCAAAAACCCTCAACATGGTCTACAACGCTGTCCCTAGTTCTCCAGTGGCATCTTCAACCATGAATCCTATTGTTTATACCACATGAATTTTGCATACACTGCTATTTTGTCTGGAGGTGCCAGGAAGTTCCAGGTTCTTCTCTTTCCCTTTTGTCTGGGGATTTTCTACTTCCTAAGTTTAGACTGAGAACACTTCCTGTGGTGAAGTTCTTACAACAGCACTACATCTCCTTCATGCCATTCATTGCAGTTGTAAATTTAAATGCATTCCTATGGTTTGATTAATATCCATTCTAAAAGAGTATTCTACAAAAGAATATAAATTCAGGGAGGCAGTTACATCCTTGAACCTAGAACAGTGTTTGTCTTACAGCACAAGCTTCATAGATATTTTTAAGTTGTATGGATGAATCCCACTTACTTCTAGTTCCCCAAGTGTCTTCTCAATCTTAGAGTTCATCCACCTGCCCCCCTGATGAGACAGAGGCAGAAGAATCCAAGCTTCAGAGCACATATTTGTCTTATCAAGGAACCGAGCACTCCATGGTCTGGTGGGTTGAGTGCCTCAGTAGATGTTTCCCAAAGTTATTACTCAATGAGTAGTGACAGCGGCCTCCAAGACTTAGATTTCAAATGGTCAAACCTACTGAGGAGGCTCCACAGGGGCCAGGAGTGTTTGAATGGACAGGGATGTTTATACCACCGTCTTCTTCTGCAGAGGAAGGATTCATGCAGGAGTCAGAGAGAAAGGATAGGAGGTAATTTTCCCAACCCTAACATCACCACCCCAGGTCTTTTGTCCCCTACTCCACAAGACCACACTATCCTCATTCATCCAGTGAGAATACTAAAAATCTATCTCATTGGATTGTAGAAAGCATTAAATAAGATGACCTCTGCAGTATGCCTGGTACTAAATACATATTTAAGTGCTGAATAAATATTTATCCCTTTCTCTTCCCAGAGAGGATGAGATGGAAAGAATAATGCCGAGGGATGGCTAACTAGAAATCCAGTATGGCTCTGGGCAAATTCTTTAGGTAAGCTACTTTTTCTCTTTGCAACTTTTCTTCCATACAAATATAAATATGAAAGCATAAAGATAACAAAAAAACTCTTTCCTAATCCTACAATCTAAAGAAAACACCTCTTTCCCCTCCTTTTTTGTGGTTGTATGCCTCTTTACATATTTGCACAATGGGAAATACAAGACTTTATATTTTATCAATCACCAATTGAATTGTGAGCGTTTTGAGATACACAAATTTTTAATGATTTAAAAAATAATTTTTATGGCTGAATCTAATATGAGAATGAACTGTAATTTAATAATTCCCTTACTGCTGAAGTGTTAATTTCTCCTAAGCTTTTTTGTCCCAGACATTTTTGTGTATGTTTTTCTACATTTCTGATTAAACTAATATGAATTGGGTGCTTAGTATGCACTAAGCATCATGCTTAGTCCTAGAATTTGAAAAGACTAAGATTTGGTCTCTGGTCTGAGAGCTCTTTATCTAGAAGGAGGAGACAGAAAAGTGAAAATAAGACATGAAAGTTGATGAGTTTAGTTATAGCGGAAATTTCAAGATGCTGTCTGAGTTGACTGGGGGCAGTGAGAGAGAAGGCTTTTTGGAAGAGGTCGTACTTGGGTTATGACTTGGAGTACTAATTACCTACTTGGTGTACTAAGCCTTCCTCCTGAGTCCCACCATTGAGGCGCCTTCCCTAGCTTTGACTTTGGATTTTTCTTCAGACTGAATCTTACCCTGATCTGCTTAGATTTGATGGTGTTACTCCACTGACTGGTGACTGAGTTCATTCTGCCCTAAAATGTCTTCAGTCACTGAGCGACATTGCTGTCCTGCCCTCTGAGGTATCTGGCTTCAATCCGGTTCTACTTGTGGTTTTGCTGCCATAGTTATGGTCAGTGGGATGTGGTAAATGTTTATTTAGCAAATCACTGACTCTACCCCTGATTTGTAGTGTTGGCTGATTTCCCTGGTGTAAATATTCCCGCTATGGCAGATTTCACGCTGCCAATATGAACACGAAACTGAGAAGGGGTATGCAGTAGCATCTAATATAGTATTTCTACCACACAGATATCATAGGCATAAATAACCTTGAGAGCATGGACAATGAAATTGGTAAAATAATTGTGAAATAATGAATTTTGAGTATTTATTACCTTTGTTTTTAATACACTTCATTCAATTATAAGTTTACGTAATTTAGTTTTAAAAAAAATTTTTTTTTCAACGTTTATTTATTTTTGGGATAGAGAGAGACAGAGCATGAACGGGGGAGGGGCAGAGAGAGAGGGAGACACAGAATGGGAAACAGGCTCCAGGCTCTGAGCCATCAGCCCAGAGCCTGACACGGGGCTCGAACTCACGGACCGCGAGATCGTGACCTGGCTGAAGTCAGACGCTTAACCGACTGCGCCCCTACGTAATTTAGTTTTTAATCATGGGTATGTTTAGCAACAGGCTCACCAAACCTCTGAAAAATCAGTTCTCACAAGTCTGTATGAGCTGACCTTTGGACACCACTGGTCATAAATACAGGAACTGGTTCTGCCCCCTCTCCAAACTCAGTGCACACTTCTTTGCCCTCCATTCTTTCTACTTCAACCACAACTGGCCTCTGTCTGCCCTTCAAAGAAGTCCCACATGTTCAATATCTCAGAGATTTTGTACAGAAGTTCCCTCCACTGGGAGCCTCTTCCCCCAGATCTTTTTATTTAGAATGAAGCCTTCTCATAATTCAGTTCTCAGCTCCAACAATGCCTTCTTGAATAGGTCTTCCTTGTGCATCCCACTGCTTTATTTCTACTCAGTGCATCTTGCTTTTTTTTTTTTTAATACTGCTTGCTCACTGGTCATGTTCCCTAATGGAATCAATGAGAGCTTTGACTGTCATGCTCGTTACTATGTGGAACGGTTTCTGACACCTAGTACATTCTCAACAAATATTTGTTGAATCAAGTGAACGTATGAATGACAACACTCAGTGACCTTACGCTGATGTTGCCAACAAGGAAGGCTAATGTAATGACTTCAGAGTCTTCAGACTACACATTCATTCACACACACACACACACACACACACACACACACAATAAACCTCTGATCAAATACACTTGATTTACCAGCTGATTTTATTATAATCTGAAGAAATGTCTAAGTTTTCCTGAGAATTCCAGGAAGAGCCCGCTTTAAATTTTATTTTGGTTAAAACCACAACTTCACATGTTAATTGCATTTAGTTTGTGTGGGCACCGGTCGGCGGTGATCTTCAGATTTCTGGATCGTCTACGTGGGAAAAGCTAGACGAAGAAGTGTGCCACAGAAACGAGGATCTGAAGAAGCTCACAGTTAACTGATTTTGCTGGGTGGGAATTTCCCAAGTTTTTCCAATGAGACATTGCATTGTTCTCTAAATTCTGATGACAAAAGAGTGGTTCTTGGACAGAGAAATCCATCTGAAGTATCATTTCCATGCTTCTCATATTCTTAGAATTAGATTTGGCTGTGAGTGACAAAAATTTCAAAATAAAGGCTTGAACAAAACAGAAGTTAATTTTTTCCTATATCAAATAAGTCAAAAGTCCAAGGCTGCCGGAGTGATGCTCCATGATGTCAAGAACCAGGCTTCTTTTACCTTTATCCTTCTCTCTTCTTACTCTGAAAAGCACAGCCCCCACTCCTACATTTACCTCATAATCCAACACGGCTGTTCCGATTCCAGTCAGCATTTCTGCCTTCCAACCTGCAAGAAGGAAACCATAGAAGGAGAAAGGCATGCCTCCTGCAGATACACCTCTCCGATGTTGCACAGACCTCTATTCCTTGCATTTCTTTGGTCGGATATGAGACCTGCAGTACGTCTAGCTTCAGGGAAGGCTAGGAAGTGTGGGTTTTTATTCTGGGAAGTTTTGGGGCTGGCTAGCTAAAATTTAGAGCTTTTGTTTCCATGAGAGAGAAGGAAGGAAAATGCTAGCCATCATATGCCACATCTCTGTGCTTTCTCTGTCAAGTAGGTCAAGTGGTTCCTAAACATCAGTGTGACTGTTGGGATATTTGCCATACTTCCATGAAATTGGCCAGCAGGGGATAATGAGCCCAGTGGTTTAAACAGTTTATTGTTCAGAGCACAACAGACAACGTGTGCGTCATGTTTACATGACTTGTCGCCCACGTCCTATGGATGTCAAAGCACAGTGGATCTGGTGCATGCTGAGCACCCGCTGGATCTGTGTCACAGATGAGGAACACTGAGCTTAGGAAAGTTACATCTTCTCTGGGGCTGCTGGCAACTTCTACAACCTTCTCTCCAAAGAGAGGTGTTTTCTTTACTCTGGGATGTAAGCACATTTTCTTCAGGGAGAGGGGAAAGACTTTATTACCATGGGATATTTTGGGGGATGGATATCTTCTCTATCTTTCATACTGGTCAGGAACCAAATCTGCCCTTTGACCCAGAAGGAGATACCATCTCCTTCTTCCAAGGCTGTTTCTGTGCAAAGATCCTTGAAAAGATGGTCCAAGATGGGTGCAAATGCCAGGGAAAGTATGTCTCAACTTTCACCTTCTCTAAATGCTGCATACATGCATAGACTTCGTTAAATATTTAAGGGAAAACCTCAAATTTAAAAACATCCATCAGTCCAGTTAATACTCCAATTATATGTTAAATGTGATTGTTTTGGAATATGAGACTTTCTATACAGGACATGGGGAAGCCCATTTTGCAATCCTTGGCTCAACACTTATTGTAAAGATTTATAAACGGAGACTAAGACACTAACACAGATGACTGGAAAGAGAGAATTTTATTAAAGAGAGTTCTGTTAGTGTGCTGTGATATTTCTCTTTTCTTTACAGAAATCCCTCTCCTTCCCCTTGTACCAGATTAAGGAGGGTAAAAAGAACCTATCAGAGAATAGCCTATGTCCTCTGAAATTTGAGGGCCGTAGGGATTCTACCTAAGTCATGTATAAAGGCAAGAAACTGTCTAGCTTCTCTGAATATTAAATATAGACAGATGGCCACAGTGAGGACAAGCTGTACTTCACCATTGGCAAGAGAAAGGTATATAGTTTACTGTGAGATGGACCTCTCTTAGCGTGGATCACAGAACCGTGTTTCAAAGTCCCTAGTGAGTAATCTCCAAGGCACATACAAAATTCCCCACTAGAGAAATAACCAGAAAGTAGACATATTTTTTTGGTACCAAATGACAACAATGCTACATTGTAACTGTAGATGCTTCCATGATGAGCACGTACCTTCCGTGGTTAGTGTATCTGATTTTGGGGGTGGAGGTTAGGGATGAAGCCTAGGCCAACGTGCCGCCTGATGACTTTAAAAATAAGTGGCAGGGATATAATCCAAGGTATAGATGGTTCACGGAAAAGTAAACGCAAAGACAAACCTTGCTCAAAATAAACGATATTGTAATGAAAAGTATAATGAGTTTTTTGTTCTCCAGATGGTCAGGGATTTAAAAATTTGGTAAGTGCAGGAGCCTCATGGTTGGTCTAAAGGCCACATGTCGGGGCATCTAACGTTTGTTCTGGTCCCACAACCATGAATTCTTAAGTGTTCTTAGCTCAAGCAGTTTATGTTGTTAGTGTAAGGAGTTTGAATGTGATACATGGGAAATTGGTTCTGAGTTTTGTGCTATATATAGCCTCTCCATCAGCCTGTGGAATGTATGGCTGAGATTAATGAGTTATGTCTATTTTAGAAAAGACTCTGTCCAGCACTGCTTTAATCTCATGGCCATTAGTTGGGTATAAAGGTGGTGGTGGCGTTGAGCTTCCAGAAGGAGTGATACATCTCTCATTCCCTCCGGTGTTACCATCCACAAGTGTGTGCTCCTTGGTGAGGGTTATGGGCTGGAAACGTAGACTCCTGCTTGTCCCTAGATAATGTTGACGATTTTTTTTGCTGTGACTGTTGACTCAGCAGGCTTGTTTGATTTACCCAAGTGATATCTGGTCTTTTTGTGTATCTGAACCGATCTGTTGACCTTTCTTTTTTCTTTAAACAGAAAAGCACTACATATGCTTGTTGACATTTCTTAATACTGAGGTAAGCAACCTCCCATGGGGTGGAAACGTTATAAAGAAATAGTAGCTGTCACATTTTTGTTGTCATGGGTAAATTGGCAGAACATGTGTGTATTGGGAGACCATACATAACAGTTTGCCTGTGATAGTCCCAATTTATACCCGTTGTCTCACTATATATACCACAAGCGCTTCTTTTCGCTCTCAAAAAACTCCAGTTTGGATAATAAATTATATGGGCACCCTCTGGAGGATTATTTGTCAATATCTACTAAAGTGGTAAATGCCCATATCCTTCGACACGGAAATTCTGCTTACAGTATGTTTTCATACAGGCATATCCTTCCGTGTATATAAAATGTGCACACATGTGCACACATGAAATTATTCATCACAGCATTAGTCGTAACAGCAAAAGATCGGAAACAATAACATTAACAAGTGCTGATTAAATTATGACAACCCATACAAAGAAATACAATGGACCTATTAAAACAGATCGAGGAAGATTTGCATGTAGCAAGCAGGTGATCTCAAGATATATAAATTAAAAGTTTGAAGTGGCAAGGTACATGACCGTGGCCACTATGCTGCCATTTGAAAGGGAGAGGAACATAGGCACACAAACACGAACACAGAAGTGCTTAAAAATCTCTGAAAGAAACTGGTAGCACTTGTTGTCTTTGGGGAAGAGAATCAGGTGTCTGAAGGATAAGGAAGTGTGAGAGAATTTTCACTATGTATGTTATAACTTTTTTCTTTTTGATTCATATGAGTATTTAACTCTTCAAAAATAAATAAATGACATAAAAATTATGTCTAACTTAAAAAATGAATAAAGACTTAGAGATAACCAGTTTCTTAAGCAGTGTGGGATGGCACATTTAAACAACAAACACTTATCTCTCACAGTTGTGGAGGCCACCAACTCGGAGACTGAGTCGCTTGCAGATTCACCCTTTGGTGAGGGGCCCCCGTCTGGTTGGCAGATGGCCATCTTCTTGTATCCTCAGGCAGAGAGAGAGGAAGAGCAGAGGGAGAGGAAGCAAGTTGTCTCTACTGGGAAGGGCACTAATCCCATTTATAAGGGCTCTGCCCTCATGACCTAATTACTTCCCAAAGTCCTCAAATACCATCACACTGGAGATTATACTTTCAACAGAGAAATTTGGTGGGGTCAGGGGACAAACATTTCAGTCCATCATGACCAGCAAAGGAATTAAAATAGAAAGGAGAACTTTCAAATCAGCAAAAGAAAACTTGACCTATTCCTCCAGTGGAAGGCTTAAAAAGAGAAAATGAAACAAATGGAAGTGTGGGAAGTGGAAAATATGAGATAAAATGGCAGAAATATGTACTAACATAAAAGTTTCTATAACAAAGTAATGGGCTAAACTTACCAGTAAAAAGAAACTATCAGATTAGATTAAAATACAAGTTATACACACACACACACATTTGTATCTATGTATAAATGCATGTTCTACAACTTTTTTCTCTGATTTATATATTAATTTATGAAATAAGGATTTTAAAATATAATAGATATATGTACACACACACACACACACACACACCACATATATACCTTCAAGAAATAAAGAATACCCATTCTTTGCTAGTATACCTGAACATTTATACAAATGGACCATATGTGCCTGGTCACAAAGCTTTGATAAATTTCAAAGAGTAAAATCATGAAGACTGGCTTTTTAACTATAATGTAATATAGTTAGAAGTTAAAAAAAAAGAAAGAAAACCAACAATATCCCAAAAACCTTGACTTTAAATAATACACTTTTAATAACTCTTGGGTTATTGAGAAAATTACATTCCAAACTTAGAACTAAACAATGATAAAAACACTAACTGTATCAAATTAATGAGACACAGCCAAAATGGTACTAATAGTACTTAAAAAAATATTTCATTTTAAATGTTTTCTTCAGGAAACAAAGAACTTTGAAAACAAATAAGCCAAGGGTTCAACTCAAGAAGTTGGGAGCAGTGAATAAATAAAGCAACCTCAAGAAAGGAAATAATAAAGAAAACTGGGGAGAAACAATTCAATAGAAAACAACATAAACACTAAAGAAGATCAGTCTTACGAATGCTGAGTCTTCACGGACAAACATCTGGCAAGATGGGGAAAGACACAAATAAAATATGGAACTAGAAAGAGAGAATAAAGACAGACAATATAACTTTTAAAAACAAGGAAAGAATGTTATGAACAGGAATATGTCCGTTTTGTTGAGACCTTGGTGGACTGAATTAATTTTGGAAAAATATAGAATGAGAAGAAATAGAAAGCATAACTAGGCCAATAATAGTTAAGTAAATTGAAATATAATCTACTACTTTTCCTGGCCCTTCAAATTTTAGATCCATTGTATTTATAAGAAATATTACTTGGGGCGCCTGGGTGGCGCAGTCGGTTAAGCGTCCGACTTCAGCCAGGTCACGATCTCGCGGTCCGTGAGTTCGAGCCCCGCGTCGGGCTCTGGGCTGATGGCTCAGAGCCTGGAGCCTGTTTCTGATTCTGTGTCTCCCTCTCTCTCTGCCCCTCCCCCGTTCATGCTCTGTCTCTCTCTGTCCCAAAAAAAATAAATAAAAAACTTTGAAAAAAAAAAGAAATATTACCAAATTTTCAAGAAACAAATAATTTGCATCCTCTGTAGTTTTTCCCAAAATTATAAAAACAGGGAAAAATTTTTTTTTACAACTCCTTGTGTAAGGCTACTGTAATCTTGATTTCAAAATAAAATAACGATGGTACAAGTAGTAAAATGGTTTATCTTAGTATGCAAGGAGAGCTTAACATCCAAAAGTTTTGCCAGTATAATTTTCCATGTTAATAGACTAGAAGGAAGCCATCGCGTAATTTTCTCAGTAGATGCAGAAAAGGCGCTTGCTAAGTTCAACACTTCGTGATGAAAACAAACAAACCTCAGCACACGAGGGATAGAGAGGATTTCATAAATTTAATGATGGTTCCGACACCAAAACCCTATAACACACATAATAGGAATGGAGAAACTTTGGCTGCATGTATGTCTGCTATTAATGCTATTGTTTAACACAAGCATCCCCTGATGAAGCCAAATCAGAGCCAAATTCAGAGCCAAATCAATAAAAATCTCAGCTGGCATATGGAAGAATAAATGTGCATAACAGATAAGTACACTTCGGGAAAAATAAGAGAAGAAGGGGGACTTGCCAACTTGATATTAAGATACATTACCAAACCATACTGGGATATTAATAAATACAGCAGGATAAAGACACAAAAGGAGGCATAATAGAATAAGCCAATGGAATAAAAATTAAATCTCAGAGACAGACTCAAATATAAATGGCAATTTGGAAAACTGTACATGTGGTACCAAAAGCCAAAGGGGTGTCTCTTATTATGCATCTCTGAGAAGGGGTCATTTAATCTCAGCTGAGAAAGTTCTGACATAAAAAGTCAATGATGAAAAGTCTTTGTCCATGTTGTTGAAAAACTGACTCATGACATGAAGAGAGGAGAGACAGAAAAACAAAAACAAAAACAACTCTGGGTCAGTACTCTATCCCACCCACAAAGAGATACAGATAGATTAAAGATCCAAATGTGAAAGATAAAACCAGTGATGATGAAAGGAGAGAATATTTTTGTAACTTAGAGATGAGGAAGGACTTCTTAAACAAGACACTAAGAGTACAAACCACAAAAATTTTAAAAGATGGATCTGTATTACATCAGAATTATTATTTTTTTCCCCAAGGAAGAACACCAGTTGATGACTGATGGTGATAGATTAGTGACTGAGAAAGGCATCTAGACTATACAAGTTATGCCTACAAGTCAACATGGAAAGACAGGAGTCCTAGTAAAAAAAATAGGCAAAGGGTATAACGAACTAGTGACAGCATGGGAAATCTACGTGGCATAAGTGTCTAAAGAGATATTCAAACTCAGCTGCCACAAGAGAAATGCAAAATAAAAACAGCAAAGGCATACTTTTTTCAAACTGATCAGATTGACAAAGAATCAGACATTTAGAAGATGCTAGGTACTGGGGGTGCTCAGCAACAGGAACTATTTGGCCCTTTTGGTAGGGGTGTGGGCTAGTACAAGCCTTTCTAATGGGCAATCTGGCAGTAGTCTGTGCAGTTAAGAATGCATGTTCCCGGGGCGCCTGGGTGGCGCAGTCGGTTAAGCGTCCGACTTCAGCCAGGTCACGATCTCGCGGTCCGTGGGTTCGAGCCCCGCGTCAGGCTCTGGGCTGATGGCTCAGAGCCTGGAGCCTGTTTCCGATTCTGTGTCTCCCTCTCTCTCTGCCCCTCCCCCGTTCATGCTCTGTCTCTCTCTGTCCCAAAAATAAATAAACGTTGAAGAAAAAATTAAAAAAAAAAAAAAGAATGCATGTTCCCTAGGATTTAGGATCCCACCCCTCCATCCAAGACAAATTCTCACACAGGTCTCTAAGGGGACAAGGAGTAAGGTGTTTCTTGCAGAATTGTTTGGGGTGGGACAGCCAAGGTGTCCATCACTGGGGAATGGAGAAATCAAATATGGTGGAGTAGTCCACACCAGTTAGGAAAGCAAGGAACTAGATGCACATTCACAGCATGGTTAGATCCTAAGGATATGGTCAAAGAAAAAGTTAGAAACTGTGAAATCTATAGTCCATCTATGTTCTATAGTAATACTATACCACAACATCACTCATATCCACGAAAAGCACATACAAGCACCAATATTTCCACACATTCTAAAAATCCAAGGCTAGGGGTGCCTGGCTGGGTGGCTCAGTTGGTTAAGTGTCAGACTTCGGCTCAGGTCATGATCTTGAAGTTTGTGGGTTCGCCCCCCGAACGTCAGGCTCTGTGCTGACAGCTCAGAGCCTGGATCCTGCTTCAGATTCTGTGTCTCCCTCTCTCTCTGCTCCTCCCTCACCCACGCTCTGTCTCTTTCAAAAATAAATAAACATTAAAAAATTAAAAAAATAAAAATCCAAGGCTAAGTATTAAACACAAGGATGATACCTCCGGGGGAAGGGAGTAGAGGTAGGGAATGAAGATGAAAAAGAATGAATAAATTAAACAAGACAGGACCTTGTAGGTTTTGATTATGTGCCATGAATTCATAGATTATGATTAACTCAACTCTCCGCATATGAGGTTAAATAAAAGAGATTGATAACCTGCAGTGGTTGGGAAATCTTCAACTTCCAAATCGGTGAAGGTCAGCTCTAAGTGTACCATATACACAACTTGCGACATGGTGGACCTCTCTGTGGCCATTCACAATATCTCAGTGGTCTGCACACTGCATTCTTGGATGCTCCTTCTAGACTCGCACCGGGGTCCAAAGCAACTTTTTTTAGGACTCAGCACCACCCTTGTTATAAGAGCAACACATTATATTCCACACACATTTAACAAGAAGACAGCTTAAAAATCACCTACAAAATTTATATAACAACCATTGGGAGTTTTTATCTTAGTGCATAGAGAAATGTTCTCTTTTTTACCAGAATAATATTTTTAAAAGAAGGTATTAATGTTTTTCTCTGAAGTAACTGAAAATGAAGTGTGCTCTAAAACCCAGGTCTGGGGCATTTTTATGTGGGATTAGCGGTCATTGTTTGCTTTTATTTATGGCATGCCTGTTATATGGCAGTTGCCATCATATCCGTTGCTGTCCTTAGGATGCCAAGAACATCAGTGGATGAAATGATGCTTGTGAGGCAGTCCTGGGGCTGAAGAAAACTCTTCATCTCATGTCTACCATGCTAAAAAAAATATTGACATTAGATAAAGGATAGATTCTCCTGAGGGTGGAAGTCGGGGTTTGCCCTTTCAGGTTCAACAACATTGATCTTCCAGTTTACCGTAGGAAATACCAATCAGACACCCAAAGACTCCTTTTGGACCAAAGTCACATTTAATTATGTCTATATTCTTAGCAGGCAGTAGAAAGCCTGGCACATCATAGAGGCTCAAGGGACCCTAAACAACAACCCTTAAAACCCCCATTTTGAAGACGAAGAAACTGAGGCATGGATTTGTCCAAAGCTACATAGCATGGCTAATCAGTGATGGAACCAGGAGTTAGTCCATTTGTTTTGGATCTCAAATAGGAGATTTTTTTTTTTTTGGCAGATGTTTGGTCATTCTGTCACAGCATCGTGGGATAGGAGGGGTGGATCTCTAGCAACCTCTATTATTGGCTTGTTTTCTCTCCTGGGTAAATATTAGGCAGGCCCTCGAGGCCTTGATGCCCCTGATTTTTTTCACATCTCTTCTGAACCTCTGACGTGGCTGTGTCCTCGTTATTTTGTTTTCCCGCTGGCAACGAATGCTTCATCTCAGATTCCTGCTCTGAAAATATGGGAGTGAATGACATCTTCCTGCTCATTTGGAGGAGTCCAGTCTCCAGTACCCATCAGCTCTGTCCTAGCCCGTCTCCTTGTTTTATATTCTTCAGAAGGCTTAGCTCTGCCTAAATTTATTTATTAACGTATTCTCTGTCTCGCTCACAGAAAGGCAGCTTGGCCGGGGAGGCGGGGGGCCTCTGTTTCATTCCCTGCTTCACCCTGAGTGCGGAGAATACCTCCCCACACACAGTACAGGTGTTCGGTGATTATTTGTGGTCACATACTTTTAAACAGGATCTTCTATTTATTGAGGGTTCAACTCTATGGCGAGAACTGTACTCAGTGCGTAATACGGTACCTCGTTCTCATTCTTACTCATGTTCTCGCAGCATCCCGGCCAGGTGGCTCTCCCAGTTTCCTCTGGGCGCTCCCGGCACTTGCGTGAACAGCTCGAGGGCGTGCGAATGCATTTCTGAAGTCCCAGCACAGAAAGTCTTGCTTTCTGAAGTCCCAGCACAGAAAGATGGTTGGCTTGATGGTTAATAGAAAGGACCCCGCCCCCCACCAATGTAAATCGAAATTAAGATCCTGGCTGTGCTCCTATGGGGAGGGGGGTTGGGGAAGAAAGGATTATTTCTTACAGGTTTTGTCATCAGGGGATCGCGGGGTTGTTCACACTGCAAGAACCCGCTTCCCGTGCTCTTGCGTCCTGGAGGTGCCAACCCTGTCTCATCGCCAGCGCGGAGGCGGCCCCGCGCCCCACCGAGGGCGGGCAGCCAAGTCCTGCCTCCCCGCATCCGCCACACCCTCCCCTCTGGGCGGTCGGGCCAGGTGACCCGGAGCCCACTACGTCAGGACAACGCCCACCTGGGGCTTCACTGTGGCCGGTAAGTGGCAGGGGACATCCTTGCGATCTCTCCTCTCCTCCTAACGCCAGGTTAAAAACCTCAGCAGCAGCACTTGCTGTTTGCGAAACCGCCTGCCACCGACGCCCCGGAGTTAGCCGCCTCACTCGCGCGGGGAGCCAGCATGTCGGCTGTGGTCCTGGAAAACCGAGGTTTTGGCAGGAAACTCTCTGACGGACAGGTGAGCCGGGGCTGGCCTCAGGGAGGGAGGGACGTCTGGTCCCCGGTAGGAAAGGGTCTGAGGAATGTTGTTCTTTCCTACTCCCTTAAGCTCACCGAGAAGTCTGAATTTATTTGAAGAATGATGGAAATGTCCAGGAAGGCAACAGATAACACGTGTCCTCAACGACCGCTCCCTAGGGAAGGACATCTGTCCTGTGTGGCTTTCAGGGAAAGAGCACTGCTTTAGGAGATGGGGATCTGGCTTCCAGAGCTGCCCCCAAATAGCTGTGTGTCTTTTGACAAGTCACCGGCCCTCTCTGTTGCCTGCTTTCTCTTTCCTACAGTGAAGGGGCTGGTTCTCAATGATCCGGTATGGGAGGTGGGATTCTTCTAGATCTGCTCTCCTGTGATGTTTATGTAGCGCTCTCAGCCAGCTTTCAAAATGGCAACGTTGTAAGAAATTGTATTCTTTTTTTCACCTTTGGGAGAAAAGGAGGCATGAAAAAGTCTTGGACTTACTCAGACCTGGGGAAGGAGAAAAATTAAACAGAGAGGGAAATGAACAGGACATAGCCTTGAACTTGGAATGTGAGAGAACCCTAAACGTGACTTGGGGATAATACTCAGGGTGCATTCTGTTCTTCGGGACCCGTTGCCTTTCTCTTGAGGTGAAAAATGGCAGCATACATTCTTGAATTGACTTATCACACTTGCAGACTCTGGGGTTCAGACGTAAAGCCCAGCCCTGGGAGATAACGTGAGCTTACAGACAGCTGTCATTTACAAGATCAGTGAGACCCGTCTAGAGAACAGAAGCTGGAGGGGAGAGGATGGTTGTGTTTTAGCATAACTAGAGAGACCACAGAACTTTGGACTGACTTTTTTTTTTTTTTTTTGAGTCCTGTGAGAAAGACTTCCTTTGGAAAGGTTGCACTTGGGAGACAGTTTGTGTTGAGGAGGGACAGTGTGGTTGTCAGATGGATCGCAGAATAGATTCTGGCCCGGTCATCATTCAGTCCTGGTGTTTCTGGCAGTGGGGCCCCTACAACCATGGGAGGAAGTTAGGGGCTATGATCTGGTTAGGGAGCCATGGGGGCTTAAAGCGTTCTTCATAGAACACTTAGAAGATTGAGAACCACAGATGATCGCTCTTGATGACTGGGGGGTTAAAAAATGAGAGTTTACAGCATGTCTTACCTTTGCATGGAAAGCAGGGTATTTAACTTTGCAAAGCTGCAGGTTTATTCATTTGAAAAATTAGGATAAAAGTACCCATGTCCTAGGGTTAGGATGAGCATGAAATGAAATAGTGTCTGTAAAGCTTTTAGCACAGTTCCTGGAGCACCGTGTCTAGCCAGAACTGACTTACTTGTTCACCATACTGGGTCTGGAACATTGGCAAGAGACACAGGCACTGAGTCAAGCACAGTGGTTGGTACAGCTACACCATGGAAGGATGCTAGACAGGCAGTGAGCGGACATGGGCTCTTGTCTTTGGTTTACCAAAGCTGTGTATTGGGGAAGTCATCTAACTGGGGCAAAGAGGCTCAGTTTGGTATTTGTAAAACTGAGGGCGGGGGAGTTGGACTGGAATAGTCTTAAGCATTCCTTCCAGCTCTGAAAGTCTGCAAGAAAGACCTACTTTATGCCCTCTCGAAGCTCCCGACCCAGATGAACAGCACGTGCTGGACGTAATGCTGACATAAGGCTGGAGGCCTGTGATGTGTCAAGTGCTCTACCCACGCCACAGGCACAACAACCCTGCAAGAGATGTTCGGCTCATTCATTCACCCAGTAGGCCTATTGTGCACCTACTCTGTGCCAGGCGCAGTGGAATTTCTGCGCTAGTGAAACTTATATTCTAGTGGAGGACAAAAGTAATACAAAACTAATCAAATGAACAAATAATTTCGTGTAGGGGAAAGAGCTGTGAAGAAAAACAGAACAGGGCAGTGGAATACAGGATAAGAGGAACTCAGAAATCATAGCTCTGAATGGTGAAGCCAGTGTTCAAATGTAGATCACACTTCAACACCCTGGGCGCTCGCTGCCACACTTCTTCCTCCTGTAGAAACACGCTGGAATAGGGGGTGTAGTGTGTCCATGGCAGGATGTCTGCATCTTTTTTTCTGGTTGCCTTACACTGTGCTTGTGTATACATATAATCACACTTGCAAATACAGGCCTCCTACCATGACACTAAGATTGAAGGTGCCCTTAGAATACCTTGCTAAAGAGTATTATTGTTTGCAATTTTGAAAAATGCTCTTTTCCAAGGATAACAGAATGCATTTGTTAGATAAAACCATAGGGAATATATTTCTGCTGTCAAACATATTGCCCAATGATCAAAACTCTTTCCATCCTGGGTGCTAGTCAAGTTCATTTTCCCTGCACTATTTCTTCCTATCTGGTGTCTGAGCTACTTTTCTCTACCTTTGCCCATCCTGGGTCTACATGTGTTTCTAAGCCAACTCATACGCTTTTGGGAAACAAATAAGGCATGGATGATGAGCCAATACAAATATATTCTGGAAGAGACTTGCCCAAGGTCCCATGCTGGATCCACATAGTGATGTTGGAATCAGAATCTACCCAAGGCCACCTTATTTCACAAACCCCCTTGAGCTTCTTTTCATTTAAAGTCCCTCAAGTTTTGCAAAGGGGAGCTATATGTTGTCTCCCTCGGGTCTGTCACTGGGAGGCAGAATACGGATTTTGGAACTGTTGGACTCATGTTCAGATCCAGGCTCTGCCACCATTGGCGGGCTGTCCTTGGACAATCCACTTAAGCTGGCAGAGTCTGTGTCCTCCTTTGCAAAATAACATCACCCACCTCATGGGGCTATTGTGAAGACCAGATGAGCTACAACTTGTAGACTCTTATAACGGTACTAGCCGCTGCCAATGATGATGCTTATTAACTATAAAAATCACCAAGTATGGCTCCTGGCACATAGTGGGGATTCATTCAATGCCACGTCCTATTATTAATATTAATAACAATAAAGAGTAGTACCTTTCCATATGGCAAATGTGAATTTGCAGACATATTTGGGAAAAGTCACAATTTAAAAACTTGGGCTGTGTATTTATCAGTGGTTTCAAAATCTTCCACGGTGAAGAATCATCTGGGACCTTTTGAAAATGCAGATTCTAAGATCCTACCCCACATACTCAGATGTGATGGGCTAGGGCAGGGCCCAGGAATCTGCATTTGAACAAAGATTCCCCAGGTAATTTTGGAATGGAGAAAAAAGGAACACTCATTGACAATCTGATCTAGAAAGTGAACCGGGGGAAAGAAGAAAGTGAGGGGGGCAGGTGTGGATTAGTATGGGCTGTCAGGAATGATATTGGATAACTGGTCTGCAAGACACAGAGGCCTTAATGTGGACATAATGCACATAGCAGAAGGAATTGTACAGAACGATACTTAGGAGCCTGGGTTTTTGACCTGCTACCCACCACCTGTGTGACTTCGGAGGAGTCACACCTTTCTCTCTCTGGCCCATAGTTTCCCCATCTGCAAAATAAGGGGGTGGAACTAGATCAACTCTAAAGACAGGGCCAGCTCTGCCAGTCAAGTCCCACATGGACATCAGAAGCCAAATGGAATGCATAGGTCAAGGAGGGATTATTCACTTCAGCTGGGGAGGACAGAGGTCTTCTCACAGAAGTGAGACCCAAGAGGGCTTTAGAGGCAGACTTAGATATTTGTTTTTTTTTTTTAATTTTTTTTTAACGTTTATTTATTTTTGAGACAGAGGGAGACAGAGCATGAACAGGGGAGGGTCAGAGAGAGAGGGAGACACAGAATTGGAAGCAGGCTCCAGGCTCTGAGCCATCAGCCCAGAGCCCGACGCGGGGCTCGAACTCACGGACCGCGAGTTCGTGACCTGAGCCGAAGTCGGACGCTTAACCGACTGAGCCACCCAGGCGCCCCCAGACTTAGATATTTGAAAGGGGAGCGTGGAGGCTGGGGCAGGGCATCTGTTCTAATGAGCTGAAAAGGCAAGAAGAAAGATGATTTGCTAGAGAGGCAGTTCCTGTGGGCAGCCTCGGGAGATAAGGTACCAAGGAACCCTTGAATATCAGAAAGAGGCCTTGGGAGCCTTTGGGGAATTATGAGTAGTAGAAGGACACAAGCAAAATTCTGTTAGAACCAGACTGGTACAGATCACTAAGGCTGGATCACAGCGGTGGCAGTCGGAACAAAAGAAGGACCTGACCCCAAGGGTCACTTCTAGAGGTCAGGTGGGACTTGGACATGTACAGGAGCGGGAAGCTGGTGGTGACAGAGTTTTGAGCCCAGGTGCCTTCAGGTCTGAGTTGTCCCAGTTATGGGTGGCACCTGTTGAGGTATATCTGGAATGTGTTATTTTCTTGGAGGTCAACAGAAGAGAACGTTGCCAAGTGAACCAGAAATGGAAATCTTTTGTCATTTCAAAGAAATCAGAAAAGACTAAGGACTCAGTGTTCTCCGGGAGGAAGAAGATGTATATCAGACACTCCTCTGCATGTCTGTGGCAGGGTTTACAAGAGGGAGAGGCAGGATAGAGTCTTACAAGAAGCTGTGATTCATGGATGAATGCTGGGCTCAAATGGCGTGGGGTCTCACCCTGGCTCCATTGCTGACTATATATCTCTGAGACTTCATTTTGTCATCAGTAAAAGCAGACACCTGCTGGATAATAAAACCTGCCTCCTAATTATATCAAAATTAAATGAGGTAATCCAAATCAAGTGCCTATTATAATGCCTGGGACATTACAGGCTCTTAATAAATGGCAGATTAATTCTACTGGAATTTTTTTAAAAGACAAAACAAATGTTTTTTAAGAAAGATAATATCACGGTCCATATAGGGATATATAACGGTTCAGTCTTCCAGTTCATTTGAAGCCCTCTCTAATTACACCTGCTGATAATTTAGAGCCTGGGTTATTGACCTGCTACCCAACACCTGTGTGGCTTTAGAGGCATTACACCTTTCTCTCTCTGGCCCACAGTTTCCCCATCTGCAAAATAAGGGGGTGGTTGCCCCACCTCTGTGAGGTTCTGGGAAAATCTGAAATTTCTGAATGAAAAGAATTTCGTCCTAAAGGTCATCAATATTCATGCAAGGGTTATTATTCCATCACTGGTAGAGTCTGCCCAACCCAGCCTTCTCATTTTTTTTTTTCAACGTTTATTTATTTTTGGGACAGAGAGAGACAGAGCATGAACAGGGGAGGGGCAGAGAGAGAGGGAGACACAGAATCGGAAACAGGCTCCAGGCTCTGAGCCATCAGCCCAGAGCCTGACGCGGGGCTCGAACTCACGGACCGCGAGATCGTGACCTGGCTGAAGTCGGACGCTTAACCGACTGCGCCACCCAGGCGCCCCCACAGCCTTCTCATTAAGATGATGTAACATCCATCCCACTAATGTCATTAACTTGCTTATAAGAGAGTAATTGTTCTGTGTGGTTTTTTCTTCCTAGTTTGGGGTACGTGCTATTTATTTGTCAGCACACATGGAGCTTTGTATATTATTATTGCAAAACTTTATAATTTTTAAAGGTTTCAGCTAACCCTGAGACGCCAACCCTAATCCCACATTAGTTTGCTGACATGTGCATGTAGAAAGTGCTAGATCCTTGACAAGCTTTGCTATATAGTTTAGGACATCCCTCTTCTGGTAGGTTATTTGTGTTTCTTTTATGCATTTTGTGACTTTTTCAGTAATTGGATATCATAGATCCCAGCATACAAGACAATGCTTTCCTGAGCATAATGTTTCCCTGGGATCTTTGCCAAGGCTAAAGAGTCATTCTTGTGTATTTACAATATTTCCATCATTAAAAAAATGTTATTGTTATTTATTTTATTTTAGAGAGAGTGTGTGTGTGAGAACAGAGGAGGGGGGCAGAGGGAGAGAGAGAGAGAGAGAGAGTGAGAGAGAGAGAGAGAGAGAGAGAGAATCCCAAGCAGGCTCTGTGTTCAGCACGGAGCCTGACATGGGGCTTAATCCCACGACCCTGGGATCATGACCTGAGTTGAAATCAAGAGTTGGATGCTCAACCAACTGATCCACCCAGGTGCCCCGTATTTCCATCATTTTTATATGTAAACTGTTTTATCTTTTTTTTTCATCATGTGAATATTGCTTTGACAGGGTTTATTATTAGCATGATTTTCCAGATAAGGAAACTAAAAAGGCCAAGCTATTGCCCAAAGTGTTTCAGCTGATAATTGGAAGACAGAGGGCTCCAACCGAGGTCTTTGGTCTCAACCACCCATTTTTAGTACTTTCCACACCGTAGTTTTCAGTGTTTTTCTGGACACTTTTTGAATTGTATTATACTACCTCTAAGGCTCTTTGTGTTATGTGTCTATTAAGCCAAATATTGAGCTCCTGAAGTATGGGAATTGTTTTATTCATTTTTGTATCTCAGGGCCCTAGTAGTGCCTGGCACTTGGTAGATGCTCACTAAAAGGTACTGGGGCTATAGGTGATATCAGTGAATAATGAGAGTTTTCTAAAAGTGAATCCTGACCTAGGAGCATCATTGTAAATATCACTCCCCTTGACTTACATATTTTCTACCAGAAATCATATACTTACTGTGTAGAATATATGTAACTCATTGCATTCCAAGCCTTAACTAGAAGAGAGGGTTTATGCCGGCCTCTTGCTTGCAGATTTCATAGGAAAACATTTTAACCAGGAGCACTTCATCTTGTAGGAAACAAGCTATATTGAAGACAATTCCAATCAAGATGGTGCCATATCACTGATCTTCTCGCTCAAGGAAGAAGTTGGTGCCCTGGCCAAGGTCTTGCGCTTGTTTGAGGTAAGTATTCATTTCCGCCTTGGATAATGCATAGCAGGCTTCTGTGTTATTTCCTAGTTGGATGCAGCGAAAAGAACATGGGATCTGGAATTGGAAGACTTGCTTTTCAGCTCAGGCGCTCACATTAACCAACTATGAGACCTTAGTGAAGTCTTTCATTCTCCCTGGGCTTCAGTTTCTCCGTTCATAGTCAGAATCGTTCAGAATCACTGGTTGCACACACGGGCAGCTGGCCCTGATTTCAGACTTCTTTTATCGAGCTTTCCTTGAATTAATTACTATCTTCTCAGTGTTCCCAAAGCACTTTACTTTTAACTGCAACACTTATTTGCCTGGTTATGCATGCACATTTTCTGTCTGGGCCTGTTTCTTCAGGCAGGGAACCTTGGCTCAGCCATCTTATATCCTCTACAGACCAGTGTTATATATATTAAATGTTCAGTTAAGAGTGAAATTAAATTTAAATACAAGCAAAGTCAATTAGGCTTTATTTTTTTCTTAAAAAATTTTTTTTGCCCTGGATTTTAAGAAGGAATATTTTTGAACCAATTAACTTTTACCCCAGGTAAATTTTATTCTTTAATAAAATTATATCTGGTGACTGGATACATAAGTAAATGGGGTACAGACACATGTCCATGCAGAAGATTTCAAATAATCTAAATAGATATTCTGTACTTACAGAAGAAGAGTATATGCACTCCTTAAATGTGAGTGGCACAGTGTGACTTTCTTCCAAACCAGATGGGATGGAAAGGGTGTGGGAAGCCCAACAAACAGTAGCTCAGCCAGGTAATCAAGGTCAATACCAGCAATGATGAGTCATGTAGATCGTATGAACCTTTGATACGACATGATGAAAATGACACTTTACCTCTGTGGTCTTCTTCCCCTAAAACCATAACCCAGTCTAGCTATGAGAAAAACATCACACAACTCAGTTAAAGGACATCATACAAAATACCTGACCCATACTTCTCAAAACTGTCAAGGTCATCAAAAATAAGAAGTGTCTGAGGAATTGTCACAATCAAGGGGAGCCTAGAGGAATGTAACATCTAAATGTAATGTGGTGTCTGGAATGAGATCCTACTACAGAAAAAAGGACATTAGATACAAACTAAAAAAATTCAAATACATTATGGTCTTTAGTTTATGAAAAGGCATAAGTGTTGGGCGCCCGGGTGGCTTAGTCGGTTGAACAACCAACTTCGGCTCAGGTCATGATCTCATGGCTTGTGAGTTCGAGCCCTGCATCGGGCTCTGTGCCGACAGCTCGGAGCCTGGAGGCTGCTTCGGATTCTGTGTCTCCCTCTCTCTCTCTGCCCCTCCCCCATTCATGCTCTGTCTCTCTCTCTCAGAAATAAATAAATGTAAAAAAAATTTTTTTTAAAAGAAAATGCATAAGTGTTAATGCATTAACTCTGACATATTCCACCCTAACACGAGATGCTAATAATAGGGGGGTCTGGGTACAGAGTGTGTGGAAATTTTTCATACTATCCTTTCAATTTTTCTATAAATCTAAAATCTACCTAAAAAGTAGGGTCTATTTTTAAAAATACTGAACTTGGCTATCCAAAGGAGGCAGGGGTGGGTTGGGGAGGGGAAGGTCTGCCTGAGTGAGAGCAAGAAATGAGAACAGAGAAGAGAGACTGAGTACTTTCTGAATGACAAACTGTTCACGAGAAAGAATGTATCTGTAAAATGCTCCTATGCAACATTTTAGCCTTTGTATTATATAGTTAATCAGCATTTTCCCCTTGAGAGGTCAGGCCTTAATCAGTTAATAAATTAAATAATAGCAAATTAACAGGATGTTTTCAACCTAATTAATAAACCACAAGTAACTAAATTACCAGGACTAGATAAAATACACCCAAAGGGTCTGTGTGTGTGTGTGTGTGTGTGTACTCTGGGTGAACTTTTTTTTTTTTTTAATTTTTTTTTTCAACATTTATTTATTTTTGGGACAGAGAGAGACAGAGCATGAATGGGGGAGGGGCAGAGAGAGAGGGAGACACAGAATCGGAAACAGGCTCCAGGCTCTGAGCCATCAGCCCAGAGCCTGACACGGGGCTCGAACTCACGGACCGCGAGATCGTGACCTGGCTGAAGTCGGATGCTTAACCGACTGCGCCACCCAGGCGCCCCTGGGTGAACTTTTTAAAGCATTATCCCAAATCTCAACTTCCATGGTCAGTAAGTGGTATTATTCTACACATTCACGGAGGAGGAAACAGAGGTCTCTCTATCAGTGATTGGTGAAGGGTTTTTTGTTGCTGTTATTGTTAGTGTGTGTTGATTTTTTTTTCCCAAATATATTTCAGAAGCTGCTCTAGGCATTGTATAGGCCAGCATGCCTTCTACCCTTCTTTTTTTTTTTTTTTTTTTTTAATTTTTTTTTTCAACGTTTATTTATTTTTGGGACAGAGAGAGACAGAGCATGAACGGGGGAGGGGCAGAGAGAGAGGGAGACACAGAATCAGAAACAGGCTCCAGGCTCTGAGCCATCAGCCCAGAGCCCGACGCGGGGCTCGAACTCACGGACCGCAAGATCGTGACCTGGCTGAAGTCGGACGCTTAACCGACTGCGCCACCCAGGCGCCCCTACCCTTCTTAACAGCCTGGCAAAACGCACGGTTAAGTTACAATCATTCAAAGCGTTGAGGGAAGATAGAAAGTCAAATTCTAGTGTCCGTGGAACCACAGTATGTAACAAACCAGACACGGAGCGGGCAGGATTTGGGTCCCATTCAATCTGGTGGAGGAGGTATTACTCCATTTTATGCATGGAGGAGCTGAGGTTCTGAGAGGCTAATTTGTTCAAGATCACGCAGCTAATGTGTAGTGATGATGGGAGACGGGATCCCGGTTTTCAAAGCCGTGAGCTTTCCCTAGAGCCCCACAGCTCTGCCAAATACAGCTGTCCCTGCCATCTGAATCTCTGGAGGGTTTTTTTTAATGCAGATATCCTGACGCCATCTATGGGGACAGGGATGCTTTCTTATTCTTTGGGGAAAGGGATCTGTCACCAAGTATTCTTTTTTTTTTTTTTTTTTTAATGTTTCTTATTTATTTTTGAAAGACAGTGAGAAAGCTCAAGCGGGGGAGGGGCAGAGAGAGGGGCCGGGGACAGAAGATCTGAAGCAGGCTCTGTGCTCATAGCAGAGAGCCCGATGTGGGGCTGGAACTCATGAACCTCGAGATCATGACCTGACAGGAAGTCGGGCGTTAACTGACTGAGTCACCCAGGCGCCCCACCAAGTATTCTTTCTTTCTTTCAAATTGAACCATGTATCAAAGTGCAAAATAAATAAATAAATAAATAACTATCCATATTGCCCTCATCTGTGTCAACCACTGTTAAAATTTTGCCAAGTTCATTTTCATTTTTTCATGTTTGATTATGGTTTCAAAAATTACAAATTAACATACTGTTTCTTAAAAAAAAAGAAATACAATGCTAAAGATACTGCTGTAGTCCTTTCTGATTTCTCCTCAATCCCGTCACGCTGCAAACTTCCTGGCCAAGACAGCATGAAAATGAGTTTAGTATACTTCTTCCCATATTACAGTCCTTTAAAAAATGATATTGATACTAACAGCTACTCCCCTGTGCACACGGTTTTGCAGCCTCTTTGGGTCAGGTGAGTAGAGCCGTCAAAAGCATGGACTCTGGAGAGACAGAGCTGTGACTTTGGGAAAGTCGCTTGACAGGTCTGTGCTTTGGTTCCTCATAATAATGATAGTATCTGCTTCAAATAGTAGATCTGAGTATCAAACAACTTAATGCATGTAAAACCCTCAGAGTAGATACACATTAAGTGTCCAAGAAGAATTGCTACATATATTTTTTCTGTTTTCAAGATTTATATAAATTAAGTTAAAAACTTCTGAAGAGTTGTTCTTAAAATGCATGGACCATATTTTATTTATCCAGACCCCGATTTTTTACATCTATGGTGTTTCCTATTTTCTGAAGTCACAGACAATTCTGCAGTACTTTGTTCTCTTTTTTTGTATGCAATGTGCAAATATTTCTCGAGGGTAGATAGCAAGAATTTTGATTGCTGGTCCTAGGTCATGGACATTTTTAGTTTTAAAAGAAACTACTAAGTCGTTCTGCAAATGTTCTTTAACAATTTATGCTCCCATTAGTTCACTGTGGGAATACTTATACTTCTAAAGTTATTCACGTATTATTCCTTTTTAATCATGGACAATATAATGGGTGGGATGTGGTGATTTATTTTTTAATTGTTTTTTTTAATGTATATTTATTTTTGAGAGAGAGAGAGACACACCGAGTGCGAGTGAGGGAGGGGAGGAAAGAGAGGGAGACACAGAATCTGAAGCAGGCTGTAGGCTCTGAGCTGTCAGCACAGAGCCTGATGTGGGGCTCCAACTCACGAACGAACTGTGAGATCATGACCTGAGCCAAAGTCGGGACACTTAACTGACTGAGCCACCCAGGCACCCCGGGATGCAGTAATTTATTGTTTTAATTTTCATTTCTCTGATAATGAATGAAATGATGGGGTGTCTTCATATTACCTGACATTGGGTTTTATTCTTTTGTAAATTGTGACATGTCCATTCAGGTTTTAATCTTTTTCTGCTACAAATTTATCTTTTTCTTACCAATTTCTTGACATTTTATATAATCTGAATACCATTCTGTTTGTGACAAATATTTTCTCCGTCTCTTTATGTTACTTGGGTTTATCATATTATTTGTCATACTGAACTTTCAAGTTCTACTGTGATTAATATTTTCAGTCATTTCCTTTATGAGTTTTGGATTTGTTTGTTTGTTTGTTTGTTCTTGAGTTTTCCTTAAATTCCACTGGTGACTCTGATGCCCAATCAGGAATGAGAACCACTGTTCTAAGCTGTTGCCGGGGAAGGAGCTCCTGCTGTCACCAGGGACTGTACCCTCTACTTTCCATGAAATAAATCATATTTAGCACTCAGAATATTTTAATATTTTCCATAAATTAAATAACTTAATGGAGGTGAGTGATACCATACTCATTATAGAGACAAGGAAACTAAAGTTCAGGGGGCTCAATAGCTCGTCTCAGGTGAACAACATAATGTGGTAGAACCTCAGAAATTGACTAGGATTCTAAAATGCCAAGCTTATCATTTTTATCAGAGTACAATCAGTTGTTTATGAGAAAGCAGAACAACTTAGCCTTTATCTTGCATGTGTTCTTTTCAAGACAACGGTCTTTGAACTGGGAACGCTGGAATAAAGTATTGAAAACCAAGAGAAACATGGCTGGGCTTTAGTATTTCAGGATCTGGGTCCATAGTGAAGTCACTTTATCCTATCATCCATCTGACACTTACAAATAGGTGGATTAGGGAACTTTCCGGGGCCAAGACTTTATGAGGATTCAAGGGATCACTCATTTGCCTTTAGATGAGATCCTATCTTTGGTTCTAAATAGCATACTAGCTACATGTTGTGATATAAGGCGTATAAGGAGCAGCAGTTTTGTACTGTGCAATTTAGATCCCAGATATCATTGACTTTGGCAGATAATTTAACATATGTGCCTGTGTTTATTCATCTATAAAGTGGGGCTAATGATCTACCTCCAGGGAGCTATGAGATTTTACATGGTACATAAAATGTGTGATACAAGTTGGGCCTGCAGAAGATGCTCATACAATGTCTTTTCCTTTATCCCTTCCACATGTGATCTATGAACCCTATTAGAAATCTTGGAAAAGATATAATGATGGGGAGGCTGTTAGAAGACTAGAGGGAGTCAGAAGCCTTGATGTTTAATTTTTCTTTCCAAAACAAAGTGAAAAACCTAGAATGAATGACTTAATATAGCCTGTGAGCATGCACAGGCAAATGGCAAAGAGTTGGGGCAGGGCCATTAAAGAAAGGCAGAATCGCTTGGTAGAGCAGAGAGATTGTGGTGGCCAGAGAGTGTTTGTGTATTTGTATCTCTCATCATATCTTTGTGAATGAGGCGTACGAGCAAGCATTAGGTAAAAATACAGACAAACCCCCTAAAGTGTGTCATTGACACTGAACTTCTGGACCATGTATAATGAAACCAAAGGTAATAAAAAGAAAAGCCAAGGAAGGAATCTAAACTACACCTTATACAGTGTTTCCTAAACAACAGTCTATCAGATTCTACACATTAGTAGGTGTTTTATTAGAAAAGAGTTCTGAGAGGGGCTATGTCTGGAAAATTCTACATTTAGATTTTGGAAATCTATTGTACACGTAAACATATTACAGGCTCTGAGAAGCCCTGCAGAGAGGAAATTTATCCAATGTTATGCTGCTTGGTATTTCCCAAATGTATTTGGCCAGGAGGTATTGTTCAAGAAAGGCCTATTAACATTTTTGCAGGCATGAGCGTTCCACTAAGCTTATGCTGTTTCAGAGTTATGAGCTCCAGACCATCAGTTGTAACCTAAGTTTGGGGCCCTGAGGAGTAGAACAGGAATGGGCCAAGTGTACTGTTGGGAACCAAACTGAGTTCAACACCCTGTTGCACCACCTGTGAGCTGGATGGCCTTGAAAAAGCTATTTATCCCTTGGTAGCTTTGTTCCCTTATTTTTATTTATCTATTTTTAAATTTTTTTTTCAACGTTTATTTATTTTTGGGACAGAGAGAGACAGAGCATGAATGGGGGAGGGGCAGAGAGAGAGGGAGACACAGAATCGGAAACAGGCTCCAGGTTCTGAGCCATCAGCCCAGAGCCTGACGCGGGGCTCGAACTCACGGACCGCGAGATCGTGACCTGGCTGAAGTCGGACGCTTAACCGACTGCGCCACCCAGGCGCCCCAAGAAGCATATTTTAAATCAAGTAAAGGCAGTATCTCTGTGGTAGAAGAGTGCTAGAAGGCACTAGTTTCGAGCATTACTACTATGAAAACAGGCAGCAAAAGGCAGGGCAGAGTCAAAGCAGACATTATGGTGTAAACAAACCTACTTTCCTTTAATAGAGACAAAGGATACAAATCTCTCCAGCTCCCCCAAGACTGGCAGCAGAAGGAGAACATTCCGTGTGGGAGAATCACCTGTACCCTGTGAATCCTTCACTGCAGTCCCGTCCATGTTTAATGAGCAGGACCATCCTTTGACGCCTTGTAGCAGAGATACATTGGGGACTTTTAACTAAACCTTAATACGTGCTCAGAGTAATAAATGAAAGACGAACAGTCATGGGAGCCTAGACCATCTGACCCCCCCCCCCCCTGCCGCCTGACTCCATATGGTGAAAACTTTCTTAAGCCCCGAGCTACCAGGAGCACACACAGACATCCCAGCCCCTCAAACAAGAAGTGAGATCTGCAGAGTGAGCGCAGATTTGTCCCTGCATCGCCAGGCTTCATTCCTTGCCCAAGAGCCTGTTCTTTTCCTCAGGTGCTTAGCATCAAAGTCACCGTTCCATTAAGATGTCACCGGGCAGTGGACGTGTGTCCTTGTAAACCTCAGCCAGGGACTACATCAGAATGTAACACAATCAGTTTGGTATTTATCATAAAGATACAGAAGAACTGTGTTTACGTATGTTGTCTGGGTGGTGAGACAGGGAAGCAGATGTTTTAGTAATTGGGGTCCAGCATCCCCTGTCCCCAGTTGTTCTAACTTTCAATTCTTTATGCATTTATTTAAGCATTTTCTGTAGCTCTCTATATTTTTAGCCTCTGCTGGCTCATGTCTGTGCCTTCTTAGAAAAATAGTCTCCTGAGAGTCTTTGCTGCAAGTGGCTTAGTAATGGGCTATAAAATTAGATGCCAGCTCCCTGGGGAAGTTGCAAAGAGGTCTCCCTCCACCAGTCAGCATTCCACTAATCACCTTACCTGAGATCCTCTAGGGAAAAGAACAAGCAAATGCATGGGTATACAGAGTGCTGAAGTTCATGGGTATGCTCAATTAGCATCATTTAGTTGATGGAGACACAGAGGTTCTGACTAAGCAAGCTGCCCAAGGCTAGACGCTTAGAGCCAAAAGTGCCTCAGAGTTCACCCTGTTTTCACAGTAGCCTGGGCTTTTGGAAACAAATGGAAAGGGCCAGTCAGTGTTTGTCACGTTCACGTCCTATGCTCTGCCTCTGCCCAGCTGACCCATGTCTTTTCCCCATCGGATATTCAGTGAGCTCATCCTCCCTCATTTACGTGTTCAATTAATATTTTTTGAGTATCTACCATTGTCAGACCCTATATGGGTGCCGGAGAGCCAGGGGTGAGTCAGATAGTCATTCTCTGACTCTACAATAGTTAGAGAAGCTCAGGGCTCCGTGAGACAGAGTCAGCCAGGGAAGGCTTCTTGCAGATGGAATGTTCAAGCGGAGGCTTGAAAGCGGTGACCGGGAGAGAGGAAAGGGGAAGTTCATTCTAGAACAAAGAAACAAATGACTTGACGTGAGTGAACAAACAAGTGGTCAGGTCACAGAATCCTGAAATCCTTTCTATCTCGCCACCTCAGCGTTCCTGGGGACAGAGGCTGGGTTGCAAAGGGGACATCTAAGCAGATATTCAATGTTTACTACTCTAAAGTTTGGACTTTAAGGTCGCGCCTGTGACCCCGGGGCCTGGTGAGCGGGGCAGGATCTAGAATGACCCACGAGGGTTATTAAGGGTTGCCTTAACCCCTCTGGGCTTAGGTCCGGAGCAGTCGTGAGCAGTACAGCGTTTGCTGGAACATTGCTTCTTTCATCAAAATAAGAAGAGCTTTGAGTTTCACTGGAAGAAAAAAAGTTCTTAGAGCCAGGACGACTTTCAGAATTTTCTTTAAAGCCCCTAGCACAGATAATGATGTAAAGAACACCCATGTAACTCCTTGCTTAAGAAATGAAACCTTGCAAAGGGATCACTTCTATAGTTCGTTACTAGAGAAGTTTCTCTGAATGTGTAGAAATGAAACATGGCATAAATGACTGAAGCCCCTGGGGACCCTTCCCCGTGAACTTCCTCTTCATGTGTAGCTGTTAATCTGAATTCGATGTTCCTCCCACTTGTCTTTTTATGCTTGTATAGAGCCACCCATCAATGATCTACGGCATAGTTTTGCAGACTTTGACTCTTCATAAAATTGGAATTATTTTACAGCTCTATTTTTGCAGTTTTCTTTCCCAATGACAGAGAGGCGAGCATTGTTTTTGAGGTTTGTCCGTGATGTCCTGGCTCATTCATTTCCCCCTCTGTATGTTCACTGGGTGACTATACCTTACCTCTCCTGTTGGTGGGATAGTTAGGTCATGATCGTTGTTTACCCCTAGGAATGGTGCCGCACTAAACTTTTTGTGCAGCCAGATGACTGTATTGACTAGAAGAGCCTCTAATTGAAAATCAGTGCTGTTTTTAGCTGTTAACAGTTTAGAGTTGGACGTATTGGAGAGTTAGCAACACAGAGCTTACGTTTTGAACTTTTATTATGAAGTTCGAGCTCCCATGGTGAATTTTTGAAGCGTGCCATGACCCCCCGATGGCACGTGAGTTTGGATTGCTCTCCAGTAGCTTGGGCTGAAACAGGACACAGGGGCTTTTAGATCTTATGACTCTGGTGGCAAGGAAAGGGGTACAAAGAGGAACACACGGACAAAAAGGCTCTTTTCTCCAAAGCCTCGAAAAGAGCCTGGATTGAGCTGCCTCCCCAGTTATCCCCAGACTGGGGTCTTCCCTGAGTTGAATGCAGCCCCAATAAGTGGAGGGGAGGGCGGAGAAGAAATAATCTGACAAAGAGGGGGAAGGCTGAGGAAGAAAAGGTCCAGAGATCACAACAGAGACACTTCCAGAGGAGGCAAGAGTGTGTCCCAAAAGATGGTCTCCAGGGTGTGAATCCTGCTTGAACCGGTCCGAGAACGCTCTTCCAGAGCACAGCGGGGAACAATCGGGAGCTCGCTCCAGGATTTAACTGTGCTGCCCGTACTTTCCTGAATGTTTTTGGTTTCCTGTTCACCCCAGTGGGCTTAATTTCTAGATTCTTGGTCAACCAAGGCCGTTCCTGGCCCCCTCACAAGAGGAGATCAGTAAAATATAGAAGCAGCCTCGCCCGGGTCTCCATGAGACCTCTTCTCTAATCTTTTAACTGTCGTTTCTTACCCCAAATAGTGTAGCGGCCTCCAGACTGCTTCTACCTTTGCCTCATATGGTCTATTCTTTTTTTATTTTTTTAATTTTTTTTTATTTTTGGGACAGAGAGAGACAGAGCATGAACAGGGGAGGGGCAGAGAGAGAGGGAGACACAGAATCGGAAACAGGCTCCAGGCTCTGAGCCATCAGCCCAGAGCCCGACGCGGGGCTCGAACTCACGGACCGCGAGATCGCGACCTGGCTGAAGTCGGACGCCCAACCGACTGCGCCACCCAGGCGCCCCAACATATGGTCTATTCTTAAAACAGTTGCCAGAGTGGCTCCTTTTGAAACTCGAGTCAAAGACCGTATCTTCTCTGCCTGATTACCTTCCATAGCTTCTTAATATCACTCTGCGTGAGAAGCTCAGTTCAGGTAATGGCCGATAGGTCACGCTCGGTTACTGCTCTGCCTCAGTCCTGTTGCCCGACCTCTTGCTCATTCTGCTCCAGTCATGCCAGCCTGCTTGGGGTTCCTCGGTCATGTTGTACACTGTCTTGCCCCAGGACCCTTGCACTTGCTGTTCCCTCGTGGCTTGCTCCCTCATTGACTTCAGGTCTGTGCTTAAACGTCACTTGTTTATTTTTTGAGAACTTCCTTACTACACCGTTTCAAATAGCACCTTCATGGCACCCCTGGGATATCCGATCCCTCTTTCTGGCTCTGTTTTTCTCTATTCCATCTGAAGACTGTAAATTCCACTTATTTTTCATAGTTACTGTTTGTCTCCTGCTTTGAGAATATAAGCTCCAGAAAGGCAGGGATTTTTCCCTCTCTGTTCACTGTTGTATCCCAGCACCTGGAACAGTGTTTGGCACATGGAAGGTGCCTCATTAAATAAGTTCTCGAAAGCTCCTGTCTGTTTACTTGAGACCAATGATTTGGGGGCATTCTTTGTGAACATCTCTTTTTTCAACGTTTTTATTTATTTTTGGGACAGAGAGAGACAGAGCATGAACGGGGGAGGGGCAGAGAGAGAGGGAGACACAGAATCGGAAACAGGCTCTAGGCTGTGAGCCATCAGCCCAGAGCCTGACGCGGGGCTCGAACTCACGGACCGCGAGATCGTGACCTGGCTGAAGTCGGACGCTCAACCGACTGTGCCACCCAGGCGCCCCCTTTGTGAACATCTTTGATGTTGCCCCCAGAAATCTCTGAATAGGCCAGAACATAACTTCATTTAAGTTTATTCTAAGGCAACAGCATGGAGTTAGTCCAAAAGATCTTCCTTTTCCAACCTAGTACCATCTGAAAATACCCTCAGCTTTTCCTTCTCCTTTTTGAAACATGCTCTCAGGAAAGGACCTGAGAAAAATTTAAGGTAAAGCAAATATTAAAGGGTAAAATAACTCATAAAACATAATGTGTTTTGCCTCCCAGGAAAGTGTGTTTATCTATACCAAATTGAGAGAGGCAGAGTATAGTAAGTCCTTAGCGGGTCTCCAGCAGCAAAGCCAAAATCATATGAGGTGAATTTCCCTTTTTTGTTACTGAGATGCCATGTAATATGATTAGTTTTACTTTAAACACAAGCAAACAGAAGTTTAGAATGACCAACTAATGTATTCAAAGGTGGTGAGCAGCTGAACCAGAACTTGAGCTAAGATTGGTTCCAAAGCCCACACTCTCTTCGTTATACCATTCTCCTTTTCTTGAGGAATGAAATTAAGATGCAAAGGATGGGCCCTAAGCCTGAAAAGATCCAGAAGGATAGATCCATTTTGCACCATTGTGAATTCTGTATCTGTAATTTTATTCATCAGTTGACCAAACCCCCTTTAGAAAGATTTTCCTCAAGGGCGGGAACAGAAAGGGATTTCTGGCCAATCCCGATTGAAATAGGCTCTTCATTTCTATTTACTTTTCTCTGAGTCCTCAATCTCTGCTCAACAGACCTGATTAATTAAGGTGTTACACGGCTGTCTTTTATGCATAAATTAGCTATTGGACAAATTATGAAATTGTCTTCAAAATATTTAACTCTAAACCTTTCTTGCCTCTATCCAGATATCCATGTGGAGTAACAGGCAGAGTTCTTTGTCCCTCACCCAAAGATGTGGTGATGTTAGATGGGTCGATTTGTAAACCTACACAGACCCCTTGTTTAAAAATAAAAATTCATTTACTGAATGGTAATTATGATCATAATCAGGTTTAGACGTTCATTTCTAAAGCCTCTCTTAGCAACGAAAATTAATGGTATCTAAGGATCCACACTGATAAGCTGGAAAAACTCCAATAAGGAAATTGCATGCCAAACTTGAGAGTTAATTATTAACAAATTGATTCAAAAAGGAGAGAAATGGTTTAGAGAATTTGGCTGAGTGTTCTTAGCCAAAAACTTCACTCACATTTTAAAAGATATATTTTTCTTTTCATTATGTGCATAATATTATTTTTAAATTATTTTTTAATTTTTTTAGAGCAAGACCAAAGGAGTGCAAGTGGGGGAGAGGGGCAGAGGGGGAGAGAGAAAGGGGGGGGGGAGGGAGAGAGAGGGAGAGAGATAGCAAGAAGGAGAGGGGGGGGAGAGAGAGAGAGAGAGGGAGAGAGAGAGAGAAAGGGAGAGAGAGAGAGAGAGAGAGAGAGAATGCCAACAGGCTCTGTACTGGGCTTAATCCCATGACCCTGGGATCATGACCTGAGCTGAAATCAAGAATCAGACCTTCTAGGTCCATCCATGTTATTGCAAATGGCCAGATTTTTTCTTTGTTTTTTATGACTGAGTAACATTCCTATATATAGTCCTACACACACACGTATACATATACATATACACATATGCACACACACCGTATCTTCTTTAGCCATTCACCCATTGATGGACACAGGTTGTTGGCATATCTTGGCTGTTGTAAATAACACTACAATGAACATATGTGTGCATATATCTTTTCAAATTGATGTTTTTTTTCCAGATAAATACCTAGAGGTGGAATTGCTAGACTGTGTGGTAGTCCTATTTTTAATTTTTTGAGGAACCTCCATACTGTTTTCCATAGTGGTTGTACCAGTTTTCATTCCCACCAATGCTATACAAGGGTTCTCTTTTCTCCACATCCTTGCCAACACTTACTTCTTATCTTTCTGATAACTGCCAATCTGACTGGTGTGAGGTGATACTTCATGGTGGTTTTGATTTGCATTTCCTTGAGGATTAATGCTGTTCAGCATCTTTTCATGTACCTGTTGGCCAACTGTATGTCTTCTTTGGAAACAGGTCCTTTCAAGTCCTCTGCTCATTTTTTTTTTTTAATTTTATTTTTCAACGTTTATTTATTTTTGGGACAGAGAGAGACAGAGCATGAACGGGGGAGGGGCAGAGAGAGAGAGGGAGACACAGAATCGGAAACAGGCTCCAGGCTCTGAGCCATCAGCCCAGAGCCCGACGCGGGGCTCGAACTCACGGACCGCGAGATCGTGACCTGGCTGAAGTCGGACGCTTAACCGACTGCGCCACCCAGGCGCCCCATCTGCTCATTTTTTAATTAGGGTGTTTGCTTTTTGACATTAAGTTGTGTAAGTTCTTTATATATTTTGGATATTAATCCCTTATTGGATATACAATTTGCAAATATCTTCTCTTATTCAGTTGCTTTTTTGTTTGGTTTCCTTTGCTATGCAAAAGCTTTTCAGTTTGACACAGTCCCATTTGTTTATTTTAGCTTTTGTTGAACTTGCCTTGAAGAGGCTGGTCCAAAAAATATTGCTAAGACCAATGTCAAAGAGCTTACTGTCTATGTTTTCTTCTAGGAGATTTATGGTTTCAGATCCTACATTCAAGTCTTTAATCTATTTTGAATTTATTTTTGTGTATGGTATAAGATAGTGGCCCAGTTTCATTCTTTTGCATGTGACTGTCCAGTTTTTCCCAGAACCATTTATGGAAGAAATTGTCCTTTCCCCCATTGTCTTCCTCCATATTCTTCCTCCATTGTCATAGATTAATTACTATATATCCATGGGTTTGTTTCTGGGCTCTCTGTTCTATTTCAGTGATCTGTGTGTCTATTTTTGTACCAGTACCATACTGTTTTGATTGCTACAGCTTTGTAGTGTAGTTTAAAATCAAGAAATATAATATTTCCAGTTTTGTTCTTCTTTCTCAATTGCCCTGGCTACTTAGGGTGTTTTGTGGGTCCATACAAATTTTAGGATTTGTTGTTCTAATTCTGTGAAGAATGACACTGGTATTTTGATGGGGATTTCATTTATTTAACCTGTTGATTGCTTTGGGTAGTGTGGACGTTTTAATAATATTAATTCTTCCAATTCATGAATACAGTATAGCTCTCCATTTCTTTTCTTTGATCAGTTTCTTTTATCAATGTCTTATAGTTTTCAGAGTACAGGTCTTTCACATCCTTGGTTAAATTTATTCCTAAGTATTTTATTCTGCTTGATGCAACTGTAAATGGGATTGTTTTCTTAATTTCTCTTCCTGATAGCTCATTATTAGCATATGGAAACTCAACTGATTTCTGAATGTTAATTTTATATTCCATAATTTTACTGAATATATTTATTTGTTCCAGTTGTTTCTGGGTGGAATCTTTAGAGTTTTCTTCATGTTGCATTATGTTATCTGAAAATGGTGATAGTTTTACTTCTTCGTTTCCAATTTAGATGCCTTTTATTTATTTTTCTTGCCTAATTGCTTGGCTAGGACTTCCATGTTTTGTTTTGTTCCAGATCTTACAGGAGAAGCTTTCAATTTTTCACTGTTGAGTAAGATGTTGGCCATATACAGGCTTTGTTATGTGGAGTTATGTTCCTTCTGTACCCTACTTTGTTGAGAGTTCTTATGATAAATGGATATTGTATATTGCCATATGCTTTTTCTATGTCTATTGAGATGACTGCGTGGTTTTATCCTTTGTTTTGTTAATGTGTTAATGGTGTACCATGCTGATTGACTTGTGATTGTTACTTGCTTTTCAATGGTTGCATAATCTCCACGGAGTGATTCCACTGCAATTCACCTAATCATTCTCCCATAGCAGGAGTTTAGTTAGCTTACAGATTTTGGTGAAAATTTCCCCCATATGTTAGCATAAAAACTGAGTCATGGCTATTGCGAAAGTGAGAGACTTCTCTCTGGAAGTGCTTTTGCTGAGGGTAGAGTGTGGGTGTTGAACATCAACAGCCTATAGTCTGTCTGCCAGCCCTCCCAGCCCCTTTTCCACCTCCCACCCCTTCCTACCCCTCCCACCCCTGCTGTACTCTTGTAAATAATCATGCCAGAGGTGTGTCCACTCTCGGTTCTTGGCTTTGATGTATTCTCTGGTCTACACAAGGCAGGAATTGGTTATCTCTTCTTTTAAACTTTCAACTTAGGCAAATAGTAGATGAAACTTATCCCTTTTCTTTCTTTCTGAGCCAAGAGGATGACGTTGCTTTTTGCTTTGTTTAGGAAGTCACCTCTGTTTGTCTAGAAAGCTTCAGAGCAACCGCTATCTCTCTGACCTTCCCTCCTCTAAGCACTCTCTCTCTCTCTTCAGTTGGGGCCCTCAAATTGGGCTACCTGGCCATCACTGTTAGGGGTATATTTTCTGCAGCTGGTGCCCATAAACAATGGCTCCATCATGTGCCTTCAGGGATTATGAGGAAGAAAGTTCAGGAAGAGTACCTGTATGGGGTTACTTATTGCTGTGCTTGCTATTTCCAGAGGGTTTCATTTCTTGTGCTTGCCACACTAGTAGTAATAATGATAAAAGCTGGTGCTTGCAGAATCCTCACTGTATCTGGCAGGAAAGGCAGTGTAGTCAGAACACCATGACTCCCAGGTTGGAAAAAAAATGGTCCTCTCTCTCCAGCCGCTTTCGGCAAAGCACCATCATCTCTGATTTCACTTATTACACCCCCCTTAACCTACTCAAAGGCTTGTTGGGAAGGTCATAGAACATAATTCTAAACTGTGAAGTAATACTCAAAATGAAAATGTTATTGGGTCACCTGGGTGGCTCGGTCAGTTAAGCTTCTGACTTTGGCTCAGGTCATGATCTTGTGATTCGTGGGTTCAAGTTCTGCATCAGGCTCTGTGCTGACAGCTCAGGGCCTGGAGCCTGCTTCACATGCTGTGTCTCCCTCTGTCTGCCCTTTCCCTGCTCACACTCTGTCTCTCTCTCTTTCTCAAAAATAAATAAACATTAAACAATTCTTCAAAAATTCAAAATGAAAAGGTATCATCATGGTAATTATCCAGATTTTCTCTTCAACCCTATGCTACTAACAATCAAGGAGAAAGATACACTTCCCGAACTACAAGGGATTTAAACCCAATAAGCCTGACTCCCCTGGGCCCTATTTAAAACCAGGCAATGTTGCTTCTGTATTGTTAATTTAATGAGATATTATTATTGAGATTCTATGGGATTTTATTTGGGAAAGGAGGTTTCCTTATGTAAACATTTTTGGCAACCCCTGCTCTAGTCATTTGAACCAAACCAAAATCTTAGGTTTGCAACACTAGGCTTTTAGCAGATTTCCACGTGATTAAATTCTGTCATTTGCACTGTTTCCCCCACCTTTTGTTACTTGGTTTTGCCGAAGAAAAGTAAACAACTTTTGCTACTTGAAGGACTTGCTTCTACTCCAACGTGTGTAACAAAAGTCCTGTTCCTCCTCTCTCTGCCTTGTATCGTGTTGTGTGTTTTGCTCTGGTTTTGCAGGTTTTGTCTGTGTTAATTCCACTGACAGGCCCCTCGGCCCTCCTACTTCTCTCTTTTAGGAGAATGATATAAACCTGACCCACATTGAATCCAGACCTTCGCGCTTGAAGAAAGATGAGTATGAATTTTTTACCTATCTGGATAAACGTAGCATGCCTGTCCTGGCAAACATCATCAAGATCTTGAGGCATGACATCGGTGCCACCGTCCATGAACTTTCCCGGGATAAGAAGAAAGACACAGGTAACAAACAGAGGGATTTTGCAACACCAGCAGTTTGACGCTCTCTTCAAGAAACAGTGGCAAAAATACCATCCACTCTGGTAGACCATTGTGGGGGATTAATCTGGAAGGTGTATGTTAGGGACCTGGAGGAACCCCTGGATATTTTAGACATTGAGTAAATGTTAGTTCTTTCTTCACTTTCTCAAGATAGAGATTTCTTATATTAATAATTTTCTTTCTCTTGCTGCAATTTTTTTATGTTCTAAATTTTGGCAATCACGAGTAAAGCTATTATAAACATTCGCGTGCAGGGTTGTGTGTGGATGTGAGTCAAAAACTCATTTGGGTAAATACTTAGGAGTGCGATTGCCGAGATGAACTATTTTTTCTCTTAAATAATCAAAACGCTTTTTCCTACCGTAAAATCAAAAGTTTTGCATTTGTTTTTGTTTTTGTTTTGTTTTGTTTTTGTTTTTTGCCAACACTGAAGAATTTAGGTCAGGAGGATTTCAAACGTTATTTTAAATAACAATTTGAATGGGCAGACAGGCTTTCAAATGAGACCCACCTCTTCGCAGAGGCCTTTGAAACATTTTCTAAAAGATACCCTCAGGGCCTTCCTAGGAGACTTCTCTTGTTTTCCTGCCCCCATCCTTCTGTGGCTATCACCAGGACAAGGAAGTTTATTCCCGATTCTGCCCCTGTGGAGCCCAGACGGCCTCGCACATGGGCTCAGGTCACCGAGGGGCGGCCACTTGGAATTCCTCCTCAGTTCAACCCTTTCTGCCCTCCTTCTCTTCCACCTCCCGAGCTGCTTCGCTGATGACCGCCTTCTCTTGCTTTTCCGGCCACCTGCTCCCGACAGGAGCTGCAGGCCCTCAGGACAAAGGGCCTGCCGGATCCTGGGGCTAACTGCCTGGCTTGGAGCAGGTGGAGGCTGGGCCGGCTGGGGCCCTGGGGTAAGAAATCAAAGCAATTGACAAGCAGGCAGGCAGCCCCTTGGGGAGCCAGGGAAAATGTATGTAGATCGGCTGAAGGGCTGGTCGCCTGAACTGGAGGCTCAGAAAGGAGGTTCTTAACGGGGACGTGCAACAGTAGTTAGCAGCCCAGACCCCTGAACCAGGGGTGACTTTGGGCAGATGACTGACCTTCACAATCTCCCACTGCATCGAATGGGAGTAACAAGAGTGTCTGCTTCGTAGGGTTAATGAAACACCACCGGTGGAGCATCGAGAACGGTGCAGAGCATGTTTAAGGGCTTAGTACATATTCTCTATTCTTTTTTTAAATTTTTTTTTTCAACATTTATTTATTTTTGGGACAGAGAGAGACAGAGCATGAACGGGCGAGGGGCAGAGAGAGAGGGAGACACAGAATCGGAAACAGGCTCCAGGCTCTGAGCCATCAGCCCAGAGCCCGACGCGGGGCTCGAACTCACGGACCGTGAGATCGTGACCTGGTTGAAGTCGGACGCTTAACCGACTGCGCCACCCAGGCGCCCCATATTCTCTGTTCTTAACCGTTATCATCACTGTTACTATAAATAATGGCCCCAGCGCAGGAGCTGTGAAAAGCCAGCCTGTACACAGCAACTTTTCCAGAGAATCTGAGACCTGGCAAATGACCTCAAAGGTCGTGCGGCCCAACAGACGTCTTCATTTTTCATTGGAAAAAACGGAGGCCATGACTTGCCTTAAGGCACAGAGTGAATTCTGTGCCGCTGTGGGTAAGCATGTGTCGCGGGCTTCTCTGCGCCAGGCTTGGTGATGCGAGCTGCGGGGAGAGAGGCCCAACACTACCCGTTCTTTTTAAATTTTTTTTTTTTAACGTTTATTTATTTTTTTGGGACAGAGAGAGACAGAGCATGAACGGGGGAGGGGCAGAGAGAGAGGGAGACACAGAATCGGAAACAGGCTCCAGGCTCTGAGCCATCAGCCCAGAGCCCGACGTGGGGCTCGAACTCACGGACCGCGAGATCGTGACCTGGCTGAAGTCGGACGCTTAACCGACTGCGCCACCCAGGCGCCCCTACACTACCCGTTCTTAAGGTGCTCACAGGCTGACCAGGGCGACAAGACACCCAGGTGAATACAGTCCAGGGACAGGTTCTGTAACGAGGAAAAGGTGATGGAATCTGGCAGGGTGCTGACCTTTGAAACTGGGTTGACATCTGACCTGTGAAGACAATCCTGGAGGGACTACCCTTGACAACAACAGGTTTCATTTTATTTATTCATGTGGTCGGTCATCCCATCCCATACTGGCTGTCCCTACCTGACACAGTTTCCTGACCCCAATGTCCACATAACGGAAGGGCTGCTAAGGGTGCTGGTCCTGCTTGAACAGCACAGCCTCACCCCTGCAGGGAGGGGTGGCTCTTGGGTTTCTCGGTTTTGAGAATTGCAGTCTGGGCCCAGAAAGAATTTTTTTAGGGAAAACAACCCATCCCTTTGCAGAGTCGTTCTTGCCATGGAACTCAGTGGGAGAATGATTAGAGGGAGAAAGGCATCGTGGTAGATCTGAATCTTTGATTCTGTCACTTGACAAAATGCCCTTTCTTTTGAGGGGCTAAGATCTCAGGAGCGAGTCTGACAGCAGGTTGAAGTGGGAGATCTGAACCCCTCGAATCAATTAGGCTAAATCACTTTTCACTCTAGTTTTTAAGCCATTCAAAAGGCCATGTGGATGATAGAGAATGAAAGTTTCCAGTTTCTTAATTGCCAAAGTTCCCCACCCAAAACAGCTTAAGGGAAGGTTAATTATGGTGACATGTTAAAGAGACTCCAACCTTCTAAAATGCCTCCTGGAGGAGCTGATGTGACTTTAATAGGATTTTAATCCAGAGAGTCTTTTGAATACTTGAGATCTATTCTCTTGCTACCCTCTCTCCCGATGACCTCAAATCCTTCTTCAACCCAACATGAAAGAGCATTAATATCTTCCATCGATCAATCTACTAATCCTTTTACCTTTCCCTTTGAGTCTTCTGCATGACATTACATTTAGAGGGGGATGGAAAATTCCTACATGGAGGCAGATTGCAGCCAGGAGAAGCAGACGGACAGAATGTCTTGGCTAGACGGAGGTATAGGATTATCACCGTCTTAGAAATGTATCCGTTTGGAGTTATTTTCCAAGAGCAAATGGACATCTGGTGGATTTGGTTCAAGTTGTGGTAACGATGGGGATCCCGGTGTGGAAGCAGAGGGGGTCCAAACTTCCGGTACAATTGTATTTTCTGTGGGGAGTGGAAGGGCTATTTATATATTTATTCGTCTGTCTGTTTACCTATTTCTATCTGTCTGGCCTGGGGGCATTTATGATTTTGTCTTTTTTATTTGGATCAATGCCTGAAGCAATGATTTAAGGGAACATATGTTGTGAGAAGACAAGAGCAGCATTATTACTCAGTCCCACCCCAGACACTGCCCCTCCGCCCCCGCTCCCAGCTCCGTCTTCGGAGTGCTCCAGTAGTGCTCCCCTGAGAAGCCTGAGGTCTCAGACCGGTCATCGGTGAAGGATGGGACTCCTTGCAGGAGTCTGAAAAGCCCCTGGGATTGTGGGCAAGACGGTACACATACGTGTGCATGCATATTTTTCAAGAGCGATTTTCCAAGGGTGTCGTGGTCCCCGAGGAGTTGAGGACCCTTAGAGAGAAGCCAGTTTAGGGCTGGTGGGGGGTCCAGAGGGCTGGAAGTTTCCCCACTCCCACTGCCCGTGGCAGCCTTTCCTTTCTCCCTTCCTTTGCTCTTCTGTTCTGTGCTTCCGCCTTCCCTCTGTCCTCTTCCCCCTTCCAAATCATCTCCAGTGCATTTCCCTTTGCCCCAAAGGGCACATCTCAGGGCTACAGGTGCTTGTGGCCCTGGGTCTGCAGGGGACCAAGGATATTTATGTTTGTAAAAACACACAGGATTGACAGCCTTTTTCAGTCTACCTGGAAGCTTTCAGGATGCATTGATGTTGTCATAAGTCGTGGCAGCTGGGGATGAGACTTTTATTCCAGCAAAATGCCTCATTGATACAAGCCGACACACTCCTAAGAGAGTAAGCAAAGCATGGGGTGTGTACCAAGCCCTGAGCTGAAGCAGAAGCTCTTGGGGTTGTCAGCATAGGGCGGCTCCCTTGCAGTGGGTTAGAGGAAGCTCCATTCACCTGTGAGGGAAGGTCCAGGGCAAATGCTCTTTCTACAGCCCAGTCCATTTGCCAGGCTGGGAAATGCTCATGAAGATCAGAAATTTAGAAGCAGGCTCTCTTTCTAAGGTGGGATCCCTCGTTTGCATGCCAAGTCCAGTGTTTTCAAAATTCTTTCCTATTAGGTTGTTTCAGTTAAGCTTTGCAACGGCCACCTCAGCTAGAGCAAGCAGATGACATTATTGTCATTTTCCATATTAGGAAATGAGACGCAGTGCATCTTTCGGAACAGTGAAGACTCCACACTCCAGGCAGCCATTCAAGTTTACCCTGTCAAATATCTTTCCTCTGGGTGGCAGGTGTGTTCCCTCCCTTGGAGGAGGTACTAAGAGAATATGAAATGATTGTAACAGGGTTGATTGGCCATTCATGTTGGATTGAGGGACCATCATAGCAACTCAGAAAAAGCCATGAATTTAGAGCCAAGAATTAGGATTTGGACTCCTACTCTGTACACTGCCTGCTAGATTTGATTCCCGTGTGACCCCCTGACAGCTGGGTGGCCTCATTACCTCTTCTTTCTCATAGGTGAAGTAGAGCTGAGACCGACCAGGCCATTTTTTAGAACTTATGGGGAAGATCATGCAAGATACTCTGAAGGTTATGGTGTGCTATGGGTTGAACTTGCTTGAGTTGAATAGCCCCTGAACTTAGACATCCTTAAGCCTCGGTAGGGAGGGGCTCTATGATCTACAACGCCAGCCTACTCTCGGGCTATTTGACACCCCCAGCTCCGTGGGTCAGGACACTGGCCAGGCTAATAATATATAGAGAGTTGGTGGCAGCCACCCCCTCGCTGGGTCCAGCCTCACCAGGCAGCCAGGGAGACAACTTCATGTGTGAGATGATAGGAGGGGCGGTGGGAATGACCTCTCATTTCCAAGTATCACTTCCTATGAATGTGATTGTGATGCTTACCATAATCCACTTGGCTGTGTGTTATATTGGAAACAGCACTGTTCTAAGAGACAGAAGGCCAACTTCTCATACGGGTTCCCTCCTTCTTCCCTCCCTCTCTCCTTCTCTCCCTCTCTCCCTCTCTTCTCCCTTCCTTCTTTTTTCTTCTCTTCTTCCTTACCATTCTAACAACACCCATTACCCAAACCAGTAGCCTCTTTTTTTGTTGTTGTTGTTTTCATTCCTTTTGAAACTTTTGTAGTGCTTGACCATGCTACCCCTGGCATTCTCTCTTTCCTTAGCATTTTGTAAATTATGTGGCTCCTACTTATTAAGATTCTGACTCTTGGGGTTTCCTTTCATATTCTTTTACTACTCTTTCTCAAAAACCACAGTCAGCTTTGCCACCTTCTCCTCTTTCATTCACATTTATGCCCTAATTCAGTTTATCATTCATTTGTGCAATTCATATTCATTGAGCCCCCATTCGGTGCCAGTCACAGGATGGGGGGGGGGTGGGAAAAAGGATACACACGGTGCTGAGACCCGTGTATCTTATAATCTAGTAGGTGGTTCCTATGTGGCACGATGCGGGCAGGATTAGGAAAGTGTGGTTTGCATCAGGAGAACTTAGGAGGTGCCCTGAAGCCAGTTTGGGGCGTGGTGGAGAGAAGGGGAAGCCGGGTCAGGGAGGGACACGTGGAGGGAGACAGACATACTGTGGAAGAGGCTTTAGATGTAGTCTGTTCGTCTCAAGGTAGGTCAGCCATAACTGCAAGGGTAGGTGGCAGGTGTGCAAGGAAGGCTCTCAGAAAACACGACTCGGTATCTGGGGACACAGTGGGCAATTCGCCAGTGGATATGTTTATAAGATACATGGAATCTTAGAGAGGATATTGCGAGGATAGTTCCAGCTTAAGGTGGAGATTGGAATAAAGGATCTGCAGGCCATTCTTTTATTTATTCATGATTTCATGCGTATCCATTCACTCATTCCATCACTGATTTATTTCAACAGCCTTTCACCCCTTTTTGCCCCTTTGCTTCATGCCTGGGTCCTTTTATTTGCCTGGTTCTCATTCTCATTTTAACATGGGGACGCAGAGGTCAGACGCTTTGCCATCATGTCACCGATACAGGCGCACCCTGAGCCCTCCGCGCCTCCGCTCTGCCCAGGAGGGTGCAGGAACTAACTCGGCACCGTCAGCCAGCATTTGGCTCACCCGTTCTTGCCAAGACCTTTCTGCGGGGCATTCCTTACCGGGAAAGAAAGTCGAAGCACCTTAAAAGAGAAAAAATAAAACCCTCCAAAGCCTTCATCTTGCAGGGTGTTGGCACTCTACCTTCTCCCTGTTGGGATCGGCACACCAACGCTTCTCTGCGAGGCTGGAGGCCATTGCCTCAGAGGAGACATCCAGGAGCCTGGGAAGAGGGAGTGAAAACACCCTTCTATTTTGGGCCCAGGAAAGGAGGATTTATTGCCCTCCCTGAGCCGGCTGGAGGCAGAAGTCTGGGACAAGGCTGGGTGCCTCACTGGCTGGACCCTGGGGCTGGTGAATGTCTGGTGGACGGAGGGGGTTCGTGGGACTCAGCCTGCACCTTGAACTGCTATAAATTTAATAGGCCTCCTCTGACCCGTTGGCCAGGAAGCAGGCTCCCTCCAGGCCCGCGGGGGCCTGTTGCTCAGGAGTACTCCTGAGCCAGCCACCCCTTGGCGTCCGGGCTGAGCAGTTGACCCCGACTTAACGAGACCACGACGTGGGTGTCCAGGGCCGGCTCTCCTGCAGGCTGCTTCCCCTGGAGCCAAATCAATATTTATTAATGATCTGCGCCCCCTCCAGTGCCTCTGACTTCACAGAGGGCCTCTGTTGCACCAGCCTGCCCAAGTCATTCATTAACGCCAAGCCCAGCGGCCCGTGAGGCAGGCGAGGGGCCCGCAGAGGCCAGCCCACCACGGAGATATTTGCAAAGGTCATTAATGAGCTAATCTGATTTAACTTTTCAAGACGGAGGCGTGGGTCGCTGGGGTCAGTCTCTATTCCCAGCACTGGCCGGGGTGGGGGAGAGGCCTGCCGCCGACCCTGAAGAAGAGAATGGAAAAGTGAAGGTGTCTTTGAGGAGCTGAGAACTTTGGTGTTAAAGAGTTCCTATCCCCAAATCCAGGGAGGTTTGGGATGGGAGATGGGGAGGACCTGAGGCTGTCCGAGGGATTTGCTTCAAGCGCTTTAGATTCCTGCTTTAGCTCGTTGCCCCCTTTCCCTCTCCAGGTGGAAGATCCGGAATCTAAGACACAGCACCTGCCCCCCTCCCCACCTTATTCTGAGCTTGCCCAGCACAGCGGGAGTTGCAGAGTCCTCATTTCCAGGGAGCTCTGTCATCTCGAAAAAGTCCCTTCCCCTCTGTGAGACTCAGTTTGCTCATCAGTAAGGTGGAAATAATGTCTCCCTCCTAGCATTGTTTTGAGAATGAAAACAGACAATGGAAGTGAAGCGCTTAGCACAGTATCTGGTGCAGACTCAGCTCTTAAAAAATTAACTTCGGGGGCACCTGGGTGGCTCAGTTGGTTGAGCATTGGGCTCAGGTTATGGTCTCATGGTTTGTGAGTTCGCGCCCCAAAGAATCGGGCTCACTGCTGTCAGTACAGAGCCTGCTTTGGATCCTCTGTTCCCCTCTCTCCACCCCTCCCCTGCGCACGTGCTCTCTCTCAAGGATAAATAAACATTAAGAATATTAACCTCAAAGGGAAAAATGTAGCTGTAACTTTTGCCTGGGAAAATCAGAAGATCCCAGGTGTAGAGGACAGGGGCACAGGTGTGAGCTCTGACCCTCCCGCCAGTGGCCTGTGCGACCCTACTTAACCAGACAGGTGTCTCTGGGTTCTGCTTGTGAATTCACGTGTAAGGGTGACAGATCGACCTACGGTGAGCCGGTTGCTTCTCGCCTCAACCGAAGAAGCCAGCCAGGGTTTGGCTGCCTCGCCCATTTCACAGATGAGAAGCCAGAGGCTTGGGAACCAAGTGACTTGCTCAGAGTCACAGAGCTTATGGGTGGGAGAGATGAAATTTGAACACAGACCTGCTGGCTCCAAGTCCAGGATGTGCACGCCCTTTGCACGGTATACGATGTAGGCTTTCCAGCTGGGTTTGCAACCAGTCCGCCTTCCCTGGATCCTGACAGCCTCTCTGACTCCTGGGCCGGGTGAGTGTCATCAGCTATAGACAAGGGACCCCTGCTCCTGCAGGACACCTGCTTCATCAAGGTTGAGGCACTTAGATGTATAGACATATAATGGCTCTGAACTCTGATACACATGCCTACCTACATACATAAATATATGTGACTTACGTATGTAAATATATATGTAATAGTGCAAGAAATAAACACAATAGACTGTAAAAAGAAAAAGTGTAGGGGCGCCTGGGTAACTCAGTCGGTTAAGCGTCTGACTTCAGCTCAGGTCATGATCTCGCGGTTCCTGGGTTTGAGCCTTGTGTCAGGCGCTGTGCTGACAGCTCGGAGCCTGGAGCCTGTTTTGGATTCTGTGTCTCCCTCCCTCTCTCTGCCCCTCCCCCTTTCATGCTCTGTTTCTCTCTGTCTCAAAAGTAAATAATTTTTTTTTTTTTAATTGTAGGCTTCATATAAAAACGTAAAGGCTTGGTCCCGTTTTGTCTGGGGTCCGCTGTAGTCTCCTTTAGGACCTGGTGGCCATCTGCCACACTGCTTGCTTCCGGCCTTGCTGAGTGGGCCTCTTCCCCCGGAAGTGAGCCATGTCAGAACCTTGCTTCCCCCATTCCCAACAGCTTGCACTCGCCTCTCTTGGGTCTCATTTCCTTAAACCTTGTCCTCCTCTCCAAGGTGGTGGCTGGTGAACTCCTCTTAGCTGTGAGGCCTGGCCTGTGTCTTCCTTCCACCTCAGATGACACATTGGCTGTACTGAGCAGCCTCTGGGAGGTGATGCTTTAACCTCACGTGGGACCTGGGGAGGGGACGGGGAACAGATTTAAAGGTAGGGCTGGGCTGCTGCCTGCAGAGAGACTGTACCGGACTTACCGCTCCTTGTCACTTGGCCTCCTACAATGATTATAATAAAACCAAATACTTATAAAGCACTTGCTGTGTGCCAAGCCCGGTTCTGAGCACTATTCGTGCATTAACTCATTTAATCCTCACACACTCTGAAGTGCATACATTTACTCTGGTCTTTTTACCAATGGGACACTGGAGGACTTTGCCGGAAGTCCCGAAGTTTCACAGTAGCAGAGGCCAGGTTTGGACCCAAGCAGTTTGGCTCTGAAGCCGATATGATTAGCCACCGAGCTTTGCTGCTCCTCCAACCTGGCTGTGTCCTGGGCCTCTTCTGGGTGGTGACAAGGCCCAGAAGGTACCAGAGGCCCCTGGACATGGGTGAGCGCCCCACAGGCTCATGGCGCTGTCTGGGGGTCCCTCACAGTCTCTGTGACAAGGGCTTGGGACCTGGTGGGCGGCTTCTGCCTTTGTCTTCTCTTGGCCAAACCTTGAATCCTTTGAGGTTTTGCCACCTTCTCATGTTCTCTGATTATTTTTTCGTTTCGACCAAGAAGTCTGAACTGAGCCATGTGGTCCAACAAGTGTTCTCCGTTTGGAGGAGGGGGTGGGGGGGGGTGGGGAAGAAATCAGCCAGAGCTAAAAATATGCTGATTCTGCTGCCCTCTGGCGTTCAGTGGGGAGCCTGCAGGCTCGCACAGCTCTGAATCGAGGTGGGAAAAGGCTTCTGTGGAGTAGAACCTTGTTCTCTTGGTGAGAGGAGCAAGGGAAATGGGAGGTGCAATGCATTTTGGGAGCCGTGGTTCTGCTTCCAGAAGCAAGCAAGATTGACCCAGTAAGTCCCTGGAAGCGTGTCTCCATGTCCCCTCTGACCAGCCTCAGCCCTTCACTGGCATTCTGTGGGGCTGAAAACCCAAACCCAAAGAGGATTCCAGCCACAGGTCAATCCAACTCCTACATTTTATAGAAGGGGAAACTGAGGCCCAAGATTAGAAAGCCTGTTAATACTGGAGCTTGATTGCCAATGGGCTTCTGACTCCAGTTTCCCTTCTTCCCTCTTCCTCCTCCTCCTCTCCCTCCTTCCCTTCCCCCTCCTGCTCTTCTTCCTCCTTTTTCTTCCTTTTTATCGTCATCATTAAAATCTCTGTCACCCTAATGGTTAATACAGATAAGCACTTGCTGTGGACCACTTAACTGTATCACATTGGCTGTAGTATTTAATGCAATAATATAGAAAGATGGTTCTAACCGATATGGTGGAATAAAAACTAAGGCTCCGAGAGATAAACTACTTGCACAATTACACAACAAAATAAGTGGCCTACTTTCTAGTCCTGCTGGAAGGCTTTCCACTCTGCTCTCTGTGCTACGCTGGACTAAGGACAGAGTGTTAAAAAAATTCCTGGAGCTTGCAGGTGAACAATAATAGTATTTACTATGGGCCAGTACTGTGCTCAGTGAATCACGTATATTAACTCATTCAACCTTGTACCGTTCCTATAAAGTAGTACTTTATAGTGCTATTATTATCTCCATTTTACAGATAGGGAGACCGAGGCACAAAAAGATTTAATAATTTGTTCTGAGTGGCACAGATAGTAAGTAGAGTGACAACATTCCAGCCTAAGCTGTCTGGCTCTGTTGCCCAGGCCCTCGACGATTGCTAGACTGACTCTCCCTAAGTCAGACGAGGAGCCAGCTCTGAACTGACGACAGACTCTAGCTCTCCCAGATCCCCTTGAGCAATGGGAAGACGACATCAAGTTGCCAAGGCCCTCGTTCTGGGGTCTGGAGCCACAGGATGACATAGGAGGTAGTGTCCCCCTTCCTCTCCATCTCCTGAGTTCAGGAACTTCCTGGCATTGGTATCTATTTAAATTTCTTTATAATTTCTTTCTTGTCACCCATACCCACTAGAATGGAAGCACCACAGGAGTGAAGACTCCCTCAGTGTCTAGTGCCTGGTAGCAGTCGGTGCTGAACATATCTTTGTAGAATCTACTTCGATGAGGTTAAGGGTGATCAGAGTCAGAAAGTGGGGGAGCAAGACAGGGCTGGCCTGTCCTGTCTCTGGGGCAGCTGTGACCACTGGAGCTACGGATGACTCCCAGGCAAGAGAGATAATGATGGCATGGGGAAAAGGTGCCTTGGGAGAGAGTTGATGGTACGGCAACATTCTGGGGAAGCAGGAATGGTCTCAGAGGGGATCCCGAGCCCTGGCTGACTACAATAAGATGTCCTTTCTGAAGTCCTTCCAAACCTGAGTAAGAGATAGACCCCATTTTCAGTGCCAGCAACAGAGATCCATTGTACAGGGGGAAGCAGTGGACTCAAGGAGAAAGGAAAGCCTGGAGAAAAGTTCAGGAGACAAAGTGGGAAGCCAGGTGCCATGCTGGGTGAGCCGCGCAGGGTGAGGTCGTCCCAGACTCCAAAGTCCGGCAGTTGGGACTCAGAAGGTCTATGAAGAGACGTATCCTCTCTGTTCCTCCTTGTCCTCATCTGTGGAATGGGGATAATAATAACGCCTACCTCTTGGGGTTATTATGCGGATTGGGTGAGGTGCTACATGTAGTGTGTCTAAGACAGCGCCTGGCACAAAGCAAGTGCTATATAAGCCTTAGCTCCTGGAATATTCCTGCAGTGTCTGTTCCTGTGCCTATTACCACAGAGAGCCACCCTTGAGCAGTGGGCTGGGCTGTAAGGGCATGGAAACCTCCAGCTGGGAAACTGAAAGGACAGTCAGGCAGTCAGGCTCCGGAGGCCAGCTAACAATGTGCTCCGTGTAACTGCCCAAAGCGGCAGGATGGGTTCATGGTCAGGGCGGAAGGCACCAAGTCATCCAGGCCTGAGTTTGAATCCTGACCTCCTCTGTTTCCTGGCAGTTAGGTATTTGGGTTTGCCACTTAACCTCTCTGTACCTCAGTTTCCTCATTTGTAATGTGGGAGACTACAGGTTAAATACTTAGAATGGCACTCAGTGCTAGTTTTTATCACTACCATAGGCAGTAGAGAGCTTTGCACCTCTTATCTATGGAAACAGCTCTCTAAATGGATCTTTATTAATGCTGTTGAAGTAAGCGTCTTGTTTTGGTGGAATGTGGAAGATTCTTGCCTGATGCTTCTATGTATAGATCATGGCTGGCATTTCCCCAGGCTGGCCACTAGATGGCATGCATGCCCTTTCCCACCTGACCTGAGCTGGGCCAGAATCAGAAAGAAGGTGCCAGAGATGGAAAGCTACCTTTTATGGGCTAGACACTGGGCCAGCCATTTGCCTACATTCTTATTGACTCCTCACTGTAATACTCAGATTAAAAGAGATATTGAACCAAAATAGTAAGCATAGTGGATGCCACATGGTTAGGCCTCAAGAAACATCTTCTTCCTATTACTGTTGTTATTATTGCCATTTTTACAGTTAGGACTGAGGCACAGAGAGGAAAAGTAGGTAGATGGAGCCTGGATTCCAAGCTAGACCTTACTGACTACAAGTTCAGCATCTTTTCTCTAAACCTCATTTCAGGGGAAGCATTGGATGGCTGGACCTCACTTCACAGCTCTCCCTGCCTCCCATGTCCTCTTTGGCTCTGTTTTTCTGTCTCTTACTTCCTGTGTGGTCTTCAACTAGTTATTTCGACTTTCAGAGCTGTGCAGTCTGTACAATAGGGGTCACTGTGCCTTCCTTATTTTGGGGATACTTCAGAAATAGCAACTAGATCAGAGTTGATGCTCCATAGATGACAATTACTGTTGTGAATGCCTTACAGGTTAGCACAACCAGGCTTCCTTCCTTCCTTCCTTCCTTCCATCTTTCCTTCCTCCTGCCTCTACCGCTCCTTCCCTTTCTTTCTTCTTTCTTTTCTTCCTTGCTCTCTCCCTCCCTCCCTCATGACCTCCCTCTCCTCCATGCAGTTGAACTACAGTGCACTTATGGTTCCTACCCTCATGGACCTTACAATCCAAATGTCCTAGTCTCTGTTTATTCCTGGGGCAATTCCACCCCCAGGGGGTCTTCTCTGTAGACCACAAGCCCAGGCCTGATCTACTTCCCCACTAGGCTGCTCCAAAAGCAAGCCTGCAGATTCTCTAGGTACTATGAAGTGCTGTCAGATCCTAGACTGACTGACTCCATTCTGTTTCACCAGTGACTTTCAAATTGGCTTTGGCATCAAAAGATTCTGCCAGGATGCCTGGAAGTCTTTGTGAGGGAAGCATGTGTTAGGAAGATGGGGTCATGAGATAGGGTCCCTTGCTTAAGACAGAACAGCTCTGGTTTTATCTAATTTATATTCTGGGGTTACATGCAATACTCTGCCACGAAAGAAAACTATAAAAAACCACTCCCCTTTGCTATTAGAGGTAGGAGGAGGCAAATTTTGAGGAAATTCAGAGAAAATCTCCAGGAAAGAGAATATGTTTGAGAATATGTTTTCAAATTATTTTTCCAAGGTGCTAAGTGAAATAAGTCAGAGAAACACAAATAATGCATGGTATCTCTTACGTATGGAACCTTTAAAAAAAAGGCATGAAACTCATAGAAACAGACAACAGGTTAGTGATTGCCAAGGGCTGGGGGCTGGGGACAATAAGGAGAGGTTGGTAAAAGGGTATATTTCAGCTATAAGGTAGATAAGGCCTGAGGACCTACTGTAAAATGTGGTGACTGTAGTTGATAACACTGTATTATATAACTGAAATTTGCTAAGAGAGTAGAGCTTAAATATTTTTACTAACCCCCAAAGGTAAATGTGTGTGAGTTGACAGATATGTTCATGGACTAGATGGGGGAAATGCTTTCACAATGTATACCTATGTCAAATCACAACGATGTACACTTTAAATATCTTATAATTTTATCTGTCAGTTACACTTGAACAAGGCTGAAGTTTTAAGAAATTAGTTTCCAAGGAAAATGGGATTCAACTTTTGAATTACAGTAATTTGGGGAGCCCACTTGCCCCCTCACTGGTTTGTCTAATTGGGGCTGCCGCCATGCTTCTGACCTTCGGCCATGTCCTGCCAATCCCCTACTCAGGATGTTGCCCTCTCTGTGTTTCAGTGCCCTGGTTCCCAAGAACCATTCAAGAGCTCGACAGATTTGCCAACCAGATCCTCAGCTATGGAGCGGAACTGGATGCAGACCACCCTGTGAGTCCCCATGTCTGTGGTCCTTCCCGTGAGATCCTTTCAGCCCACCCCTCCCCGCCCCTACTCCCCTCCCTGATCCCCAGCAATGTGTCTTCATTTGTTTGCTTGTACTACAGACATCTGGAGGGTGTCTTCTTGTACATCATCAGCACCATCATTATCATGGTCATTTTTATTGTTGGAGCAAATATGGATCGGCCTCCAGAAACTATTGTTTATGTATAATATATGCATGTAGGTGTGTGTTTGCACACACACACACACACACACACACACGTAAATCATCTTTCCGGCTTTGTACAATTAAAGAGGTTCAGTTCAAGTGTTTGGGAAACAGTAAACCACTAACAACTCTGCCAGGTACAGCAGGGCAGTGAGGAGAGGTGACATTGGAACTGGATCCCCCAAACTGAGTAGAAGATGCTGAGGGAACAGTATATGTGAAGGCTCAGAGTCCTGAAAGTATCTGGAATATTTTGGAATGGCTGGCTGGTGCATGAGGTGTGAGGGTCAGATTTTAGAAGGTCTGATATACCAAAGAAGTCAGACTGCATCCCATCCCCTGTGGGCAAGGGAGCAGGTTGTTCTTTACTGGTTTCTGAGAAAAGGCCCAGGGTGGGGGACTTTATCACCATTTTTTTGTGTGGTGCAGGGGTTTGGGGAGGGGGAGCAGCTCAGGCTGGACTCAGGGTCAGGACCAGTTCTGACAGCCTCCATAGATGAAAAGTGCCACAGTCATATCGGCTGTCACTTACTCTCTGCCCAGGTAGGTGGCTCCTTAATCTTTAAATGACTTGGAAGCTGTTTCATTACAGTGGTTTAGTGGAACTCAGTGAGAGTGTCTGCATTTCAGCAGTTTTCTTACATCTCTGTGGGTCTTTACAGTTGAGTGAATCGTGAACTTGCTCTTCACAAAGGCTTTTTGCAGTAAGCAAAGCAGATGTTCCCATTTTACAGGTAGACTCATTGAGGCCCAGTGAGAGCAAATGGGACTTTTCCAAGGTCCCATGCTAAGCTTTGGGTTTTAAGATTCCTAATCCAGTCCTCATGGTGCCAAAGACAAAGGTCTAGCCAGTGGCAGAAACGCTGGTGCTTTCTCAGAGACAAAGAGAGACCTATTTCTGGAGTAGACTGGCCTTTTCAAATATGAACAAGTGTTGCTTATTCTAACTCAAATAGTAAACCCCTGATAGTGGACTCAAAAATACGGAAAAGCATGAGAAGAAAATAAAGATCACCCATAATTCCAGTTATTTCCCTTTTTCTCTTGGTAGTGCTCTGCATTCTTTTTTTACAACGAGAAACTATTTTAGAAACAAAGGCGAGTTCCCTCCTGACACCCACACATCAAAATTGAAAAAAAATTATCCCCTATTGTCACACTGTCCGGAAACAATCAGTGTTAATTTTAGTGTGCTTCCTTTCTCTTCCCCACATCTGTTTCCCCCTCTCTTTCTATTATTTAGAAATTAATACATATTATTAAATTATATATATCATAAAATTATTATCTATATAATTTTTTGTGCATTGCCATAACTTACTAAGCAGCCCCCAATGGCAAGCATTTAGGGAGTTTCTAGTCTTTCCCTAGGACAATAATTTGCTTGCCTGGGTATCTTGATGTGGGCTCTCCATAGCTTCCTTGATGCTTCCTTGTGAAACTACTTAGTCTACGGATAGAAATTGTAGTTCAGTCTCCTAATATATATACTTCAGTACCTTATCCCCCCCAAAATAAAGCTGGATCCCCATTCACCTTCCTGGGGATGGTGCAGCCTTCTCCTGTGGCTCCTGGGGGCGGCAGACCTGAGCCAAGAGAGGTTCTAGATCCCCACTGACAGGTCTTCGGCCGTGGGCCTTGGGAGCAAAGCATCTGCAAAGATATTGTTCCCCTGGAAGACCTGTCTGGCCACCTTGGCCCAGTCAATGGAAAATTAGCCCATCTTACCAGCCTCCAGACCTCCTGCCGTGACCCAAGACCCTTCTGGTGGTCACACTCACCGCTCACTTGGGGGAACGAGTATGGCCAGGAAAGAGGGAAGAGGGAAGAGGTCACAGACATGGACATTTCCCTCCCTTTATCCTTGTGTCTCCTCAGGTAGATAAGCTGGTCTTAGAATTCTCTAGAATTCATTTCTCCTTACAGACCCAGCCCCTGTCTTTGTTTCCTGGCCTCTCACTGTGATGAATTTTATCATAAAAAAAAAACCCATCTGTCTGGTACACGGTCCTCCCGATGAGGAGGCCAGGCTCTCTCTGTTCCTTCTTGTGGCTTTTCCTCAGATCCTGGGAACTGATGGGCCAAGGACAGAGTAAACCCTCCAGAGTGCTCACAGGCCCTGGCTGCCATGTGTGAGGAGTGGCGGTGTTCTTCCCGAAAGGACCCTCTGTTCCGCTCTGTACCAGGTTCGCAGCCTGCTCCCCTGCCCTTGGCAGTGTGCACTGACGTTTGACCCGATATCTCACTTCAAGGCCTCCAAAACAGCCACTCTGAAGAATGCGGCCAAGGAAGGATTGTTCCTGCCCCAGAGGGTAAAGGGCATCTGCCTGTGTGCATTGGCCAAGTGGGAAAATAAATTAAGAGCCGCATTCCACCCCGTGCACACTGCCTTCTTTCCTTTGTTGCCTGTGTCTCCCCTTTCTTCCTTCCCCAGGCATTTACTAAGCGAGTGACATTCATAGCAAACGTTTCTTGAGCATGGACTGTGTGCCGGCACTGCGCTAAATGCTCTCCCTGCATTTTTAAAATTTCGGTGTTAGAACCATCCATCCTGGGAGGGTTGCGCTTTCCGATTTTCAGAGAAGTCTCAGACAGAGACGGCCGTGTGGCCTCACGTATATGTGAGCCGCCTCCCAGGCTATGTAAGGGAAAGGGGGCTGAAATGATTAATACGGCATGGCCTCTGCCCTCCTGGGGCCTCCAGTTGTGGGGTGGAGGGAAAAGGGGTGTCCGCTCTTCCCAAAGGGGTGCCAGAGGTGACAGGGATACAACTGTAAGCTTGGTAGACAGAATCCAAGTGGTCTGTTTGATTTCCGTTCTCAAACGGACTCTTTCTCTGCCTGTTCCCCAGCGTCTGTGGTCCTGTCCCTGTTGTCTCCTTCACCTGGGGTAATTTTCCTTATCCTCTCACCTGTTCTTGCCCTGCTGGCAAACCTCTATTCATTTTCTGTGGCCTGGCTCACATGCTGGCCTCCCTGAAGACGTCGCTTCCACTGGCCCCTTCCCCACGCTAAGTTTTCTGACACTGATGTCATAGAACTGTGTGTGCTGTGCTTTATACTTTGAGCACAGACTGTCAGAGAAAAATAAATTCACTTCCTCATGACTTGTAAAGGCATAAGACAGATACACGCGCACACACACACACACACACACACACATACACACACACGTGAAAGGGTCATATGCATGTTTCCCAAACTATAATCTATGAAAAAAATTTTTTTCATGATCAAAGGGAGAAACAGTATATGCTAAAGCCCCATTTGAAGCATATGCAAGTCCCGTGATCTCATTAGGGATGTTGGAAAGTCCCGTAAACATGAACTCGTTCAACCTAATGTTTCTCAAACTTTTTTTTACTGATGGAACCCCTTTTTAATGGCATACCTAGCGATATTATCTAAAATGGTAGTGTTCCATGGAACGCAGTTCAGGTAATATTTAGTTTAAATCATAACACACAAAAAGTAGACGATTAAACACCAGGTTTAATGAGTCAGATGGCATGTACTATCACTGTGGACTGGAATGGTTAGGGAGGACTTCTGGAAAGAGGGAGAGGTGGGTGGAGTCTTCTAACAACTAGGGTAGGCTAACTGCTGATCAAACAATCCCCGAATCACCATGGATTAACTGAAGGTGTATTTCCAGTGTAAGCCAGTAGGGAGATTTCTCCATACAGTCTTGCAGAGACTAAGCCCCTCCCACTTCAGGGCCATACCTTCCTCCAAGTCTCAGACCCTTTCTTTTTTTTTCTGCCAGCACCTGGGAAGAGAGAGACAATTGCTCCCAGGAGGTTTCTGTGGGCCATGTCGGGAGGTGACTCACATCCTTCACTCAAATTTCATTGACTGCAGCCCAGTCACATAGCCGCTAGGAACTTCAAAGAAGACTGAGAAATGTGGGTTAGCAATGTTCTCTGAAAGAGGGATGAGACACAGGCCTTCGGGAGCACCAGCAGCCTTGGCCACACAGATCCTAACCCCAGAGCTCCCTATGCCAGCTCCACTGGCACCTACACCAGTGTCTAGACTGAAGATTCACATGAGGGGGTGCTTTCTGGTAGAGAAAATATCAATCAGCAGTACTGTGCATCTGTGTTATTTCTTCTACTATCCAAAGGTCTCAAACTGTTTTTTAGTCTTTCAGATGTAGGTACGGAGTTTCTCTTCTCTCCAGAAAGAGCCTTGCTCTTCCCTGAGTGGAGGGCTATCATTTTAGTACTCCTCTCCTCTTCCTTTCTGCCAGTTAAAATTCTCCACCCGAAGGCCCCATTAAAGTCTATTCTAAAGATGTCGGCCAGTTATCAAAGACTTGTGGCCCTCCTACTAAGTTGCTCTGTCCAAACATAATTTTCAAAAAAGTAAAAACAACTATCATGCAGGTATATAGTCAACATCGGTCAAAAATCTATTAGCTCAGTAGCGAGGGAACCAGCAAGATGACGATGTTGGTGCAAAGGAAGCTATAAGAGACTAAATTATGGATGGTCATTGAAAAATTGAGTGCTGGAGCAAGACCACAGAGATGGAGTTACAAGTGATTAATGCTCTCAAAGGCAAGAAAGCCATAACTGTGAGTGTTTTCATCTACCGGACGTAAATCATTTGCAACTTGATCATAAAATAAATCTTCTGCTACTTGCCCATCTTCTGTAAGTTGGCATCTAATCCTGAAGAATCTGGGCCTTACTAAGTAGTAAATTGCCCATCAGACAGATATACATGCCTCTAGAGCTTACCGTGAACTTGTTAGGCAATGATCTAATGTGACTTTGGAAAGGCACATGGTAATTTTTTTGCGTAATTTTTTAACAGCTCCTACCCAGAAGTATGCTGAGTTATGCCATGCACTTAAAATCTAGTGATAAGTAAGACTAACAGAGTCCTGAGTTTAATGATATTAACAAGTATAATGATTGTCTGAAAGGAGAAACACTCAGGTTGTTGAGAAAGTGTATTGTAGGGGAAAATCAATAAGTTTGGGAAAAAGCAAAGAAGGTCTATAAAATGCAATTGAACCAGATGGAAAGGCCAATTAGTAGCTTATTGGTCTAGAAGAATGGGGAAGGGTATTTCAATAACAGGGAACAGCATGTGTAAAGGCCCTGATGTGGCAAAAAGCCTGGTGGGTTTAAAGAATAAAAATAAAACCGGGGCGCCTGGGTGGCGCAGTCGGTTAAGCGTCCGACTTCAGCCAGGTCACGATCTCGCGGTCCGTGAGTTCGAGCCCCGCGTCAGGCTCTGGGCTGATGGCTCGGAGCCTGGAGCCTGTTTCCGATTCTGTGTCTCCCTCTCTCTCTGCCCCTCCCCCGTTCATGCTCTGTCTCTCTCTGTCCCAAAAATAAATAAAAAACGTTAAAAAAAAAAAAAAGAATAAAAATAAAACCAACTAGGACAAATTTGGGACATAGTATGCAGGACTACCATTGTAGTTCAACACAGAATTGGAAATGTAGGAAAAGCCAGATTGCATAACGCCTTGTGGACTGTGTTAAAAATTTTGGACTTTACCCTTAAATTGATGAGAAGCCATTGAGAGTTTTTAAAGATGAGAGTGACTGCACCAGATCTGTACTTTGCAAATCTACCGGGGCTGCATGAGGGGGGAGGTATGGAAAGGACACAAAGAAAGTCCACTTGGAAAGCAGTTGTGCTAGCCCAGGAAAGAAGTGATGGGGTCCTGAACGAAGGGACAGCAGTGAGGATAAAGTAAAAAGGACAGACTGAAGATATTTGGAAGGAAGAATGGACAAAGATTGGTTATGGGATGTGAAGGAAGAGAGGAGGAGAGAAGTAAAACAATGACTCTCAGGTTATTGGCTTGGGCAACCAGGTATCTGAATCCTTTCCAAAACAGACTTTGTGGCTTTATAGGTGGTAGGCACGGCCAGCAACAGAGAGTGGGCAAGGGGCGGGGCTGTTGTTGGTGCTGCCCTGGTCTGTTGGTTTGCACATCTCTGGGCGGGGTCTGCAGGATGGCAATGGCAGTTACTAAACCACTTTGAGACTCTTGTCTCCTGTGTACCATCCTTTCTCCACTTGGTGTGGGGCTGATGGAATACAAAAAGTCTCTCATTGTTGGCATAGATGGAATATAAATAGGAAAGAAAGAATTGTACAGATGCTGTTTAGAAGGCCCAACCATGGGTGATGGGGCTCAGTGACCCTTTCCAGACTCTATCCTTTTTATGTTCTGAACCAGACTTCTCAGCTTTTGAATTTTCCACCATTTTGCACAAATGTGTCATTTTTTGATGGTCTCCTTTGTGTCCAGAGTTTTACTTGGTGCCCTGTGTACCTTACCTACTCTAACCCACCCAACACCATGAGGGAACTGGAGCTAACAGTCTCACTTTACTGATGAAGAAACGTAGGCTCTGAGAATCGAACTGGCCAACCTCAAGCCAAGCTCCTAGTGACTGGGGTTAGTAATCCACCCAGCCCGCCTGACTTGAAAACCCCTGTTCTCCTTGCTAGTCTAAAGATGGCATTTCTGAGATTTAACCTCAGCCATGATATCAAGAAAGGGTAACATGAAAAGCTCAGTATGAAATACCCAGAAGACTTTTCCGTACGGTTACCTGCTCCCTGAAATCCCCACAAAAACAGAACCACACACATCAACACCCAAGTCACAAAAATGCTGACATTTAGGAAAGTGATTGCATGTAGACTGCCTCCTGTAGAATTCCCTCCACTTTGTCCCTTCCACTCCTCCCCCCCCCCCTTCCCCACTCCTCCTTCACCAACAATATATTTTCCTGTCAAAACATACTTGGTTACACGCAGGGCAACCAAAATTGCTGCTATTAGCTTAATTGAGACAGGGTGATTATAAATAAATTACATGCAGTGCTACTGAAATTGCTGCTATTAGCTTAATTGAGACAGGATGATTAGTCATCATCAACTGAAGCTTAATTCAGAGTGTACTGTGCATGGCTGCAGAGATCCTGTGGTCATCTGGCTGCCCAAAGGATCAAGGCCAAACCACCAAGAGATGGACTTCGGGGCCACGGCTCCCTTTCCCTGGCAACCGAGAGAACAAAAGTCCTTGCAGCCTGGTTGGGGTGGGGGGGGGCGTTCTTGACGGCTGATAATGAACTTCTTAGGCACTTTGAGCTGGAAAGGACTGTGGTTAGAAACGTTCCCTGTGGAAAAGCTGTGTAGAAAAGTATATATGTACGTGTGTCGACGTATCTCAGTATGTGAATCTTCTGTCGCTTCCTCACAATGATTTGAGACAGATTTGTAATGCTATTTTACTTTTTTTACTAATTATAAAAGAAATCCATACTCACAGTACAAAACCTCAAAAGCATGAATCGTATAGAAAAATCAAAGTTACTCTCTCATTTTTGTAACGTTTGTTAGGCCCTGGTGTACTTTTTCCATCACTTCATTTGTACATTCCCTCCATCATAGTTGATACCTCCTGGATATGCAATTTTATATTAAGCTTTTTTTTTCACTGATGAAAATATCTTCAAACTACCTAGACAACGTACATTACGGATCAAAGATAAAGAGCCGAATAGGGCAGAGAGATTGTCACGGGCTTCTCACTCCTGGAGGCAGCATGATGAAGTGAAAATCCACTGGTTAAGGGAGATCTTCCCTCATCCCCCTGGTTTCCTGCCGCAACCCTCAAACCTCAGCTCGTCAGCCATGGTGCAAACAGAAAACTCCCATGGAGGTGCTCCGTGGGCTTCATTTTTCTCATATCTTGATCAAAATATAGAAATATTCTCCAAGACGCCTTATAGGTGCAAAAGTCTATGCTGTATACTTAAGGGCTGGGGAGAGCCATTTATTACAGACTGTTATTTTTTTTATTTTTTTTTATGTTTATTTATTTCTCAGACAGAGAGACAGAGCATGAGTGGGGGAGGGGCAGAGAGAGAGGGAGACACAGAATCAGAAGCAGGCTCCAGACTCTGAGCTGTCAGCACAGAGCCTGACGTGGGGCTCGAACTCACAAACTGTGAGATCATGACCTGAGCCGAAGTCGGTCGCTCAACCGACTGAGCCACCCAGGCGCCCCTATTACAGACTGTTAAATAAGACTTGTAGGTGAGAATGACTGTGGTCCACCAAACCTTAATGATTGGCAAGTATTAAGTTCACATTTTGAGTCCTAACTATGGAGATGTGTTCTTCCTTTAGCCCGGTAGGCAGGCTCCTAAAGGGATGCATTCAGTGCTGCTGGGAAATCAAATCCTGGTGCCCAGTTTACTTACTGCATCATCCCAAGGCAACTTATCTTCATCCAATAGAAGGGCACCAAGGGTAGTTTTAAGTTTTCAGATTCCTAAGCCTTCCTTCCTGTAATTAATGACTCCAAACCATTCAGCACTGTGAGGAAAACCGAAGAGCTATATTTTGTAATAACTGTGTCATGGAATGTTTTCCAAACTGAATAATCACTTAATTTACTTGGGATTTGAATTTGGAATAAGAATACGTAGTAATTTTAATTTTCTGGTGTGAAACATTCAATTTAATGTTTCTCTTTCTCTTTCTCAAAATATATCTTTCTCTTTCTCAAAATATATCTTTCTCTTTCTCAAAATTCTCTTTCTCAAAATATATCTTATTTCTCTTTCTCAAAATATATCTTAAGAAGCAAACTAAGACATTCTTTCTTCCCTCCCTCCCTCTGATCATCCCTTCCTCCTTCCTTCTTTCCCTCTTTCAACAAGTGTTTGTAGTTCTTTCTGTATGGCGGACTTTATGCTACAGACTCTCAGATTACAAATATATATGGACCCTGGTTCTTTGGAACTGCTGGCAGACTCTGATTGAAAACAATGACACCACCAACAACAAAATAACCAACCAACCAGCCAATCAGACAAGACAAAACAAGAAAATATCTAAAAATCAGGAAGTACTTATCCTTTAAAAATACTTCTCTAAATATGACACTCCATGATGCAAGCCCTTGTTTATGATTCATCAACACCTTGGTTTGAAGGGAAGGTGGGGCAGGTGGTAGAGGTCCTCCCTTATTGGGAAATTCTTGGAATGAACAAAGTAAGTTCTAGTATGATGCTAGTCTCTTGTTTTTCTAAAATTCAGGTACTATCGTTTTTTTGGTAAAATACCCCCCCTCCCTTTCCAGGTTTATTGAGATATAATTGACACATAACATTGTGTAACTTTAAAGTGTATAACGTGATGATTTGGTACACATATATATCGCAAAATGATTATAACAGTAAGGTTAGTTAACACCTCTGTCGCTTCACATGATTGCCATTTGTGTGTGTGTGTGTGTGTGTGTGTGTGTGTGTGTGTGTGTGATGAGAATATTTAAGATCTACTCTGTTACCAACTTCCAAGTATATAATACAGTATTATTAATTATAGCTACTATGCTGTACATTACATTTCCAGAACTTACTCATCTTACAATTGCAAGTCTGTACCCTTTGACCAACATCTGCTCATTTCTCCCACCCCAGCCCCTGGCAACCACCATTCGACTTTGCTTCTATGAATTCAGCTTTTTTTTCAATTTTACATAGAAGTAAGACAATGCAGTATTTGTATTTCTCTGTCTGACTTACTTAGCACAATAACTTCACAAGTCATCCATGTTGTTGGAGGTGGCAGGATTTCCTTCTTTTATGGTTGAGTGGTAGGATATATATCTGTATTATATTACTATACTATATATTATATATTATAATACATGTGATATATATGGGTACATCTTCTTCATCCTTTCGTCTATTGACAGACACTTAGGTTGTTTCCATATGTTGGCTATTGTGAGTAATGCTACAGTGAACATGGAATATAGATATCTCTTCAAGATCTTATTTTCATTTCCTCTAGATGGAAACCCAGAAGTGAGACTGCTGTTCATATGGTAGTTCTGTATTTAATTTTTTGAGGAACCTTCATACTGTTTTCCATAGTGGCTGCACCAATATACATTCCCATATGCAGTACGTGAGGGTTCCCTTTCTTCCATATCCTCACTCATTCTCTCTTGTCTTTATGATGATAGCCATTCTAAAAGGTGTCAGGTGGTATCTCATTGTGGTTTAGATTTACATTTCCCTGAAGATGAGTGTTGGGCATCTTCTCAGGTACTTACTGACTACATGTATTTCGTCTTTAGAAAATGTCTATTCAGTTCTATGGCTTATTTTTTAAATGGAAAACTTAGGGCTGCGTTGTATGAGTTACTTATATATTTTAGGTATTTACCTTATATTAGATATATCGGTTTGCAATATTTTTTTCACATTCTGTTGGTTGCCTTTTCATTTGGTTGGTTGTTTCTTTCACAGTGCAAAAGTATTAGTTTGACATAGTCCTACTGGTTGACTTTTACTTTGTTGCTTGTACTCCTGGAGTTATATCCAGAAAAATTATTGTCAAGAAGCAATCCTTCTTGAGAAAGAAGAACAAAGGTGGAGGTGTCGCATGTCTTGATTTCAAATTATATTACAAAGCTATACAAATCAAAACAGTATGGTACTGGCATATATTGACCAATGGAACAGAATTGAGAGCCCAGAAGTAAAGCCATGCATATGCAGACAGCTAATAGTTGACAAGGGAGCCAAGAATACTCAATGGGGAATGGATGATAGTCTCTTCAGTAAATGGAGTTGGGAAAACCAGATATTCACATGCAAAAGAATGAAATTAGATGCCTATCTGACACCCCTTGCAAAAATCAACTTAAAATGGATTAAAGACTTAAGTGCAAGACCTTAAACCATAGGACTCCTAGAAGAAAGTGCAGGGAAAATGCCCTTTTAATTAATTGGGCTCATCTCTGACTAAGGTATATGTCCCACCAACACTGAAAGACACCCTTGGCTTCTTTCCACTCTTCAGAAATATGCTGCTTATGGGGGTGGGGTGCCCGGGTGATTCAGTCGGTTGAGCATCTGGCTCTTGATCTTGGCTCCAGTCATGATCTCACGGTTTGTGGGATCGAGCCCCGCCTCAGGCTCCATGCTGAGTGTGGAGCCCGCTTGGGAGTCTCTCTCTCTTCCTCTCTCTCTGCCCCTCCCCCACTCACATGCCCCCCTCAAATAAATTATATATATATATACACATATATGTGTGTGTGTGTGTGTGTGTATATATATATATATATATATAAAAGAAACATGCTGCTTATGATTGTTGGGGGAAAGGCTGCCTGCCGGTGGGTGAGCCTCAAAGGAGAAATGATTATCTTCATTTTTCTATATTGAGATTGATTTCTCAGGTGAGCCCCTGCTGCGGTATAAAGGTTGACCCTGAAGTGCAATGAAAACAGCATGAAACTGGGTGCTTCAAACCCTGGTCTCATCTTTGCTTGACTCCTTTTCCTGGGCCACTGTTGACGCTGGATGCATGAGGATAATCATACTGAGCTACCATGCAAGATTTTTGTGGGACTTACAGATAAAGTAAGTCCCTAGCACACATAGACAGGCATATAATAAAGACCCAATAAATACTATTTTAAAAAATTGCAATAGCAGCAAGCACGTACCTGTTTGTTTATCAAGAAGCTGAGGAAGGAGAGCGGGGCTGTCAGAGCTCACAGAGCCCCCATTCAAATCCCACAGGGACATGCTAGGCCTCTCTGCCCAAGCCTTGAGAAGTCAAGTGTCTCCTCTCTCCTAGGGTTTTAAGGATCCTGTGTATCGAGCCAGACGGAAGCAGTTTGCTGACATTGCCTACAGCTACCGACAGTAAGTCCACTTTGCTAGTCTTGGGGAAGAGAGAAGCGCGCGCTCCTGGCTTACCTTTTCCTTGCCCAAGTTTGGAAAATACCAGCATAGTGAGTCCCGCCTTTGGCGTGCGGGGGCGCGCGCGCGCGCGCGCGCGTGTGTGTGTGTGTGTGTGTGTGTGTGCGCGCGCGCGCGCGCATGTGTGTTTAAACCCTCCCTTTAATAACACATGTTTCAAAAAAAAAAAATTGCTGCTAGACAAAACAAAATTACCCACCGTGCCGGGCCGGCCTTCTCCCCAGCTTTGTTGTGTCCTTATGCGCTAACGTCTGAAGTAATTACAAAAGGCCTCGCCCTGAATAACACAGCCTGTGGTATTCTCCACATTAAACAGGGAAGAAGGAAAAAGAGAATCATTTACATTCAAGGAGGAGTTGGCTGCTTTACTGAAATAATGAATCATTTGAGGTTTTAGATGAGCCGTGCCTCAGCGTTCTTCTTTGATCTGATCTGACCCAGCTGCGAAGGGCAATTTTCAGAGGAGCTTATTGTTTTCTGTCTGGGATTCTACCCTATTTTAGCCAAAGGAAAATGCAAATATCAAAGATGTCAGTTTGGGAAGGGAGCTGTTTTTGCTGTTTTGAGCCCTCAGGAACTACAGAAATGCTACCACGGGGAAACAGCGTTTGAGGCCTGAGCTCCATTCCTGAGTTAAGACGTGAGAAATTTCAGACATGCACAAGATGAGACATAAATGTTGACCAGGATCTGGGACACCTGGGTGGCTCAGTCGGTTAAGCATCTGACTCTTGATTTCAGCTTAGGCCATGACTTCATGGTTCGTGGGTTTGAGCCCCATGTCAGGCTCTGCGCTGGAGCCTGCTTGGGATCCTCTCTCTCTCTCTCTCTGTGTCTCATTCTCTCCCCCCCCACAACCTGCCCATCTCATTCTCTCTCTAAATAAATAAATAAATAATTTTAAAAAGTTGACCAGAACCCTGAGGGATGGTACTTTAACAGCTTTGATAGATTCTGAGGGCTATGAAAATAATAGGGATCTGTTGACTGAATACAAAATTACCGTCCAGATGGAAAGACCTCCGGAGAAAATAAGACAGTTCCCTTCTCTGAATGACTCCCGCAGTGGAAAGATCCAGAACTTTGGTTAAACCTGATTTTGGTTAAACCTAGGCCCATTTGGGTTTGGGGCCTTGGCTTGTGACAAACAGGAACCACAGAACATGGCAACCTCTCCCCACTTTGCCTTTGCCCTAACGTGGTCAGGTGAACACCATCAAATCGGGTACAGACAGGAGACTTTTTCAGGTAGCCAATAATAATAACTTAAATTTATGATCTCCTTGCTCTGTCTGGGGCTTTGCTAAATGCTTTGCTTACATTATTTCATTATCTTATTTAGTCTTAATAATAATTCCCTGGTTTTCAGATGGGAAAAGTAATGCTCAATACAGTTAAGTAACTTACCAAGGTCATAATATAACTAGTAGGTGGCATCATCCCCTTTTGAATTCAGATTTCTCTAACTCCAAAGTCATTCTTACCCACTTCCCTGAGCGCCGGGATTCTCAGCGTCAAGAGACCACACGTCTCCATATAATCCAGGAGCTGCTTAGGAAGGACATTCACTTACTGCCTGGCTCTTGTGATTTGAGGAGAGAAACTGATCCCCTAACCTTCTTTCCATAAAAATGTTAAACCTGGGGCACCTGGGTGGCTCAGTCAGTTAAATGTCTGACATCAGCTCAGGTCATAATCTCACAGTTTGTGAGTTCAAGCACCACATCTGGCCGTCTGCTGTCAGCGCAGAGTCCGCTTCAGATTCTCCGTCCACCTCCTTCTGTCTGTCCCTCTCCTGCTCATGCTTTCTCTCTCTCAAACATAAGTAAACATTTAAAAAAATAAATAAAAATGTGAAACCTAATGGAGAAGCCTGGAATGGATTGAATGCCTCACCATTCTCCATGTTTATCAAGTAAGTTAAATTGATTATTGAAAACCATCCATGGATGCCTGGCTCTCTGAGAATCGTTAGAGATCTTCTAGTCAATTTCCCCATTTTTACAAATGAATCTCAGATGGTTAAGTGATGTGGCCAAGGTCATGTGGCTAGTAGGGCTGAACTTGTTCTCAAATTCAAAGCCTATTTCAGAACTCGTTTTAGCTCCTCTCTTTTAAACTTTTGACCCTGTTTACCATCCCTTTCTTCTTTGAAATGGTCTCTTAGCTCAGTATCTGGCACAGTGGATTTTCATTATTCGAGGATTACTTGCTTCATTTATTTGAGACCTCCAATTCAATTCTTGTGGCACTTTTGCAATCATTCCCAGACATGCACAGAGTGGGGGAAGATTGGAGTTGCCTGATGCACGAGGTCTCAGACTGAACAAGGTGACACTGCCTTCTTATTTCAGCTTCTATACTATAAACAACTGTTCTTTTTGAAGTCTATTTAGATTAGAGACCCGGTTGCCGAATTTTTGCATTTTTTGGTTGATCATTTTCCTGTTTAAAATGCCCCCGTCCCCCCAGCACAGTGGTGAAGTGCCGTCTAGGGTTCCTAAGTGTGAGAAGGCTGTAATGTGTTTATGGAGAAAATGCGTGTGTTAGATAAGCTTCGTTCAGGCAGGAGTTACAGTGCTGTCGAGATCAACGTTAATGAATCAGCCGTATATATTAAATAAGATTTCTTTATACAAAAGCCCACACAAAACAAAGTTAGGTGTTACCAGTTGATGAAAATGTGACAAGAGCTCATGGGACCCTAGTCCTGTATTTTCTTCTGGACCAGTGGTTCTGCATTCAGAGTCCAGCTCAGAGCTCATGGTGACCTTATGTAGCACAACTACCACATATAAAGAGAATCAAATGTATTCTACTCTCCACTGATTTCCCTCCCTCCTTTCTGAGGTTTGTTCCCAGTTCTCCCTGGCCTGTTCATCTCACCCCAGAGCTTGTAATGTCTTTCAGACTCAACTTTGGCCCTCTTCCTTGGTTTCTGCCACCCTCCATACCAATAGCCCCCACGTTCGGATCTCTGGCACTTTCCGCATGGGGAATGAGGCCCAAGCTCCTGCGTTATGAGTCATGGAACCACAGGATATTGATCACGTGACAGAATGTATCTACTAAGTTCCAGGGCCCACCCCAAGAGCAAGACCCACAGAGCCCATGCCCTCAGGGGAATACGGGGAAGGCGGTGACAAAAGTAACAGTAAACGAGATAGGTGTTCCCAAAGTTAAAACTTGGCTGTCCCGAGGCCGTATAATTAGGAGTTGGAATGTAGATTGGGCAACTGGGTCAGCAGGAAGTAAAGTTTAGGCTGAGAATTAAAGATTGAGCTGGAGTTTACAGCCAAAGAGAATGGGACTAGTGAAAGAGAGAGGGTGGCCCGTTTAGCTACGGGGCTTTTGTTTTGAGATGTGCATATCGGGGGCCAGAGTCAATTCCTATGGAGGGTGAAGAAGCGACTAACCGCCACCACTGCTAACTAACGACCTCTTCTCCGCCCATCTGCCGAGTGATGCTCCGACTCTCCTGCCCAAGCACATTTAATGAAAGTCTTAAAACATCAGGTTGAAGAGGCGCTGAAAAATGGCAGTTGCAGTTCTGAGGCACCAAATTATTTGTCTTGTGATAAGTACCTATGTGGGAAGATCTGGTGTAAAATAAGACTCCAAGGAGAGGGAAGGCTATGCCAGGTGCTGCAGTGTCTTGAGTGCCGTATTTGGTTGGTGAAATAATTCAGAAACAACGTCGTCTACTTAAAACACTTTTTTGAGGAAGGATCCTAATTGGCTTAACTAGATATCTCTTCCTTATTTCAAACTAAATGGGCACTCAACCTAAAATGTCTTAGTCTAGTTTTTTTTTTTTTTATTTTTTTTTCAACGTTTTTATTTATTTTTGGGACAGAGAGAGACAGAGCATGAACGGGGGAGGGGCAGAGAGAGAGGGAGACACAGAATCGGAAACAGGCTCCAGGCTCTGAGCCATCAGCCCAGAGCCTGACGCGGGGCTCGAACTCACGGACCGCGAGATCGTGACCTGGCTGAAGTCGGACGCTTAACCGACTGCGCCACCCAGGCGCCCCCGTCTTAGTCTAGTTTACTTAATGAGACCATGACTTGATGAGAATAATTGACAATTTCTTCAAAGATCAAGGATCTTATGAAACCTCAGGTCTCTTGATGGAAGTGGAAGATGGAATAAAATGTGCTGTGTTTACTTTCTAAGTAAACCATGGAAGTTAGTGTGTACGTATGAGACAGAGAGAGAAAATAAATTCTGAAATGTTTACTACATCCAGACAGCACTTCAGAGATGACGTATTTGATTCTTATTACAATATTACAAGATGGATTTGACTGTCCTTATGTTGAATATATATATGGCTCAGAAAGTGGCAATAACTTGCTCAAGTTGCCACACGCTTCTGTCCCTCCCACCCTCCCTCCCTCTCTCTGACTCTGGAGTCCTCTGCATTGGCCCTGCTCTCTGGCCATCGGTGGCGTCTCTCTTGGAGGTGGGCCCAGCACCACCAGGCTGACACCTCAACACAATTAGAGGTTCTATCTCCTTCCAACAGGTTCCACAAAAGTTTTCTCTGTGAGTCTCATTGGCTCTGATTAGAACATGGGCCCGTCTCTCAGCCACTGTCTGTGACCAGGGAAATGAGATGCTCTAAATAGCCAGGCCTGGAGAGGAGAGGGAAGATGGTGGCGTAGGAGGACGCTGGGCTCACCGCGCGTCCTGCTGATCACTTAGATTCCACCTACACCTGCCTAAATAACCCAGAAAACCGCCAGAGGATTAGCAGAACGGAGTCGCCGGAGCCAAGC
>NW_024412413.1:18953689-19103273 GCF_014898765.1 Herpailurus yagouaroundi
AAGGAAATCAAAGGCATCAAAATTGGCAAAGATGAAGTCAAGCTTTCGCTTTTTGCAGATGACCTGATATTATACATGGAAAATCCGACAGACTCCACCAAAAGTCTGCTAGAACTGATACATGAATTCAGCAAAGTTGCAGGATACAAAATCAATGTACAGAAATCAGTTGCATTCTTATACACTAACAATGAAGTAACAGAAAGACAAATAAGGAAACTGATCCCATTCACAATTGCACCAAGAAGCATAAAATACCTAGGAATAAATCTAACCAAAGATGTAAAGGATCTGTATGCTGAAAACTATAGAAAGCTTATGAAGGTAATTGAAGAAGATTTAAAGAAATGGAAAGACATTCCCTGCTCATGGATTGGAAGAATAAATATTGTCAAAATGTCAATACTACCCAAAGCTATCTACACATTCAATGCAATCCCAATCAAAATTGCACCAGCATTCTTCTCGAAACTAGAACAAGCAATCCTAAAATTCCTATGGAACCACAAAAGGCCCCGAATAGCCAAAGTACTTTTGAAGAAGAAGACCAAAGCAGGAGGCATCACAATCCCAGACTTTAGCCTCTACTACAAAGCTGTCATCATCAAGACAGCATGGTATTGGCACAAAAACAGACACATAGACCAATGGAATAGAATAGAAACCCCAGAACTAGACCCACAAACGTATGGCCAACTCATCTTTGACAAAGCAGGAAAGAACATCCAATGGAAAAAAGACAGTCTCTTTAACAAATGGTGCTGGGAGAACTGGACAGCAACATGCAGAAGGTTGAAACTAGACCACTTTCTCACACCATTCACAAAAAAAACTCAAAATGGATAAAGGGCCTGAATGTGAGACAGGAAACCATCAAAACCTTAGAGGAGAAAGCAGGAAAAGACCTCTCTGACCTCAGCCGTAGCAATCTCTTACTCGACACATCCCCAAAGGCAAGGGAATTAAAAGCAAAAGTGAATTACTGGGACCTTATGAAGATAAAAAGCTTCTGCACAGCAAAGGAAACAACCAACAAAACTAAAAGGCAACCAACGGAATGGGAAAAGATATTTGCAAATGACATATCGGACAAAGGGCTAGTCTCCAAAATCTATAAAGAGCTCACCAAACTCCACACCCGAAAAGCAAATAACCCAGTGAAGAAATGGGCAGAAAACATGAATAGACACTTCTCTAAAGAAGACATCCGGATGGCCAACAGGCACATGAAAAGATGTTCAGCGTCGCTCCTTATCAGGGAAATACAAATCAAAACCACACTCAGGTATCACCTCACGCCAGTCAGAGTGGCCAAAATGAACAAATCAGGAGACTATAGATGCTGGAGAGGATGTGGAGAAACAGGAACCCTCTCGCACTGTTGGTGGGAATGCAAATTGGTGCAGCCGCTCTGGAAAGCAGTGTGGAGGTTCCTCAGAAAATTAAAAATAGACCTACCCTATGACCCAGCAATAGCACTGCTAGGAATTTATCCAAGGGACAAAGGAGTACTGATGCATAGGGGCACTTGTACCCCAATGTTCATAGCAGCACTCTCAACAATAGCCAAATTATGGAAAGAGCCTAAATGTCCATCAACTGATGAATGGATACACCTCACGCCAGTCAGAGTGGCCAAAATGAACAAATCAGGAGACTATAGATGCTGGAGAGGATGTGGAGAAACGGGAACCCTCTCGCACTGTTGGTGGGAATGCAAATTGGTGCAGCCGCTCTGGAAAGCAGTGTGGAGGTTCCTCAGAAAATTAAAAATAGACCTACCCTATGACCCAGCAATAGCACTGCTAGGAATTTATCCAAGGGACAAAGGAGTACTGATGCATAGGGGCACTTGTACCCCAATGTTCATAGCAGCACTCTCAACAATAGCCAAATTATGGAAAGAGCCTAAATGTCCATCAACTGATGAATGGATAAAGAAATTGTGGTTTATATACACAATGGAATACTACGTGGCAATGAGAAAAAATGAAATATGGCCTTTTGTAGCAACGTGGATGGAACTGGAGAGTGTGATGCTAAGTGAAATAAGCCATACAGAGAAAGACAGATACCATATGTTTTCACTCTTATGTGGATCCTGAGAAACTTAACAGGAACCCATGGGGGAGGGGAAGGAAAAAAAAAAAAAAAGAGGTTAGAGTGGGAGAGAGCCAAAGCATAAGAGAATGTTGAGAACAGAGAACAAACTAAGGGTTGATAGGGGGTGGGAGGGAGGAGAGGGTGGGTGATGGGTATTGAGGAGGGCACCTTTTGGGATGAGCACTGGGTGTTGTGTGGAAACCAATTTGACAATAAATTTCATATATAAATAAAAAAAAATAAAGTATTAATGGTAAAAAAAAAAAAAAATAAAAAAAAAAAATAAATAAATAGCCAGGCCTGGTCATATGCCCAGGTAAGAGTGGCGGAGTCTCCTCCCACCTGAACCTGAGGCTGGGAGGGGAGGAGGCTGCTTTACTGGAAGAATGGGGAAGGGACATGGCACACCTGGAAAGGTAACTATTAACCAAAGGGACATGATGGTACCCAGGATGTTACTATCTCTTTTTTTTTTTTAATTTTTTTTTTTTAGCGTTTATTTATTTTTGAGACAGAGAGAGACAGAGCATGAACGGGGGAGGGGCAGAGAGAGAGGGAGACACAGAATCTGAAACAGGTTCCAGGCTCTGAGCTGTCAGCAGAGAGCCCGATGCGGGGCTCGAACTCATGGACCATGAGATCATGACCTGAGCCGAAGTCTGACGCTTGACCGACCGAGCCACCCAGGCGCCCCTGTTACTATCTCTTAAAATTGTATTACCAAATAGCAAATCACCTTTCTTTTTAAATAAGACTCAGTTATGATAATTATCCATTATCCAGTGGTATTATTATTTGTCAGCACCAATATTTGGTACTTTGTACATAATGTTTCACCTAATTCTCCTCTATACCTCCCAAATAGTTACTTATCAGCCCATGTACCAGCGGCACAGATTAGATTTAGAGAGGTTTACTAAATTGCCAGAGCAGTTATTCAGCTAGGAACTTGTAGAGCCAAGTAGTGAACCCTTCTCTGTCCATGTTCGAAGCCTGCTTTTTCCCTCCATCAGCACTTAGCCCGGAAATGATGGTGCATCCTCAGGCAGGGGCTTGCCTGATGTTTTCTTTTCACAAACCCTGCTGGCCATTATAGGGTCTTCTGAGTTTGTGTTGCTTCCAATGCATCAGCAAAAATCTGCCCTAATCTCTGCCCACCTTTCTGTGGAACATAACACTGACTTTGCTTTAATGGCCTTGGATGAGCTACAGCTTCGAAAGGGCAGGAGAAACCTAGTTTGGAGCCTGAGGATGATCCAGCCTGAGAATGATCCAGATTCTTAAGCAAAAAGTTCTGCCTCGTCCTAGACACTGTGTACCCTGTTAGGAAACAGGTCTGTAGTGCAAAGAACAGTCGCTGGATTTTTAAAAGTCAGGCTCTGTTTGATTTTCATTTGTTTTTACTCTTGAGAACACAGCTCATTCTTAGATGTTTTTCAAAAGGACCTTTTGAACTACTGACTCTCAAACTATAGTGTATCCCCTGGAAGCTTATTGCAGTCCGGATGCCTGGGCTTTCTCCTCCCCCATAGATTCAGGATCTATGGGACAGGGTCCAACATATGTATTTTAACCAGCTCCCTGTAGCTCTGTTATGTCATAACAGAAGATGCTACAAAAGCAGTTCTTATACCTGGCATGGGTTTAAATACCTAAGGTCAGAAATATCAAATCTAGGGGCACCTGAGTGGCTCAGTCTGTTAAGCGTCCAACTTCGGCTCAGCTCATAATCTCACGGTTCATGAGTTCGAGCCTCATGTCGGACTCTGTGCTGACAGCTCAGAGCCTGGAGCTTGTTTCAGATTCTGTCTGTCTGTCTGTCTGTCTGCCCCTCCCCCACTCATGCTCTGCCTGTCTCTCTCAAAAATAAATAAAACATTAAAAAAATTAAAAAAAAAAGAAATATCAAATGTAGCAAGTGCATGCCCACTAAACAAGGGTCTCAGGCTCACAGTCCATATATTAAATCCACTTTAGACCGCAGATATAATTGCGTTAGTTGACATAATGCAAAACACGATATTGCTTTACTTGAACTTGGATGCCTTTGTTTAGAAAGAGGATGTGTCTTTCAGTTGTCTTGGCTGCCACCCTCCACTGTCCATACCCACTACTTTGCCCCTTTACGTTACCCGCTGGGCCCTTGCAGTTAAGTGAATTTCCACTCCGGGTAAACAATTGGAGAGAGAGAAGAGCAGAAAGGCCAAGTGATTTTCCAAAGCGAGAAGAAATCTCTGGTGCGGTTGGTGAGTTGAGAGCTTGTATCGCGGCTTAGCCAAATTGCATGAATGTTTCCTATATCAAGAAGTGGAACTTTCTTCTTTGGAATAACTTATGAAACCCCCTGTAGTCTGTGACGGTTCACAGATTCTGGACCTCCCTCCCTCTGTTAATGCTCCTTCTTCCTCTGCTTTACACCTGCCTTTCTGGAGACAAATCTTTCATGCCTATATTCCAGTGGGCAGCCCATCCCTCGAGTGGAATACACAGAGGAAGAAAAGAAAACCTGGGGGACGGTGTTCAGGACCCTGAAGTCCCTGTATAAAACTCATGCTTGCTATGAGCACAATCACATCTTCCCGCTTCTGGAAAAGTACTGTGGCTTCCGCGAAGATAACATTCCCCAGCTGGAAGAGGTTTCTCAATTTCTGCAGAGTAAGTCTACTTCAGGGACAAAAGTGGGGGGAGCAGGAGGGAAGGGAAAGGGAAGAAAGTAAATCACGGCTAGTACCAGGGTATGTGTGGTGATGCAGGCAGGTTGATGGTCGGAAAAACAAATCTCACTGCTGGGCTCTGCCTCACCACCAGCTTCCACTGTTAATCCACTCTCATCCAAGACAAGGCATCGTGTGTGGGTTTTGTGGTATCCCTGTCCCTGAAAAGCATTTTTTTTCCCATTCTCAAAGTCCCAGGTGCCCAGGCAGGGTTCTCCTCGCAGTTCCCACTGGGTTATAGATGGCTGCAGTGTGCTTTGTGTACGAAATGTGTTATTTGTGGCAGTACCAAGAGCCCTGAGCTCTAAGTCCCTGCCTCTGACCAGTAGGAATCTTGCTTTGACCCCATCTAGTTGGGTGAACCTGCCTCAGTTTGCTCACCTGTCAAATAGAGACCGTCTCGTAGGGAAATTGTGGGAATGAAAAAAGACGTAGTAAGTGAAAACACCCAGCATGGTGCTACATATACAGGGGGTGCTCAGTGAATTTGGGCTGAATTGGAATCTGAGTAACTCTTGGGGGGAAAAACATTATTGGGATGCCTGGCCTCTGCACATCATTTCCAAGTGAGGTAAGTATTTTCCTTTCTGCCTGGAGACATTAATTTGGCAAAACCAAGATAAGACCCACCAGCTAACGCATACTAAACACCTAGTATGTGGCAGGTAGAATGAAAGAAAGTAGGAGGACAGACCACAGGTTTACAGAAATGAAGAAGTTTCTATGGCTCTGAGCTGTGTGGAAATGGTATGGCTGGCTCTGGGGCAAGGAGCCAGGGAAATTATGTGGCAGCGAAGGAAATGGCAGCTGGGATAGACTGGGGATGAGCTAGATGAGCTTTGGGTCCCTTCTATCTAGAGGGTCTCTACTTGCCAGTTGAAGAGGGAAATGAGAGGCCAAGCAGAGTGACTTTCAGCCTGCAGGTCCAAGGAACATAGGCAGATGGACAGCAGGTCCTCAAGGCATGCTCTGGCTAAATACCCATTTTGCCATGACCAATAGTGAGATAATAAAGTGGTGACACTAGCAGCTGGGGAGTTACAGAGAAGTCATTCAGAGAACAGACTTTGGAGCCAGACTGACTGTAGATGTAACCTTGGACAAGAAATTAAACTTCTCTGTGTCTCAGCTTTCCAATCTGTAAAGTGGGAATAATACAAGTATCTACCTCGTAGGGTTATTAGGAGGATTAGTTAGTAGATAAAAAGTGCTTAGAAAAGTATGGCAGGTAGTATATGGTGCTAGCTATCATTACCATCATCATCGTCGTCGTCATCATCATCATCATCACCATCATCACTGATTATTATTCTCCTTCCAAGTTTGAAACAAATTGGGAGACAGATAATTGGAACCAGAGAGAGGGTCAAAATGTCAACTTTATTACTGATAAAAGCTACTTAGAGAACGCGGTGTGGATGTACAAACAAAATGAACTTCCTAATATTTCACCTCTGAATTATGTAAACTTATCTGCCAATTCATGGTCAAGTGTATATTCCATTGCATGGCCAAGAGCAGACCAGAATGTGCACCTCTGTGAGCAGACAGGTGAGAAAGGACCAAAGAGGTCACACGGAGAACATTCGTTTTCTCTTCCCAAATGCTCCAATCAGACAAGTCCTTGCTCTTTGGGGGGTGTATGTGTGAAGGGCAGTAAAGAAGCTGGAAGTATTCCTTTCATCCTTTTCCCTTCTGGAAGTGGAGTGAAAAGTCCCTTTCAACTCTAGAGACATGAGAAATAGGGAATAAGTGTTTCATCCTAATAAACAAGAATGAAAGCTAAATTTATTAAATGTCTCCAATGTGCTAAGGACTTTATATTTACTAGCTCGTTTGATTCTTGGAATAAAGCTAGTAAACATCTATCTACATTTTGCAGATGAGGGAATGAGGCTCAGAGAAATGAAGTTACTTGATGCAAATCGCCCAGCTACAAAGCGTAGGGACAGAGCTGTGAAGCCAAGTCTACTTGGCATCGGCATCTATTCTCCTAGACAGTTGGGTCTACTGCTCCCTTGCCTAAAGCTTTTCAGGCTCCTCTGCCTCTGCCGTGATGGGCATTGAGTTTTCTTTCTCTTTTGCTTCCCAGCTTGCACTGGATTCCGCCTCCGACCTGTGGCTGGCCTGCTTTCCTCTCGGGATTTCTTGGGTGGCCTGGCCTTCCGAGTCTTCCACTGCACTCAATACATCAGACATGGGTCCAAGCCCATGTACACGCCTGAACCGTGAGTATTCTCCTCCTGCTACCAGTATCCAGCCACCGTGAGTGCCATTGATCCCTGCTCCAGGACTGAGGTTTGGGTTCATCGTGGGCTGATCCACAGGACTAGTTTTCTGGATTGTTTGATGGTAGTACAAAGAGAGAGATTCATCTCTTCTGGGGATTTTCTCTGTCCAGATAGACCTTACTGATTGGATATTTGGGCATCTTATGAATCACATATTCAGATCTTCTCTGGCTGTGGGAATAAGAGGTCACAGTCAACCTCCAAAGGGATTGTAGGAATCAGAGCTATGAAGCTCCAAATGTGAACAGGGTCAAGTGGTGGCCAGGTGATCTCAGCACCTCCTGAATACACATCTGGATGATTCTGATCTTTCTATGTCTAGATGTGTTTGTATGGAGGTAGAGAATGACCTTTGACAGTTAGCCATCTTATTAATCAAATAAAATAGAACGTATGCAATTTATACAAAAAGTAGGACACCTGGGGCACCTGGGTGGCTCAGTCAGTTTAGTGTCTGACTTTGGCTCAGGGCATGATCTCACAGTTGGTGGGTTCGAGCCCCGTGTTGGGCTCTGTGCTGACAGCTCGGAGCCTGGAGCCTGCTTTGGATTCTGTGTCTCCTTTTCTCTTTGCCCCTCCCCTGCTCATGCTCATGCTCTGTCTCTGTCTCTCTCAAAAATGAAGTAAAAAAAAATTTTTTTTAATAGGACACCCAAAATATTTTTTGCCTGTCCACAAAGTTTATAACTACAAATCAGAAAAGACCTATTTCTAATGGGCCTGGCACATTAAGTGTTAAATAAATGTAAATTTTCTCCTCTGAATGACTTTTGCCCCTCTCTTGAATAAATAAGCAAAGAACAGCACTATTTTTTAAATTTAACTTTTATTTCTCATGGGGAATAACTGAACACATTGCATTTGCCCATGATGTCACTACCAAGATGAAGACTTGGGATGGGAAGTGTTTGTGACCTACAGCTCACTCAGGTGTATGGGAGGAGGTCCATGGGAATATTGGCTCTTCCGTTCTGCACCCCACTGAGGATATATCTAAGGCCCTCTGGCGTTTGTTCCCTGATTTGCTCCTTACTTTTCTTTTCCCTTCTTCCTTTTCTCTTGTATCTTGCCTCATTTGATCCCAAGCTTTGCATGCCACTAATGCTTGGGAGTGAGGTCATAAACCTGAATGGCTTACCTCCTTTCTACCTGCCTGTTTCTCATGTAGAAAAAATGCATCTGGCTTGACTTATAACCTTCCTCACTTCCAAGCTCTGTCCTTTGTGTCTTTCAGTGACATCTGCCATGAGCTGCTGGGACATGTGCCCTTGTTTTCAGATCGCAGCTTTGCCCAGTTTTCCCAGGTGAGGAGTGAATCTTTTTGGCCTTTCAATTATAGAATGAGATCTGGGATTGCTCAATGAATTGAACATATGGAGGGGTCCTTGTGTCCTCTGCAAGGGTGGAAAGCAGACACAGTTCTGTGATCCCACTAGAGATGGGCATATGGTCTCATGGAGATGGCTAAATACCCTTTCAGGGACCCCAGCATGGGGTTGATAAATCCCTCATCCTTGGAATTATATATGTGCTGTTGAATTTGCTAATCTCATTCATCCTACCAGGTTTAGTTTAAGGGTCTTTTTGTCCATGAAATCTTGCCTGATCCTCACAGAGAAGTAACCTTACCTTCTTCCAAGTTCTCCTGGTACCTTTCCCCTCCTCTAGGGACTTGTCGCTTCCAGACAGCCATTTTTGTATGTGCTTTAATTAGATAAGATAATATTTGCTAAGAATCTAATGCTAGTAGCCCAACTCATAGTTGGCAAAACTAACTAACTAACTAACTAACTAACTAACTAACTAAATAACTGAATAAATAAATAAAGTGCCAAATGTCTTGCCATTATAATCAAAGCTGTAGTCTAGGCTTTGATTCATCTATCACTGTAGTGAGCTTTCTAGATGAGTGACAGGATCCTAGTAATAGCTTCAGGGCACTGAGAGGATAAACTGTGGTTGGGGAGAATTGAGTGATGCACCCACATGTCCCACCCTGACTCTAACCAGCCATGTGACCTGTGTGCCTCAGTCTCCACAAATGTGAACCAATACAAAGCTTTGCCTGCCAATCTTCTTCCTCACAGGGAAGAATAAAGATCAACTGGAATAAAGATCAACTTGAGATCACATACTGCAGCAAATGTGAATTATGGGTTTGTGTGTATTGGGATTGTGTGTAAATTTCATAAGTTTTCCCTCAGCTGGAAGAAATAAATATTTCTATTGTGGATTGAAGAGGCGATCACTTAATACCTGAAACAAACAAACAAACAAACAAACAAAAAAGCTGAATTAACTGCCTGCTAGGTAAGGGAGAACTGCACTTGTAAGACACAATCTGTCTAAACAAAGAAAACTATTGCTTTTATGTGGGGTTTTGGGAGCTGTGGTGTTCAGAGATTGTTGGACTTTTTTAAGTGGAAGTGTTTGAGGATTAGCTAAACTTTAACTCACAAGTGTCACCATTGGATTGAGGCTATTGTTGACCAGCTGACCTTCAGAAAAATCGTTCCTGCTGTCAAGTTGTCATTGATTGCTTTGGACAGCTTTAAAACTGGGTTTTGTTCTTATGGCCAAAGAAAAATCAGTTTCTTCCTTAGAGCATAGGAACTTTTTATTCTCACTACCAGAAGCTATTCTGCCCAGTCAGAGGCTAAGTGACAATCCTCCATATGCCATTCCCAGAGGAGTGAACAATTACTTGAGTCGATAGATGGGTGCTACTGGGCCATCAGTGTCACATGCTCCAACCTATGCCTGGATAGTCCCAAGGCAGGGTGTCATTTTGAAAGTTCCCTGAGCACATTCTTTTTGGATCTGAAAGGAGGACTTACTTTCCACTTCAATGTAAACACCAGGAGGTCCAGGATTTTTATTGATCTTGTACACTGCCATCCACACAGAAGTCATCCAATAAACATTTTGGAATAAATAAATGCATATAGTAGAGAAGGCAGCATATACCTTTATAGTATCTACACTGTCTGATACGAGACAGGCTGGAGCTCTGATGAGAAGTGGTCCATAGTATTTCAGACTCTCCAGCTATGTATTGACCTGGGTGGCTGTCAAGCACTTCTCTGCAGTTCTCCTGTGGTATCTTCAGGGTACATGATTAAGACACTCCTCTTGTATTCCATGCATGTTCCACTTGAGCTATGGGGGGATAATCACTGAGCTGGAATCAAGGAATGAAGCTTCATACACAACTTACTGTGTGAATTTGAGTAGATCACCTCCCTTCTCTGTGCCTCAGTTTTCTTATTTGTAAAGTAAGTACAAAGGACCAAGTAATGAAGTAAGGTTTCCCTTCTCTTGAGATCTGTGATTGTATGATGTGTGGCTAGGGAAGACTTGAAAGAATAATCAGGGTCTATCTGAGCCGTTGTGAAGGCATGTTGTCAGCCGTCACCTTCCCGTGGTCAAGTACGAGGTTGGAGCTGAGGGTGAAGGTTGAAGATAGGCAGACCCCAGCCATGCCAGTGACTCTGTTTATCTATAATTACAGGAAATTGGCCTTGCCTCTCTGGGTGCGCCTGATGAGTACATTGAGAAACTGGCCACGGTAAGTCCCCTCTCTCCCTGGCAGGTAGTGGGAGTGCTTTAGACTATAGCCCTCAGATCTTCAAAGCTTTGATCCTCCCCTGAAAGCCATGCCAATTGGGGGAAATATCAGAATGTGCTGACTTACATGAACACAAATGAAATTTCACATTTTGATTTTTCCTTAATGGTTTGATTTTGAAATCAGCAGCATGCAAATATTTACATGTGATTTTAAACAAAGAATCTTAAACACAAATAGGCTGTAATGACAGCATTTGAGAACTTTTGGGCATAAAGTGTGTGTGGGGGGAAATAGCTTGGATTCATGGCTTTGAAGAGGAAATATTTACTCTCTACCTTTGCACTGGAGCCAGTGTGAGGATCTTTCCTTTATTAGATAGGAGGTGGAAGTGGGGGTGGGCTTTCTCTTCTTGTCAAGCACTTCTCCCTCCCCAGTGAATGTGATAGCACTCATCCATTGAAGCATGGAATCCATGACTCTGTACAGCAGGGGGTTTTCTTCCTACAGACTTCTTTCCAACTTGAGTGCATCCCTCCCCAGCCTCTGAGTCACATTTCTTATAATTTTCTCAGCCTGGAAGATGAAAAAGAAAGCTTTGTAAGGATATTAGAACACGAATGAATGCAAATTTATCATTAAGCTGTATCAGTTTAGTAGTTTATTCTCTAGGGTAATAAACCGACTTAACTAGTAACCCATCCTTAATTCTCTAAGACCATGACTGTCTCCAGCAGCTAACTGGGACCTGGGTTCCTCTTGGCCCTGGTCAGTAGGGTTATCCCAGAATTCCAGGACCATCTTTCCCAGGCCAGGCATCTAGGACATGTTGGGCTTGGCTATTTGGAGAGGATAGGTGCAGTGGTTGGCAGTACATCAGAAACCGACCCCCCAAGTTTTAGCACAATGATGGGGTACCCCCTCAATGATTTTATCACTACTGATCTCCTACCTCCCATGGCTGATGGGATTGTTGGCAAGTCTGACCAACTAAAGGGAACATCTCACTGTAGTCATGCCACAGAGAAGAAAGCGAAAGGGGTTGAAGAGTTCCTGTCCAATAAACTTACTGTTGGGGGTATCTTCTTTGGGCTTCCTCAGTACTCCCTCACTGCTTCCCAACACATCTTGCATTCAGCCAACTCTTGATTCAGCCAGTGACTGGATAGGGTGGGACATAGGACACAGAGAAGCGACCCCAGAGAAGATTCAGAGAAGAGACCTGCACAAACTCCCACCTGGGAAGTCCTGTCTTTAGCCCTGGGGCATTTGCTGCTTTTCCCCTCCTTGGGGTGTGCTGTCAACTTGACTTTCCATTCCAGATTTATTGGTTTACTGTGGAGTTTGGCCTCTGCAAACAAGGAGACTCCATAAAGGCGTATGGTGCTGGGCTCCTGTCATCCTTTGGTGAATTACAGGTAAGACTCCACTTATATCCATTCTGAGATTCAACCCAGGGGTTAATCCTCAAGTGATTGGTACCTTAACACCTGTGTTTACATTGGTATGTAAACCCCAGGAGGTCCAGGATCTTTATCCATCTTGTACACTGCCATCCACACAGAAGTCATCCAATAAACATTTTGGAATAAATAAATGCATATAGTAGAGAAGGCAGTATATACCTTTATAGTATCTACACTGTGTCTGATACCAGACAGGCTGGAGCTCTGATGAGAAGTGGTCCATAGTATTTCAGGCTCTCCAGCTATGTATTGACCTGGATGGCTGTCAAACACTTCTCTGCAGTTCTCCTGTGGATACATGATTTCTTCAGGGCACGTGATTAAGGCACTCCTCTTGTATCCTCAAGTGATTGGTACCTTAGCAGCTATGATTTGTTCATGACTTAGGGTATTAGATGTAAACTTGAACTGCAAGTACACGGGTCTCCAGGACAGAGGGGCCTCCCGATCCCAAGGCTGAATTGTGCACACAGATGTATGGAAATACATGCCAAAAAATGTGGTTGGCTCTCATATCCTCTATTGATCATCTCACATGAAAATGGCTAGTGTGAATTCCTCCTTTCTACCTTGACTACAGATTTTAGATGGGCTTTGAAGGGTAGGATCTTCTTTATGCAAAATAACTCAGTTCACTGCATTTGGGCTGGGGTGTGGAAGGAATCAGGGCGAGATGACAGAAGGTATACAGACAGCCTGACCCTGATTTAACTGTGAAAATTTTCCACTCGGGGCCCGCAGTACTGCTTGTCGGGCGAGCCGAAGCTCCTCCCCCTGGAGCTGGAGAAGACAGCCGTCCAGGAGTACACTGTCACGGAGTTCCAGCCCCTCTATTACGTGGCTGAGAGTTTTAATGATGCCAAGGAGAAAGTGAGGTGAGGTGGTGACTAAGGTGGGTCAGAGGCTCTTGGGGCCTCCTGATTTGTCTGGTGCCGCTGATCTGTGGGTGGTTGGCCAGAAGAGTGGATTCCAATGCTTACAACACCAGTGTGCAGCAGACGGAGTCTCCCCACCTTTGTCCCTTTCACTCTCCATTTTGGAGAGGTTCCTTAGTGGGACCCCATTTCACAGCTAATTGTCTGGATATGCTGACCCCTGCAGAAACTCTGCCACTGGATCCTTGCTTGAATGTAGCCACCAAGTCCAGGTACTGAACTCTTCTGTGTACATAGTAGCCACAGAAGGCCCCCAACAAATCATTCCAGAAATCTTCTAACCTGGGGGAATCCCTTGTTCACTTTATTCTCCCAACACCTGCATCATTCACTTGCTCAACTCCTTCAAGTCTTTTTGACCTTTTTGACCTTTGACCTTTTGATCTTTTCACCTTCTCTGTGTGTCTTTCTCTAACCAATTTACTTTGTTTGCTTGTTTGTTTGCTTGAGAGAGAAGGTGTGCAAGTGGAGGAGAGCTGCAGAGAGAGACAGAGAGAGAGAGAGAGAGAGAGAGAGAGAGAAAATCTTAAGCAGGCTTGATCCCAGAGTTGTGGGATCTGAGCCAAAATCAAGAGTCAGACATTCAACTGATTGAGCCACCCAGGCACCCCATAACAAACTTATTTAAAATTCCCACACAGGGGCACCTGGGTAGCTCAGATGGTTAAACCTCTGATTTGAACTCAGGTCTTGATCTCACGGTTTGTGAGTTCAAGCCCTGCGTTGGGCTCTGTGCTGACAGCTCGGAGTCTGGAGCCTGCTTCAGATTCTGTGTCTCCCTCTCTTTCTGCCCCTCCCCTGCTCTCTTTCTCTGTCTCTCTCAAAATGAATAAAGTTAAAAAAAATTTTTTTTTAAACTGGACTCTGTTGTTTTCTTTTCAATGTCCTTCCTTCATAGAAATGGGAAAGGAGAGAGGGACAGGTATGTCTGCTTCCCAAGCAGATTCCTTTGCCATATTTGCAAAATCAAAAGTCTTTTTTGGTACACATTGGCATGGCTAGAAGCCTTGGTTTATGTGACATCAGATTTCCTTCAGGAGGGAGACCCCTATGTGGCTCTTACCTAAGACCTTTATGGGCAATTCTTGGACCAAGTGACTTATTAAGAAAGCCTCTGGGCGGGGGAGGGGCTGGGTGGTTCAGTCAGTTAAGCATCCAACTTTAGCTCAGGTCATGATCTCACTGTCCGTGGGTTCAAGGTCTGCGTCTTGGGCTCTGTGCTGACAGCTCAGAGCCTGGAGCCTGCTTCAGATTCTGTGTCTCCCTCTCTCTCTGCCCCTCCTCTGCTCATGCTCTGTCTCTCTCTGTCTCAAAAAGAAATAAAAACATTAAAAAAAAATTTTTTTAAAGAAAGCCTCTGGGGGCACCAGGGTGGCTTAGTTGGTTAACCAACTGACTCTGGCTCAGATCATGGTCTCATGGTTCGTGGGTTGGAGCCCCACTTCGGGCTCTGTGCTGACATCTCAGAGCCTGGAACCTGCTTCAGATTCTGTGTCTCCTTCTCTCTCTGCCCCTCCCCTGCTTGTGCTCTCTCTCTCTCTCTCTCTCTCTCTCTCAAAAATAAATAAACATTAAAAAAATTTTTTTTAAATCCCTTCCCAGCCCCACCTCACATCATTACCCCTTTCTGCAGTTTGTTTTTCTGCTTACCACTTGCTAATGTTTAATACACCAAATGATTTAAGCTCCATTTCCATAGGAATTTTTGTCCTTTCTGTTTTCCTGATCTTTCCCCCGGCTCTAGAACAGTGCCTGATACATAGTGAACATGCAATAAGTAATAGGCAAATGCATCTGTCTCAGAGGCAATTCAGCAAGAGGCTGACGGTGACAGAAAGGTAGCAAGACTCAGGCTCAGCCTTCTGAGCTGACCGCCCTGTTTATAATCTGCTTGAGTGTCTCTCCTCCCAGCAGGAGACAGGCTGGGCAGAGGCCTCCCTGGACATGGCTATCCTGATACTCAGTGTTTGTTACCACCTCTTGTTTTATATCTGATGAGTGAGGGGTGATAGACATAGATACAGAAGTTTCTGGGACCCTATGAAGCTGAGTGTGCAGCTTCCACTGCGTTGAACTTAGATGACAGATGGTAAAACGTTGGCTCCCGGGTCCGCATGGTTTGGCCTAAGATGACTCCCTTCCTCCTATCTCTCCAGGGCCTTCAGGTTTTTTCAGTTACTCCTTTCTAGTTATTTCTTAAATCTCCACCCCTCCCTGGGAGCCTAGCCTTCCCTTAGCCCCTAAAGGCTATACTCTGCCATTTTTGGGACCTTTTGGGAGTTATGGATTTCAGTGGATTAGTGCATTACCCCACTTGGGTAATAATAATGATAATAATAATAATAATAAGCAGGTTAGATGTCTAATATCTATTATGTACCAAACCCTGTTCTAAGTGCTTTTCATGTATTAATTTATTCAAGCTTCAAATAAAACTACAAAGTTTGAGGGTGGGGGTTAGAAGCACAGAGGTGGTTAGTAACTCACCCAGGGTCATACAGCTAGTAAGGGACTGACCCAGGGTTTGGATTCAGGTGTGGGGCTCAGAACCAGTACTCATAACCATTCTGTCAAACCAGGGTCACATTTAAATGGGTCCCTCCTGGTGGTGACTTTCTAACCCAGGAAGTGATCTGCTCCAGACCAGCAGGAAGAGCTTGGCAGAACCTGGGTTTCTCAGGCCTTTGAAATCCCACCCGTTTTGTCAGTGCCCTCCGCCCAGAGGAGACACCCACAAAAACTCCATTCTGTTGAGAGGTGACTCGGGGTCAAAGGGAATGCTGAAGAACAGGGTTCAGAGAAGGAAGGGATGTCCTCAGAGCATCCCAGCTAAGAGAAATCAACTTTGACCATTTTCAGTGTCAAGAGCCAAGCTCTAGGCAGAAAGAAACAATGCCGAGTGTGGTCACGTGCCCATTCTCTCTGTCTGTCTGTCTGTCTCTCTTTCTCTCACTCACTATGTATCAGGCACTGTTCTCTGGCTAGAGGCGGGATGGCCCCAAGACTGACTGCCTCACTGAAGCATTTCTAGTGGTGTGGAGGCAGATTGCCCAGAGCAAAGATGAGGTAAACTATGTAAGAGGGACGAGGTGCAGAGCAGGCCACATCACAGATATGCGCTCTATGCATCATGTCACCAGCAGGGCTGAGAAAGCTCTCTTCAGAGAAATAGAGGTGGAGAGACATACTTAACCACTTGTTCCTCTTGAGTCCCCGGTCGCTGATGAAAGAGAACAGCTATCGCACATGTAGCACTTACTCTATTTTATAACAGCGTTGGCTACGACCCTCTGAGGTAGCACTGCTCTCGTTCCAGTTTTATCGAGGAATGAGGACACCAAGGTGCAGCCCACAAGGGCTGTCACTAGCAGAGGCAGGATTTGAGTCCAGGCGGCCTGGCTCTGGAACTTGGGTTTCCAGCCACTATAATCTACCGCTCTTGCCGAACTTGGAAAACCCACTAGTTTCCCTTAGAGTTTGTCTTGTTGGGATGGCAGCTTTGACTCTTACCAGCAGCCAACTTAGAAGTATCATTTGTGATGCCGTTGCAATCTATAGGCCATTTTTGGAGTATCTTGTTCATTACATCGCTTGAAGTTCTTCATAAGGCCCTCCTGGTACTTTCCCAGACCCAGGAGTAATGCATCAAGAAGGCAAAGCAGTGAAGGGCACAGGCCAAAGTCAGACTACCTGGGTCCCTTCTCAGCTGCACGATTTATTGCCAGTATGACCTTGATATTCATTGAAACTTCCCAAGCCTCAGTTTTCTCATCGGTAAAATAGGGATAGTAATAGTACCTTCCTCCTAAGGTTTTCATGAAGACTAAATTAGGAATGATAGTTGTAAAGCGTATACAACAATTGGGATTTCATATAGTTCTTGGTACATGGGAGGCACTGAACCCATGTTAAATTTCATTAATAGCATGGTGTTTTCTTCCACTCTTGAGAGAGGTGCTTCCCTTTCTGCATTGTTTGTCAAGCATCTCGGAGCTTATTTCATTCTATAGCATTCTTTGGCTAGATTTACTTACTCTTTTGATTTTATTTAATGGCAAGAATTTTGGCCTCAATGTATTCTGTGCTTTTACCATAAGCTACCTCTGTCTTTTTGGAGGTAGGTAACTAAATAAATATGTGCCTACGTGTGTTTGTATATACACCTCAGCACATACACAGCACACAAAGGCTGCCCAACAGGATCCCACTAAAACTCCATTTCCCTTCTCAGTCTGCTTTCTAAAGCCCCGGTTCTAGTAAGAGAAATGCCACTGAGAAATCTTTTAGAATGATTTGTCCCCAAATGGTGCCCTTCACTGAGCTCTGTGGATTCGGTTTCAGGAATTTTGCTGCTACAATCCCACGGCCCTTCTCAGTTCGTTATGATCCATACACCCAAAGGATTGAGGTCTTGGACAATACCCAGCAACTTAAGATTTTGGCTGACTCCATCAACAGTAAGTAACTTACACCTCAAGAGGCTACTCCGTTTACTAGAAATAGAGAGTTGGATTTTCTTACCTTCACCATAGGAACAATAAGAAATTTATTAAATATTGAATTAGGGAGAAACGTATCTCCAGGTAAGCTATTTGTTTGTTGAATGAGGAAAACTTGGCAAAAAGGCCACAGTTGCCTTGAGTGTCTTTTCTTCTTTGACTTTCCTAGATTCCACCCTACCTCCTCCCATCATAACATCCTGGCTTGCCACTGCCGTGTTCCTCTTCCTCCTTTGCCTCTCCACTCTGTTTCCTCTAAGTGTCCAATGCATATTTCTATGCCTGGGCTTTCAACCCCTACAAGACAGATTCTCACTATTTTAATAGCCATCTACTAGCTCATCTGTGGGCCTTCTACCCTTCCAGGACAATGACGATATTGTAACAGTTGCTCATAAAAATGTCACAGTGTTACATTGTTCTTCACTGGACTCCCTCTCCAGTGCTTCAGGCTCCCCTCCAGGGACATTGGCCAACTTTTAGTTCCCACACTTCCTCCTGGCTTCTGGCCTTTGCTCATGCAGTTCTTTATGTTTAAAATATTCTCATTCTCGCTCTCATTTAGAAGTCCCCAACTCTAGCTCATCTTTTAAGTCTTTCATAGACATCTCTGCTTGTAGGAAGACTCGTCCGGGTGTCCTTCCTATGTCTTGGCATCCACACAGATCCCTCTCTCAGAGCATGTATCACTATATTGTTTTGTAATTATTTACTTGTCTGACTCCCCAACAAGACATGAGCAGAGGGCCAGGTTGGGTTCACTGTCAAATCCCTAGGGGTTAGCCCTAGTCCTAAAAAAGTATATTAGGTGCTCAAGAGTTGTCAAATGGATGGATGAAACTACTGAAGGGGTGAGCAGCCTAAACAGAGGAATTCTAGACCAGGTGGAGGCTCCTACCTCATGTAACGCTAACAAAGGCCAAAAATGCAGGTAGGCTTGAAGTATCCCTCTAATACCCCACTGATGTTGCCTGAGGCCACATCCAGTAGTAGAGCTGTCCCTGGCCATTATAGTCATTCTTCATTAGGTATGGCCACATGTGACCAGACATTTTGAAAAAGTTCACGGTTGATTCCCCACCCCTGCCCCATAGACTCCATTTTGGATACTCAGCTGGAATAGATCTGTTCACCAAAAAGGCCAGCCAACTGCTCCACAGGCTGGGATGTAAGACAGAGGGGTCAGCCCATAACTTTTTTTTGTCTCTCTTCTTTACCTTTAAAAGGCAAGAGTAACTTTGTTTTTAAGAGAATTTTTTAAATCACAGAATAACAGATTTAGGAATTGAAGGGTCCTTAGAGCAATGTGACTATGGAAGACTCCATCACCTCTCTATACTTGTTTCCTCAGGATCTAGGAGAGCAAGCTTGTCCATCTCCAAGATTCCTTCCACTTCTCTGAAGTGTCTATGTTCCTGTGGCCTCTTGGCATGTGAGAACATGGCATGAATGGGAGTGGACTCCATCGTAGTCCAGTGGTCTAGCAATCTAGGCTGAGTTATCTGCTCAAACCAATCATTCTCATGCCTCAGAATGAGTACATCAGAATCATTGGAGAGATGGTTAAAAATGAACAGTCCTGAGTCATAACCCCAAACTAAATTTGCTAAATTTGTGGTAAGGCTGAGAAGTTTGTATTTGTAATAAGGCCCTAGGTGATGTTGACACAGGAGGTTTGTGTGAACCACATTTTTAGGTTTCATGGCTTAGATCCTTGCAAGCATGTATAGATGTCCCTATAAAAGAAAAAGAAAGAAAACTAACTCTTTCTATGGAAAGGTGAAGCTAACTACATTAAAACTTGTAAGTCCCTATGCTATAACTGCCCAACTACTATCACCATAACTATTCCGTAAGCTCCTTGAAGGTTGGGGTGGTGCCCAGAATATCCATACATCCCACGCATCCTCTAACATGTTGTACATTGTAGACATTTAAAGGGTATTTTCTTAAGATATGAGTGGCTTTTTTTTTTTTAATTTGTAGGTGAAGTTGGAATCCTTTGTAGTGCCCTTCAGAAAATAAAGTGAAGCCATGGACAAAACCTGTCAACTAAGAATCTGTTGATGGAAATCCAGCTACTTTCATTTCATCTGAAAAAGTCTGAAAAGCAAACCTTAATTTGAATTGATAGCCTTAAATCCTTTTTTGGAACAAGATGGAGCACAAACAAATAAATCAAAATAAGTTGAAATGACAGTGTATTAAGACACACCCAAAAGCCTAATCTTTTGGGGTCCTCTTTGATTTAAAGATGGTAATCCAATACCCTCAATTCAGTTAAAATCAATAGTATGTCACATTTCATCAGTTAATTAAAATTTAGGACCTGATTTATTCAAGCTTCTATATGTCACTCGATGTAAAACACAAGCCTGTCATTAGAATTGAATTTGTTGATTTAATCTAAATCTTAACCTACGCAAGTAATTTTTTATTTCAGTGAACTATGATTCTAATATTGCTGTGTTTTACCCATGTAGATTTCCTTTAATTCAAGAACCCATTAAAATACTTATAAAGGTTGAAGTTCATAGCATAATATCTTATATTTTATTGTAATCGTACATACTACTGTGGAAAGTAGTAGAAGTTCTCACCTGACTCCCACAACTTTGAATCTCATCTTCCAGTTAATTGTCAAGTCTGTTTTGGGAGATATTTTGCAGACATGTGTGATGCGACAGATGTTGACTGAAGGCCTGGCTGGTAGATATTCAGTAAACATTCATTCAAAGAATAAGGGAATACATTATTAACTAGCAAATCCTCAACAAAAATGAGAATTTTAGTTATGTTTAAAAAAAGTCTAGTGGTTATAAAATTTTGCAGTTTCAACTTCATTCTTGGATTGAAATACTCCTCTCCATTCCCCTGGAAATACATTAACTGGATAATCTTGTGACATGAAAAAATGATCAGTCAAAGATTTCCAACCCATTACAGGAGTGCATTGTGATAATCGATGTTATGTCTGGATAGTCAACAGATTTTGACTTCTTATTGCTTGTGCATTTTGCACAAACACATGAAGATCCAGGAAATGGTGGGGAAAATAACAGTGTCTTTAAAGCTATGCTTTGAAATTCTCAACCACTTTAACACTTTATTTTGGAAATAGTTCAGTGTTAAAGAACTTGCATAATATTTCTTCACATGTGATTCTCAGGCCAGCTGTATCATCATCAATGATAAATCCTGGGCACATCCCAGCTCTATCAAACTAGAATCTCTGGGTATGGGGCCACTGAGACCTGCATTTTTAAGTACCCCAGCTGATTTTTTTTATGCCCAGCCAAATCTATCAGGTACGTTAAATTTGAGAAAACCTGACTTCTGGTGGCCAGTTCTGCCACTTATCAATTATGTCACTTTGTATAATTCACTTTGGATCTCGGTTTTACTTGAACAATGAAGGAGTTTAACCGGAGGAATCAAGGTTTCTTCCAGCCTGGAAATACAATTCAAATGCTACCATGTGTCTTTAAACAGATGTCCCTGATCCACCAATAGTGTGTAATAATACCAGCCCAAGTATGCTACCAGGTGGGAAGAGCGATTTGGTCTGTGTCTGAGATCTCATTGCTTTGGAGTTGGGTTTTCATGTCTGTATTTAGTTTCTCATGGCTCTGTAGAACCCACTGACAAACGCTGATTCTAAAAGTGACGGTGTTCTTTTTTTCTGTTTCTTTAGGCCCCAAATACTCTGCAAAGGGACTTTTTTTGTAAATGTTTCTTTACACTAAATGTAAATCCGAGAATCTCTTGATTTGGGAACTAAAATGTTTTATAGTACTTTAGACTGGGTATTTTATTTTATAGTGATTTTTAGTCTTACTGAAAGTAGTTTTGTGCGTTTGAAGTTAAATCTTAGGTTTAGGTTGCAATTTTGCAGGAAGAAATTACATACTGAAAGATGATCTTTAAGTGTTTAGTAATGTGTTACTCAGCACTTAGCTCTTTTTATCTGGATGTAAAAACCCAACCTACAGCAATGGATTCAACATGTTTTCATGGGTTAGTATTATTATCTGCCCAATAATTAATAAATGAGCTTTTTTTAAAAAAAAAAAAACAATAGTAATGCTTTACTGATAGCTATCCTGTTGTATCCAAAAAAGAGAGATAAATGTAAGAACATTACAAATTTTTATTATTAGTGTTCAAGAAGTTTGTAACAGGATGAATCTAAATTTCAATTATAGGTTCCTAAGTTATATAGTTTAACTATATCAAATAATCTAGCACTAAAATGTCAACTTCATAAAAATGTGAACCTTGCCTATCTTCACCTTTAAAAGCCTTAGCATATAATACATAGTAGGTGCTTAATAATCTTTAAAAAAATTCTGAGTGAATTGAATCACAGGGAGTGTAGCGAAGATTGTCTCTCACACATAAGCTATTTTTCAAGAAAAACTTGGGAAGCAACTAAATCTCAATTTTCCTTTTTAAATTCTGTTGAAAATGTTGCATCTTAATCTAAATTATGACCTTACTTTAAAAATATATGTATTAGCCCTGTAGACTAGATTATGGCTAGGTAGTTTGTATTTATACTGCTTTGATAATAACTGACATATGAAAGTGCTTAATAAATGTTTGTTAATTAATAAAGGAAGCAAAATGGCATCAGTGAAATGTCTCAGTTATCCACGGTGGGGCTGAAATGGTCAGAGAGCAACGAATGGCTTACCTAACAACTGCAAAAAATTACAGAGGAGGCAAAATAGGAAAGGCTATAAATATGGACTCCACAAAGGGAAGAGAAAAAAAGTGATCAAAGCTTCTTCTCTTCAGTAGAGTGTGTACCCACCTCCCTGCCCCCACACAACATCCCTGCCCTCTAATAGCTTTCTTGTGCAGTTTCAAAAACTATAAACAGTAGTAGATTTGTTATGTGCTAGTAACGGCTCTAACAGTTTGTGTGCTGTGAATTTTCTCATTTATAATCTTAAGTTCTGCTAGTTCCAAGATACAGGTTACCTTCTCATATATATTAAGCTTAAAGAATGAGCTCAGAGAGATAAGCAATAGCAGAGAAGACTGAATCTAACCCTCCAGCGTATATATACAACTCTTCTTACAATACAATTCATAGTTGTTCAGAGTTGCTCTTCAACAGTACTTCTTTTGTATGTTTCTTGCATTTTGTTTGTTTTATGACAGCAATCTCTAAATAATAGAACATTAATGGAAAAAAAGACAAGAAGATGTACCTCCCTGAGATATGGATAGACTTCTTACGTCTCTTAGTAGATGATGTTGCTGCAGAAAGCGTAGCACCCGCTTATTTTCCAGTTTGCCCAAATGGATAAAAAAATAAATGATTACAGCTTGAACTGCAGCCTTTATTTTTTTCTCAGACCATTCTTTGGAAAAAGGTGATGCCAAAAGAAAGTAAGTGTATCAGTATCCCTTATTGAAATTATAAAAATTGGTGCATACTTTGATGTTTATGATTTATTCTTCCCAGAAGTGAATTAAGGAATATCTACTTAAAAAGAAAGAGACTTGGTCTTCCCTGAGATGTCTTTATTCCTAAAGGTTCTCAAAGAAATGTCAGTTGCATCCTGTCCTTTTTTGCAATAACCTTGCAAGTGGAGATGTTTGTGTGGCAAAGGGCTGATTTCTACTATTCCTTGTGAGTGGTCAAGGGAGAGTGGTGTTTGGACTTGGAAAAGAGGGTTAGTAATGTATCTTTGTTTGTGTCGTTGAGTTTTTCCCTTATGTCTCTCCCTTCAAAAGTGTCGGTTTCTTTGAGAAGTCACTTATCCAGTCACACACACACACACACACGCACACACGCACACATGCACACATGCACACACCATCCCTTTGACTCTAAGAGGACATAAGATGATTGGGAATGAGTTGAGGGCTCTGGCAACAAGGACAGAGAGGCTGGCCTTTCCCATAAACATCTACTGACCCTGTTTGAGAATAATGCAGTTTGAAGCCATTCTTTAGAAGGCCTTCCGCGATTGGCACCACCCAGAAGTAGAGAATCAGCCTGGAACAACAGCATTACTTGCAAAGGGTAACTGTTGGACCATGAAGGGTTTTGAGCTCCTCCAGGGTCCTAATACTCCTCTCCACCACCATCCCTGATGCTGTGGTGCCAGAAGAGCTCTGTTTCCTTGACCTAACAAAAAGTCAGACTTGGGAGTAAGGAAGGAGAAAACAGAATCTTTCCAAAACTTTCAATTCCCTGGATATCCTTGGGAAAGCCGGAGATACAAGAGGCTCCCTGCCAAGTCTCTCTTGGGAAAAAGAAAGTTTTGTACAGTGGAGGGCAGTCTGGGACTAAACAATCATGGTTTTATGACTTGACTCCTCGGAAGACAGTGTGCTGAGGCTGGAGAGCAATGAGAGGATAAGACCATTTGAGCCTTTCAGAGCAGAGTTTCTCAGCATTGTCGACAGTTCCCATGACCAGCAAGGTGTTGTGGGCACAGAGGGGAGTGGTAAAACCCCAAAGCCTATCCTTTTATAGAACAAAAGTCAGAATGGCGTAAGGCCATGAAGAAGTTAGTACCCAGACCAGGAAACACGATTCTGATGATTTTCTCTGCTCACTGCAGACTTTGAATACATTTTGGCTGAGTAACGGAAAGACAGAATAGATAAGTGTGATATTTATTCCCTTGGTGGTAATGACCAGTTTTTTGCACTTTATACAGAGGAAAGCCAGGTGATTTCCTTTCTTTTCTTCTTTCTTTCTTTCTTCTTTCTTTCTTTCTTTTTTTTTTTTTTTTTTTAGTGATGCACTCCCACATGATACTGTTTGAAATGGAAGGAGTAACATGTCTCAGTAACACTGCTCTGGAGATCCTGATTCAAATGCCAGGTTTTCCATCAAGCTGGACCTCTCCCTGAGCCTCAGTTTCCTCCTCTGTAATATGGGGAAGATGCATGCCTACCTCACAAGATTGTCACAAAGATCAAGCAGCATGTTGTGTGTATAGAAGCCTCTCAATTACTTTCAGCTGCATCTAGCAATTTTAAATGTTTATTATTCTGTTACAAAGCATAAATGAGCTCCCATAAGAATTGGTTATTACTTGTTTTTTGGTCGTCTTGGCCCAGCAACATGATCTCAGATGGCCCCTCTTTCAAAAGAAAGAAAGAAAGAAAGAAAGAAAGAAAGAAAGAAAGAAAGAAGACAGTTGGAGTGTCCTACATAAAGAGTCTGTCTTCCACTTGAGAAAAGAGTTTGACCAAAGCAGAATTTAAACCTTTCAACACAGCCCAAATCTAGATGTACACATAAATTAATGTTGTGAGCAATAAAAAGGAAATTTGCATCAATTTGAAGTTAAAATTGTATCATGAAAAAGACAACTTTGGAGATTGAAATGGAAATGTCCTGTTTGAAGCTAAAGGCAATAGAACTCCACTTCACATCTTCATTTCTGACATTAACACACCATTAGGCATTTCCCTTCTTCCTGAGCTCTACCATTATCAGTAAAGTTTTAAATCATAATATCCAGAAAGCCAGCATTTGCTCTGCTGCTAAGGACACTATTTTTCAGCAGAAAATATCATGTGTGCTCATTTTATGAAATAGTTAACATAAACAAGATTGATTTAAAAACTGATCATTCTCCATACATGTTGTTTTGCTGAGGAACTAATATATGAAAACATGGCTTCACTTTGCTGCCTAATTTTAAGGTCACCTTAGGAAATGAGGTTTGGGAAGGTATTTGTCTTTCCGGAGGCAGGAAGTGAATACCAACTTTAAAAATTAAAGTCGTTGGAACTGTGGTCAAGCCATTTCCCCCTCTGAGCACTTTGCTCCAAAGCTAGCCCTATAAAACGCCAATGTATAAGGCAAAGCATAAATAAAGATTCTTGCAACATGGGGTAGGAGAAATTAGCTCTTCAAATAAGGGGATGTGATAAGAAGGAATTTTGCTCCTCTAAGAGTATTATTCCATTCCCATTCATTACAAGAAGGTAGAATAAATGCCACCAGAAATCTGCCATCAGCTGTATAGTTTGGGGAAAGAGAAGCAATTAAAATGATTAAAATAGCAATTTATTCCATTTTTTTGATTAATTCAACTAGTACTTGTTTGACTGTCTATTTCCTGCTCAGCCTGAGAACAGGAACATTGAAACGTTTACTGTGAGGGCGACCCAGCAGCTCCTCTGTGGCCCCACTGCACAGAGTTGATTTAGCAGATCTATATCTCCACCTATACACCACCTCATCCTTCAACCTTCTTTTTCCTTCCCTCACCTGGAACTCTCTGAACTAAAAAGGGGGCAACTTCCATCTTTCAGTCCTAGTTCAGAATCAGCTCGGATGAAACTGCAAGGATACAACCCATTTAAGGAGGTTTAAACCTCATCGTTCCAAAGACCCAGTTTCTATTTGACGACATTAAAGTTCCATCATCTCCACAAACAGGCCAGGTTAGTGGGTTTTAAGCCAATCCCTGCCTCAGTCTGCCCTGAAATGATCAGTATCAGCTTGATGTCTTGGGAATCCGAAGTGAAGATGAAATGAGCACGTGGCTCCGCAGTCTTCACCTCTTGCTTTTCCACCTAGGTCCAGAGGTGGGCCAGGGGAGGGAGCTGGAGGAGGAATAGATTCCGGGAAGGGGGAGAGTGAGAAGATGGGAGGCATCAAAAGAGTTAAAGTCTTTAAACCCAAAAGGTCTGGCACTGAAAGGAAACGTGAAAAGAAACTTTCAGATTTGCCCAGACAATTACTTACTCTCCGGAGGGTGCTGAAACGCGACTCTCAGACTCTCAGACCTTGCATGCGTGGGGGTTCATGAAAACCAATTCCAGCCTCACAGTCCAGGACTCCATCCTCTGTACTGTATGATGGGCGGGCTGCTCTTTGCCTTAAATATCCACGCGTTGACGTAGGCCAGGACCACGGACAGCTCCCGCCCCGAGGTCTCTGCTCTCCAGTTCCACCCGGGACAACAGGGAGTGCGGCTGCCCGAATCGGCGTCCTCTGGCTCTGCTCCCTCCACAGCCATCCCTGGGTGTCTTCTAGGAGCCCGGAATTCCTTCTTGAGCTAGGGGCCCACAAAGGGCCAAAGCCCGAGAACCAAGAAAGGGGCACCGCATGAAGACCGAGGTCCGCAGCTTTCTGGGAGCTTAGGCTCATCTCCCGAGAGGCAGCACCCAGGAAGATGACTTCGGGGAGAAGGCGGCTGCGGGGCCCCGGGAGACGACAGGGAGGAGATGACCTTGCTTTTTCTCCCCGTGGGAGGCTGGCTCCTCCAAGCCAGCCCAAGTCATCGAGGTACCGCTTTGCTTTAGGTCCGTTTTCGCTTCCAAGTTGAGGGAAAGGGGAGACGTGTCAGAAGCCCCTCTGCACAGTGGAGCTGAGATTTCCCAGGGCGAAAAGTTCAGTCACCCTCTGCTTCCCCCTCCACCCTTAGCCTCCAGCCCTTCCTAACCTAGCTCTTTGGGGGGAGGGGCTGGCCAGATGTGTAATGCTCTCACTCCTAGTCTCCCTTTCCAGTGGCCCAGATTCACCAACCACTGGGTGATCTCCACACGTCCCACCTCCCTTCTTTCCAGATCTGGCAATCTCGAGGTCCTGTGGAAACTTCTGAGAGGAAGGTCAGTGACCAAAGCCAGGCTGGGGTTGAGGCCCGGGGGTTCTTGCCTTCTGCTGAAAACTGGGGAAAGAATGTGAGCAGTCTTCTCTGCTGGCTTCCACTGTAAATGTAGAGGCAGAGTGCAAGGAAAAAAAAAGGTCTTCCTGTTTCTCCCAGACTGGAGAACCGTTTCACAGATACAGCCTTTGTTCAAGGAACTGGACCTTTTGTGGGGGCAAAGTGGGGATGGAGGGAGGCATGGAAAGCATATTTCAATACAACGGAGCAATAGCTTTCACGGCTGGAATCCAAAAAGACTTAGGGCTAGTCCTGTCGACAGCGGTCAGGATGGAAGCCTGGGAGATGAAGGACAGAAGATGGAGGAAGGAAGAGGGAAGGTGCCTACTAGGTTTTCTTCGTGGCTGGGTATTGGAATGAGAATGCAGACACACAATTAATTGCCTTTAAGAATTCTTAATTTAAATCATTGTTACTGGTGGTAGGAGTTAAACTAGAACCAGAAGCAGGAAGTATTAACAGAAGGGAGTTGGGGATCAGAAAACCAAATACTCAGTTAGACTACTTGGTTAGTTCAAAGGGGAAAATTCCATCTGACATCTTTCATGCTGCATGATCTAAAAAGACACCAGCTGGGCAGTGTGGGAAGACACACCAAGATGGTCTTTGCAGCACTTTTTGTATCAGCAAACAAGTCAAATGTCCATCAGTAAGAGATTGTTTAGATAAATTATAATCTGTATAATGAAATATTGTGCAGGAGCTAAAAAAATGAGGTAAAACTGTAGACTATAAATACTGAGGATCAATGAAGTCTAGGAGGTATTGTTAAATGAGAAAAATCAGGATCACATTTTTTTAAAGCTGTCAGTCGTGTATATGTATGGCCTGTAGGTGTATTTCTATAATCACAGAAGAAAGATAAAAGACTAGGGCTGGAGCGGGGGTTGGAGATTACTCTCACTCTTTACCTTACTTATGTTGTAAAGAGAAGAAAAATGATGTGATTAAAAATAATTTGAACTTTGTTTTTCCACTGTTCTTTTCCTTGTTTCAATATGTTCTGTTATAAACAAATGCTACTAAAATCAGAAATAAGCAAGTACATGGAGGTGTCAATTACTGATCTTTCTCTTTTAGTCCTTTTTTAAAAAATATTTTTATTTATTTTTGAGAGAAAGAGAGAGACAGAGCACGAGTCGGGGAGAGGCAGAGAGAGAGAGACGGAGACACAGAATCTGAAGCAGGCTCCAGGCTCTGATCTGTCAGCACAGATCATGACCTGAGCCAAAGTCAGACACTTAACTGACTGAGCCACGCAGGCGCCCCTCCCTTTTAGTCCTTTGAAACAAAGATCCACCATCTATCATCCAGATCTGCTCCCAAGGCCAAGGGTGCCTTGGCCCAGCCAGAAATTTACATAAATATAACATTTCTAAGTCCAGTATTAGCCTGGTTATTGATACCTTAAAACAAGGGTTCAGAGATGTGGATGTTTACCCAGAAGAATTTTCCTATTCAGACTTTGTAAATCAAAACTGACTAGGGAGGTTCTGCTATTTCCCTGAATTTGTTACGTTCGTTAACCTTGTTTCCTTTTAAAGGTAGTTCCTGGAATTGCCAAGCACCACCGTCTACTCAAAACTTTGTTCTTTTAAAACTTTCTGATGAAAGAGACAGCACAACATAGTGATCAAGCAAGGGAACTGAAATCGGACTGAACCTCGGTTTTCCCACTCACTGAGTAAACGGCCTCCTGCAAGTTCTTTACCACCTTGTGCTTCTGCTGCCTCATCCTTAATGTGGGGATATAATAGTACCTACTGCATAGGTTTGGTAAGAGCATTAACTAAGATAAACCCATACAAAAACTTAGAAGAGTGTGAAATGTCAGCAGTTATTATCACTAATTTCTGTCTAGAAAATGCAATCAAGGGGTAATGGAGACCTGTTAGAAGCAACTTAGATCTTTTCTGGAAAAAGCTACCGTGGGCAAGAGCGATACATTTGGAGAATGAGAATAGCCTCAGGAGCTTGAATCTACAGTCTGTATACTTACATGGAAGACAATGATAAGTTTCAAGAGTCAGACCCCCTGGTCTCAATGCCTGACTTTATCATTTCCCAGATATTTGAACATAAACAATGATGTTACTTTTTGTCTGCTTGTTTTAAATGTTTGTTTATTTATTTATTTTGAGGGAGAGAAGACACACACACGTGCACAGGTGTGCAAGGGCGTGCAAACATGAATGGGGGTGGGGCAGAGAGCGAGGGTGAGAGAGAATCACAAGCAGACTCCACGCTGTCAGTGCAGAGCCCAATGAGGGGCTTGAACCCACGAAATGTGAATCATGACCTAAGCTGAGACCAAAATTTGGCCTTTAACCAACTAAGCCCCCCAGGTGCCCCTGTTTACTTTCTGTTAACTACAAAGTGCCAACAATAATAGTGCCCAGTTCATATGGTGGCTGTGATAATTAAATTAATTCCAAGTACTCAGTATATGCTAGCTTCTGTTTGTCTCTTGCCCTCTGAAAGCAAAACTGCTTTAGATGCTGTCAGTAACACAACCTATCCCTTTACCTTTTCTACTTTGGGGCAGAAAGCTAACTTCCAACTGCCAGTTCCTGTGTGTGTTTCTTTCGAAAGCTTTATCTGGATTCTAAGGTACTTTGCATGCCCTTATGGTAGACCAAAAGTGTCTGGAAATTAACAGCCTCCCATCAGTCTTCTACCAAGACACTAGCTCCCAGAGTGTCCTCATTGGGATTAAGCTCAGTTGCCCACAGTAATAGCTGCTTGATAACACTCCCTTTAATTATTGCCTTTCCTTCTCCGTTTCTTTTTCCTACTTTTCTAACTTCAGCTCCTAGGCTAGAACCCAAACTAGGACAGAGGTACATGGTGTTTTGTGATGATCATGGCAGCGTCTGTTGCTCATACAAGCTTCTGCATTATTTCCTTCCAAGGCTGTCATTCAGAATCAGATATCTTAACGCCGATGTCTTCACTGCGCTTTCTTACAGTTCCCTGGTTTCCAAGAAAAAAGACAAGCTCTTGACCACTGCCACCATCTGGTAACCAAGAACAGACCCAATTTGGACCACGATTACCCTGAAAGTGAAATGCTGTTGTTTATACGAATTCCATTCTATGACTTACTATTTATACTCTCCAAAATTTCAAAAGAGGCTTTTCATCTGCACTGAAAAGAAATACCATCGCTGTCACTGTCAACGCAGGAATCTGAGAGGCAAACTTCTATCTTTTCAAGGAATATGGCTGGAAATCTGAATGTGGATTTAGGCTAGTATACATGTTGCACTGCAAGAATTCTGACTCCAATACACCAACAAAGGTAAATTGAACTCTCCTGTTCGTGAGTACTGTGGGCAGAGCAATTGCCCACAGTAGAGCGGGCAGCCCAGGTTAGACAAGCTGGGCTCTCATCCTGGCTCTGCCACTATTAACTGTGTAACCTTTAGAAACGGCACTTGGGGCGCCTGGGCGGCTCAGTCAGTTGAGCCTCCGACTTCGGCTCAGGTCATGATCTCGAGGTTTGTGGGTTCGAGCGCCGCGTCGGGCTCTGTGCTGACAGCTCAGAGCCTGGAGCCTGCTTCGGATTCTATGTCTCCTCCTCTCTCTGCCCCTCTCATGCTCATGCTTTGTCTCTCTGTGTCTCTCAATAATAAATAAATGTTAAGAAAAAAACAATTAGAAATGGCATTTAATCTCATTAAACTCTGGTTTTCTTATTCACAAATTGGGGACGAAAATACATTCATACATACATATACATATACCTACCTCACGGGCTTTTTTTCCTAGGGATTTAGTATGCTAACTGTATAGTAAGCACTTAATACAACAGCATATAGTATAAGTTCAAGGAAAATCATCCCTCTTTTTCCCTATTGATAATAACAACAACATTTTATAAAGGAAACATAAGGGCTATAGAGTATGCACTGAATTTGTAGATTCTGGAAGCTGAAAAGAGATCATAGACACCTTGCAGGACAGCTATCCTCTAACCAAGGTAAGGCGAGGTGACATTCTGCAGAATACACCATCATTTTCAGCAAAGCAAACGCAATCATTGTTCACTACATGTTAGATATGACTGTTAGAATTGGTGCTGCCATTGGAACTACAGCCAAACGGACAGCTAGTTGTTGGAAGGCTTTAAAGTTATAGGTCAGTGCAGAGCCTACTCATTGTTACCTAGAACATGGCCACGGGTTACAGCTAACACGATAGGGGACCATTTCTCTTCTCCAAACCAAGAATGTGGACAGGGACCTACCCACCTTGGAAGAAGAGGTGGGACTTCCTGGATACAGTTTCCCAGAGGGAAAAATGGGTTTTATTAGTATGACACTGAGATGGAAGTCCATAGAGACAGAGAAAGGAGCATGACTTCTGCCTAGATACTCGCAGTGGGTTGATATCTTGATGGTCCAGTTAACCAGTTCTCAGGGTAGAATGAGTATTCACAGTCTGCAGGTCACATGGCTGCTGGGGGCACACACTGTGGCATTTGCCTTGGAAATTTCTGCCATGCCCACATTGGAGGCCTTATCCTGAGTGAACTGCTGGATTTCTTTCAGAGATTTTAACCTAAACAAAGCTGTACCCCTTGTGGCCTATCTCATCACAATATTCCTTTCTAAAGAAACAAAGCATTTTTGAGCAATAATTCTTTACTGGAATCTTTGGAAGGGGGAAATTCCACTTCTTTACAGCAAAATATTCTGATACTGCGCAAATTTGTCTTCTTTCTCTTACCCGCACTTTCTATCTCAAACTTTCAGCCAGTGAAGCTTTTCTTTCTTTCTGTCTTTCATACTTCTCATCTCCTGACTTTTTTGGTTCTAAAAATAACATCATGATGTGGTTCAGAGCATGTTTTCTGGAATCAAATTGATGAGTTTTGAACCTAGCATTGCTCCTGTTTGTTTGTGGCCTTGGAAAGGTTGCCTAATATTAGTGGACATGTACTGACCTCTACCTTGTGCCAGAAATGTATTAAGTAACTTGCCCAAAGTCACTAGCTAACTGGTGATAGAACCAGGACTCGAGCTCAGGCAGCTTGACTCCAAAGTACACACTGTTGGTGGTGATACTATTCTGTCATACTATGCCTCAGTTTTCTCACTTTAAAATGGCGATTATAGGGGCGCCTGGGTGGCGCAGTCAGTTAAGCGTCCGACTTCAGCCAGGTCACGATCTCGCGGTCCGTGAGTTCGAGCCCCGTGTCAGGCTATGGGCTGATGGCTCAGAGCTTGGAGCCTGTTTCCGATTCTGGGTCTCCCTCTCTCTCTGCCCCTCCCCCGTTCATGCTCTGTCTCTCTCTATCCCAAAAATAAATAAACGTTGAAAAAAAAAAAAAAAAGAAAAGAAAAGAAAAATAAAATGGGGATTATAATGCCTCCCCATGACAGGAAAGGCAATATACTGTTAAGTGGTAAGACTGTAAATATAGTAATTTCCTCCTGACATCAAATGGCCTTAAATGGTTCCATTTTACTGAGTTCACTGAAGTTCAGAGAAGTCAAGTTACTTTCCTATAGTCACACTAGTAAATTGCTAAAGCAGGCTGGATTTAAATTCAAGTCTATCCTACTTCTAGAGTAGGTAGATATTCAAACATATACTCTGCCACCTGCTAATATCACTGGGCATATTTGTCTATCTCCCTGGGCCTCAGTTTTCTCGTCATTAAATTAAGGGATGACAATACCTGTCCTGCCCTCTTCACGAAGCTGAGGTAAGAATAAAAACAAAATATGTAAATGTAATTCGCAGGCTTTCAAATGGCATGGAGCTGTAAATTAAGGTACCGCTGCAGATTTCTATAAGCTTCCTCTTATGTTGCACACAGCTAAGGAATGAGCAAAGTTTGATACAGACACCAGGCACACGAAAACTACCCAAGGGCACCATAGATGGTCATTCAGTCTGCTGGACATCTATTAAGAGATCCTAGTGAAGGGAGGACAGAGGGATGGCCACCCAGATACCTGGGACCAGAGGTATCTTGGAACCATTTAAGGCCATTTGATGTCAGGAGGAAATTACTATATTTACAGTCTTAGAGGTATAGGAGAGCCGGGGAGAATCCCTTGCTACATATTTTGGGGATGGAAGAAGAATCTATGTTCTACTGAGACAAGAGTGTACTTCGATTCATGGAGAAAAAAAAGGAGGCTCAACAGTTGAGCTCATGGAGAATCCAGTCACCTCCACATCCAATCTTCCTTCCTTGTCCTTGCCCTAACAGCATCACTAGGATTACCTTCCATCTGGGGGTGGTGGCCTCAGTCATTTGTTCAACAAATATTTGTTAATCGCCTATTATGTGCCAGACACTATGCCAAACAATAGAAGTAAATTTCCTGTTTTGTGAAGCCTGCATCCTGGTATATGGGTAGGGGGACAGGAAGGGAGACACAAAATAAAGAACGAAAGAAAAATAATTATTTTGTGTGATAAATGCTGTGAAGAAAACAAACATCTGACTGCTCATTAAAATAATTTCTGATGATAGATATATACTTTTATCAAATAATCTGAAGGTGTTCAAGGAGTTAAATGACATTACTATAATAAACCTTATATTCTCACTTCCCTATTTATGTCAGTAAGGTTTCTCAGTACCTACAACTATAAAACATTAAAAATCACCCACAGAAGTAGAATCAATAAATCAATATTAGTTCATATCTTATTCTAGCTATAAATAAATCCATTATGAACTAATAGAGGTTAAAGAATATATATCTAATAAAAAAATACATTCGCAATTGAAATATACTTTTTTGGTTAATAATTACTTCTAAATTGTATACTAATGATATTTGTACATTTTACCAAGTCCAAAAGGAATACTTTAACCTTTAGGACATTATGGTCATAGGAAATTTTTTTTAAAAAACTTACTTTTAATTTATATTTTTATTGTCAAGATAAATAAATCGCTTTTAGAAATAAAAGATATTGCATTGGGGTAAAATTCTGTTTGCCGTTTGTAATATAAGTAGGATTTAAGAAAATAGGAAGACATAAAATTATAAAGTTTCTAACTATTATCAAAGTGCTTATTCACATATTTTGAATGGATTGTGGTGGATATCATACTGAAATGGAATTCAGATTCCATTGGCTACCTACAGAATGATCTACAGTTTTATTTTAAGAGTTTATATTTTAATACACCAGTAATTATATTCTTTGCAACATATGATAACAAAATATATAAGGTATATATATATAATTTTTTATAAAATTGTTTTAGGGAGTGTATGAGATATGTTTGAATGCCGTGTGTTATCTGTATGCTGCAACCACGTTTGTGGCCCCTAGAGGGAGTCATTTCTCACACATTGTCTCAGTCCCACTTCAAGGACAATTTGGAGGGGTAAAGAATTCTTACTTGCATTGATTGCTCAACTATTAGAAAGGCCCTAGATGGGAAGCCTAGTGACAGGGAAATGTGGCATAGTGGAAATAGCACTAACAGAGAAATAGATAATAGATCTAATGTGAGTCCTGGGTCTTCTATCACTTTAGCTCTCTGAACAGTGGCTTCCCCACTTGAAAAATGGGCATAAGTAAACTTATTCTTTCTAATCCACATGCAGTAGAATATAGTGATAAAGAACAAAGACTATGGAATTTGATTGCACGGATTCAAAGTCCAACTTTTCCATTTAACAGCTGGGTGATCTGATGTATATTTTTGATTTCTCTCTGCCCTCTGTCGTCTAATGATAGCTGTAATATGTATAATAATAGTACCTACTGAATAGAGTTGTTGTGGTGATTAACCAAATTAATATTTATAGACAAAATGCTTTGAAAGGTGCATGGCACATAGCTATTATTATTACTTAGTACCTTAGCTATCACTATTACAATCATTTCACATGGTTATTGAAAAAATCAAATAAAACAATATATGGGAAATGCTTTAAAATCTATGGCTGCTATACAAATAAAAGAAATGCTGGTAAAATTATATTGGTTGTGGTGCTTTCAGTAGCAAATTACAGAAAAACAAAACCAAAAACCCAACTAAAATTGGCTTAACCTATAAGGAGATTTACTATTCCCCATAACAGTAAGTCTATACATGTGATAGTTGGGGTCCCTGTGCCATCACACCGGGCTCTGCCCTGTGAATGTGCTCAGTGTTCATAGTGACTTTCCTCATGATCACAGGATGGCTACTGGCAGGAAATGAGGTTAGGTGCTTCCCTTCCGCTGTGGTCTGAATGTTTGCATCTCCCCAAAATTCATATGTTGAAACCCTCACACCCGAAGATGATGGTATTAGGCCACGACACCTTTGGGAGTTTCTTGGGTCATGAAGATGGGGCCCTCAGGAATGGGATCAGTGCCCTCATAAAAGACACCTCAAAGAGATTCATGTCCCTTTCACGAAGACAATGAGAAAATGCCAGCTATGAACCAGGAAGAGGGCCCTCACCAGATTTCAAACATGCTGGTGCCTTGACACTAAAACTTCCCAGCCTCCAGAACTGTGAAAAATAAATTATTGTTTATAAACTACCCAGTCTGTGGTATTTTGTTATTATAGCCTGAAAGGACTAAGGTATCCTCCACCTAATTGGCCAACTTAAGTCGGGTGCCCATCTCTGGATCAAAAACATTTCTTAAGGGAATACCATGCACTGATTGCCTTAGTGCTGGCTGTCTGAGCTGATTACTGGTGGCAAAAGGAATACTGTGACTAGACTACATGATCAGGATCCAGCCCTTGAAACTGGGGATGTGAGTCTTAGGATGTCTTAGGATCCCAGCAGGAAGTGATAATAGATTAAAACTAAATAGGAAAATTTAACAAAGCGATTATTTTTGAAGTTGTAGGCAATGTTAGGAACTCAATAGTGGGGTACCCAAGAGCTAGCAACAACAGGGAGCCATTACTACTCCCCAGGCCAAGGACAGTGTTGCCCAAAAGGATCTTTGCCCATTCCTAGAGAAATTCTATCAACCTGCAACTGCTTAACAATGGAAAATACCAGTGGAATAAATACCCCAACTGTTGTGCCACTTGCTGAAAGCCACAGTGCACGGGAGCCATTGATGCCAGTGTACGCGCCCATCATCAGGTCAAGCACCCAGGCCCTCGGTCAGACTAGAGAAAGATAAAGGTGTATTTGGAGAAGCACATGAGATAGTGAGCACAAGTGAATATTGAGCACACACGGCTGCACAGAACAGGGGAGTGATGTCTTAAAAAAATCATGCCTTGGAAAGGGGAGGGGGGAAGCCGGATAGCTATCTCACAGGATTCACTATAGGCATCCTTGTTCAAAATAAAATTGTTCTGTCTCCTTTTTCAAATGTAAACTATCTAAAATTGCAGACATCTCTTATTTGTAAGCAGAATTCATCCTCAGGGGAGCTGCACAAGAAGATAACAAAAGGCTGAGCTGCTGCTACTTGATGAAGAATTCAGGGAAAGGGGGATGTCCTGACCTTTCAGGGAAAAGTGAAGAAATCCATTCCCAGAAGGGGGATTGCAAAGGGAAGTGGCTGTTCCCTTAATGAAGCCAAAGAGGGCAAGCCTAATGAGGCCTAAGCCAGTTACATGGTGTAATTTACTGAATGGTGTTGGCTGTCTTGCAATATTTTAAGGCGATTTTTTGGTAACACATGATTAGTAGGAAAAGATTTGGATGTTGCCATTTTCGAAAGGAAACTTGACTACTCTTAGTAATAGAGAAGAATGTTCTCCTTGGAAAGTCTCATATTTCAATGCAAAGTGGTGTCCCAAGTCAGAATTTACACAATTTATTATTGCCTAGCATATGAGGATCATCTAATGAGCTCTGAACTAAATGTCAAGATAAACAAACCCAATCTCTAAGGGACTCCGAGAAGCTCTATGACTAAGTGGCACCATCAAGTGCCCACCAAGGGCGAGGAGAGTCTACACCAGTGGTTCTCAACATTGGCTGCACATTAGAACTACCTGGGGAGCTTTAAAAAAATTTTCATACCCAGACTCCACCCCGGAGTAATTAAGAAACTTTTAGTGAGGTCCAGACATTGGTACTTTTTGAAAACCTCTCTAAGCGATCCTAATATTCCACCATAGTTGAGAATTTCTGGTCTACGGGACACTTATTGATAGACGTTGCATGCCCAAATCCAGCAAGCGGTTGATTAACTCACCAGTATAGTTCAAACAGCTGTTCCTGCGTGTGGAATGTGTGGGTCTCTTGCCTTTCAGCCAGATATTGAGGCAGTGCAATAGATGGATTCGGAATGGGGTCTCTGTGATCAGGCTGTCTGGATCAGAAGTCTGAGCCTGCGTGACTTTGAGAAAGTCACTTAACCCTTTGGAACCCTTAGTTTCATAATCTCCAAAATGGGGGCCGCAGTAGAAATTATGACTATAATAATTCCGAGGATCAATTTGGAAAACACGTATAGATGTTTCAGTGCAGGGTCTGACATAGATTGAACTCTTAATAAATGCAAACTATTATTATGTGTCCAGATCTAAGCCAGCTGGAAGTCTCAGAAGGATCGTTCCATACATGTTGACCTCCCTGGGGCACAGAACATGGTATATAGGGTGCAGAACGGACTGGAGGGCCAACCAGAAAATGTTCAGCGCATATCTGATCTTGGGCCAATCAACTCCTCTCTCTCTAGAGTTTGAGATTGGAAACAGAAAGCCACATAAACTGTCATTAGAAACTGTGCATGGTTTGTGACAGAATGTCCATGAATTTCTGCTGCTGAGGAATCTTGAGCTTTCTGCTTCCATCCCTTCTACACACTGGTTGCTCAGCTCCCTGGGTTGTTTCTGGTAAGTTCCTTACCTCTGCTTAACCCAAGCAAAGTCACTTTTGGTTGTTTGTAACCCGAGGGTCCCTAACTCAACAATGCCCAAGAGTCTTCTTCAGCATTACTATTTAGATCACTGCATTTATATCTATAATTCCCACTATATTCGACAAAACCTCCTATTGGAGAAGGAGAAGGAGAAGGAGAAGAGGAACAGAGTGGGAAAGGAGGAGGACAAGAGTAAGGGATTTTCAAAACTTTGAAAGTAAGATCACATCTTTGACATGATCCTGTTGAGAATCATTGGCCCCACCTTCCACTTGCTTATGCTGCTGTTCCAGAGAAAAGCTTAATTATAGGATTGCAATTTTTTTTCATGGATTTGGCTATTCTGGTTAATTAAATTTGCTATTTAACCATTCAGACCTCGGAATTTTAATTCTAGTTGGCATCTTTGTTAAAACGTTATTAGCTTACTTTCCTTCTTTAGTGAATATTGAATCATCCATCCCTGAGAAAAAGTTCCAAGCCATATCACCTGGAATGTTACGTCCATCTGCAGCAGTTTTCTTGAGTTCCCTAAAAAGTGGATTGGAAAGACCAAAGTCACTCAAATTTCCTGTCCCTCTTTGTAGAAAAACCAATCAGCCACTCATTAATTCTGCAAATGTATGTTGACCACCCATGTTGTACCTGTCCGGGCAGTGTTATAATCAGGGAGTATAAAAATGCAAAGACAATGTCTTTCCACAGGGGGCAACTTAAAGCCTTAGCTCTTGCTGTTCCTTCTGCCTGGTAATATTTAGTTTTATACTTAGTATTTTAATTAAAAGCTCTTCTTCAAACTATTTAAAAATACATCTTAGCAGAAAAACCAGTTGTTTGTCTTACTTTTCTTAACTGCACCTGTGAAGAACTTGGCTCTTCAGACTCTAGGTTTCTGGCCAAGACCTTTCAATCCACCTGGGGGCAGCATATCCTTACATAGAAAAGCACCTTGAAGGAAATGACAGGCTTTCTGAGCTCCTAGTTTTTTTTTTTTTTTTAATTTTTTTTTCAACGTTTTAATTTATTTTTGGGACAGAGAGAGACAGAGCATGAACGGGGGAGGGGCAGAGAGAGAGGGAGACACAGAATGGGAAACAGGCTCCAGGCTCCGAGCCATCAGCCCAGAGCCCGACGCAGGGCTCGAACTCACGGACCGCGAGATCGTGACCTGGCTGAAGTCGGACGCTTAACCGACTGCGCCACCCAGGCGCCCCCTGAGCTCCTAGTTTTTAAACACAAGCTTTTAGAGTAGTGTTTCCCAAATGATTGATCCCATAAATATTAATTCTGAAGAATTATACTTGAATGAAAGGTTCCATAATCAAATAAGTTCTGGGTAACTCTGGCTTAAGCAAAGTTAAAACTTGTTCTCCCTGCAGGACTCCTCAGAACCTTTAACATGCTTTTGCGGTACGAATCAACACTAGGATATGCTCACACTGTGCCTGGCACTGTGCTAAGTGCTTCATCTATAATTGACCTATTTAATCCTTAGAATAACCCTATGAGGGAAGCATTAATACAATTCTTCATCTTACAAATGAAGAAAGCAGAGGTACAGAGATCCCGAGTGGTGGCTGAGTTTCAAACCCAACCCATCTAGCTACAGACCTTTCATGTCTGACCACTACACTATAATGCTTTACAATGTGAGACTCCAAGAGGGGCGATTTAATAGTCAGTGTTTCCTGAATTTATTTGGCTTTGAAACTCTTTTCTTCCCTCTGGTCATCACAGAGGACTAGTGTTTAATAGAACATATTGTGAGAAATGCTTCCTTCCATCATGTGATGACTAATGTTATCCCTCTTTAAAATTTAACAGGAAATATAAATCCACAGGCCCATTATGTAATTGAATGGTTAACATTCAGTTGAATTTTGATTTGATGGGAAGGCTCCTTGCAGGTTCATCTCTGCTCTCAAAGCTAGTGTCACTGAATCCAGACTATTTCCTTTATTTAATGTCAAACACCAGTCAGAATTGTGTCTTCAGGAAGAGAAGAAGGTGTGGGGTGGAAAGGTATGACTAAGAAGACACAGGATGTGGCAGGGAAGCCAACTATAGTGGGGAATGTTCTGGGAAATTGAGGAAATGCGGGCTTTTTCGTGGGAATCCAAAAATAAGATTCTAAATAATGTTGGAGAATTACAGCTGGAACCAGAGTGGTACCTCTGACCAAAACAAGGCCTTTCTAGAATAAAGTTAAAAGAGTTAAGGGATAATCTACCAGATGTTAAGTTTTAAAATATATGGTTTTAAAATATAATTATATTTTTTCTACTATATAAATTTAAAAATAAGTAATTGCCTGTGTTCCATCTAAAGTGGTATGCGTACCAGTCTACGGAAACGCTTTTCTAAAGGACAAAAAACCTGCCAGCGTTGTGAAAAAAGAAAATGGTAGAACTGAGACTCAGGTAAAGGTAAAAGTAAATTTGAAGAATAAGACTAAAGGTGAGTGATGAAGTCTATCGCCACTTTGACATCACAATTTCAAATTCTTTTATAGTGTGTTTTAAAATTATTGATTGCTTATTATTAATTATTTTAATAAATTATTAAAATTATTGTTCTTTTGCTTATATTTTATTTTTATTTTTTTTTCAACGTTTATTTATTTTTTTGGGGGGGGACAGAGAGAGACAGAGCATGAACGGGGGAGGGGCAGAGAGAGAGGGAGACACAGAATCGGAAACAGGCTCCAGGCTCTGAGCCATCCGCCCAGAGCCCGACGCGGGGCTCGAACTCGCGGACCGCGAGATCGTGACCTGGCTGAAGTCGGACGCTTAACCGACTGCGCCACCCAGGCGCCCCTTTTGCTTATATTTTAATACAGTGATTGAATAAATAGATGATCTTTTCCTCGGTTCTAATAACTGCAACAAAAATATCAAATATAATTCATATAAATTGCCAAAGCAAAAAAAAACTCTACATTGCACGCAGTATTTTCTTTATGACAATCTGCATTGAAGTTTCGTGTTAACATTAGCTTTATGGTTGTTTAGTAATGGATCTTGGATTTTTAAAAACTCATCTTTTGCTTCTAACAAGTACAAGATATATTAAAATACTACAAAGTTCACTTCATCAAACAACATTTCATCAATGTATAGATAACCCAAGGCACTAAATATTTTCTCATATAGGTACTTGACACAGAAATTAAAACTCAGAAAGTTAAGACTGCTCCAACAAAATACGACGCAGCAAATTATTTGATAAAAACAAGAGATATTCCCTATAGCAATACTATCCAACAGAACTTTCTATGATGATGGAAAAGTTATGTATCTGCATGTGCAACAAGTAGCTATTGAATTGGAAATGACATAGTTTGATGTAACCATGACTAAAGCATGAACAATGATAGTCACATACACGTCACATAATGCCAAGCCAAAAATCTACCTGAATAACCTATTTTATGTCTGGACCCCAGATCTATAGAGCAAATGCCAACCTGATTTGGTCAGAATTATATATGTGTCTCTGTTGGTGATGCTATTTTCAGATTTTCAGGTGATGGCTTAAAAACTACTTATTTTCTTTATTGCCACTTGGTAGCAGTATAAATATTGCAAAAGTAACTCTAGTTTATTCATTTGATAAACATTTATTGCAAGCTTACTATTGGCAAGATCCTGGAGATGTAGTACTAAACAAGACAGACATGATTCCTGCCTTCATGGAATTTAAATTCTAGCTGGGTGAGGCTTGCTGGGACCAGTAATCTTCACCAGTGAGCAAACAACCTCATGAGAGCATTGCCCAGATAATCCAGGAACTAAGGTGCACAGAACTCCTTAGACATGTCCACTAAATTCCAGTATCCATGTGAGAGGAAACTAAATCAGAAAGTGAGAATCTATTTACAAAGTGTGTTTTCCCTTTCTCCCTACTTTCCAAGTGACGACCCTTTTCCAGGAGTGAATTATGTACCCCAGGAGATTTCAACTTGGTGAACAGACCCCATTTTTTTACATTCTTTTTTTCCTTCCTCTCTCCCTCCTTTTTTCCCTCCCTCCCCTTTTCCCTTCCTTCCTTCCTTCCCTCCCTCCTTCCTTTATCATTATCTTTCTTCATTCCTTTATTTATAGATATTTATTCCTTTTATTTATAGATACAGGATTTATAGATTCCTTTATTCATGAAGAGAGTTTCTGAAATCATCATGAACATATTAGTTGTATAATTTTTTGTTGATGATTCTGCCATGCAGGTATGGAGAATTCATTGCTCTAGATGTCAATCCCCTTGGCATTTTTAAGCAAGTGAGTAGGGAAGTTAAGGCTTGGCTCTAGCCAAACATTTGCTCTCTATCACAAATAGAACATCTTAAATAATCAAAGAGAGCCAACTGTATTCCTCAGATCTATTGGCCGATTTATGTTCCAGAGCTATGCTTTGTAGGCAGGGAATTACAATTTATGAAATAACAAGAATTGGGGCTGGAAGGCATGTTAAAATTTTTCTCATGAAAGATAATGAGTAACAACTCCAAGGCCAGGTAGATAATACAAATGTGTGAAATGAATGGTATGTAAGACCCAGAGGCTAAGCAGCTTGTATTCCTACCAAGTTAGCTCCTGGCCAGTTTTATTGCTTGTTAAAACACTCTGTTGGCCAAAAGAAATTAGAGTAGTTTCATCTATTAGGTATTTCTGAAGACTCAATATCTAGATCCCAAGTTTTTTAGAGCCTATCAATATATATGTATGTGTGTGTGTGTGTGTGTGTGTGTGCGTGTGTATGCTTCAAATTATAAAAAGAAAATATCAAAATCAAAATTAACATTTAATTAGATACCTATACAATGTAACATTCCAACTCAGCAACAAACTTTAATTCAATTGTTTTGTAGCTAAATCACATTTCCATTTGGAATGTGGAATATGATTGATTTTAACATGCTTGATAGATTTGATGGGCCTACAAGAATAGGAGTATTTAGAACTCTGACAAAATGCCAATAGAAAACTTTTTTGGATGCCAAGTTGCCAGTTTACAAGCCCTGAATTATGTGCTCATTGTCCAGTTAAGAAAGTCATGTCCAGGGAGATTAAATGAATTGGATAAGTTCTCATAGCTACCCAGAAACATGTCCCCAACTAGAACTTTTATCTTTTGACTTCTGCATTGGGGCTTTTGTACCCAATGTAATCTGTATTGGATTGACCAGGATGCTGGTGAAAATGCATATTCACAGGCTCTACTGCAGTTTTATTGAATTAGAACCTCTGGGGCTCAAACCCATGCATCTGCATTTTGCCTTATACAATGCCACCTTCATTTTACCCCTTTCCATTTAGCTATTTAGCTAGTCAGCTCTGGTCAGGTCATTGAACCAATTTGTTACCAGTGAGATGATGAATTATATTCAGTTGACCTGTTGGTAAGGCGGACATAAGTCTAAAAGTGGTTTACTTTTTTTTTTTTTTTTTAATGACCCTAGAATGCAGAAATAATAATGCTTAGATTTTAGCAAGCTCTCTTGGGAGAAGAACCTTGGACCTCCTGGTCAAAATACTAGGAGATATCTGTGAAGGAGGAGAACTGAAAACAGAGATGGTTATGCTGACTCAGTAAATGCTCAGGGCTAACCACTGCAGCCACTCAACCTTTTGGTCTCTCTGCGTCTTGACTTCTTTTTTTTTCTAAATACATTAGTTTAAAATGGTGGATGTATGGATGTTCCATGTATGTAAGTGCCAAGCACTGTCCTAGGTGCTGAGGGATCCATGGTGAGCAACTCAGACACAGTCCTTACCTTAAATTTGTTTATAGTCTAGCCAGAATAGGACAAACAAAAATTTAATTCTAGCCCTGCCACTAACAAGCTACATGACCTTGGATAAGACACTTTTCCACTGTCTTATTTTAACTTCTAGTTCGGCATTGCCCCTTTAGGAGCACCAGTAACCTTAGAGAGCGGTGGGCTACCATCTACATTGATATTTCACCAGGGCTTGTGCCTCTGTCTTCCTGCCAGTCAATTATTGTTTAATTCCAAGTTAAGCCATGCCAGCCCCGTGAAAAGGCTGTCTTCTCCACATGGCCCCACCCAAGGACCCTTGGGGCCAATTACCTCAACTCTTTCTCGAAATTTGCTCTCCAAATTAGCTCTTATGTGCTCTGGCTATGTGAGACGGTCACATCCATTACCTCATGGATGTGATGACTCCAGCAAAGCCCCCAGGGAGCTGTGCAGCCCACTGCAACCTCCTCCAAGGGCTTTCAGAGGAGTGGCGGCAGGATGCTTTCCCTCTGTAGTGTTACTGGTCCATAAAAAAGGAAAAAAATAATCCCAGAGTCAAAAGATTCCCTTCCAAAACAACCCCAGGGCTAAAACAAACAGTGGTGGCAGACTGGTGGGAAGGAGATAGAATGATACCCATGGGAAGACAGTGACATTTGTGGATAAGGGAAACTATGCATCTTCTGATTACAAGCCTAACCATGTCTGGCAAGTTCTGATGGGGGCATTTTTATGAACATTTAGTTTTAATCTGGGCTCCCTATTACTAAGTTAGCCCAGAATATACATTCGGGGTTACATATAGGGTGTAATAGTAAGGCATAATTACTGTTGATTTAACTTATATTGAGCAATGTTGACATCACTGTGCACTGGGACCCATGTATCAACGAAACATCTTTGCCCTCATGGTACATGCATTCTAGTTACAGAAGACAAAATAAAAACAGATTTTACATGTGTGTGTGTGTGTGTGTGTGTGTGTGTATGAAACACAATTTCAGTTAAAGATAAGTGCTTTGAAGGAAAAGGAAGCAGGGAAGGGGGGTAGAGAATAAAGAAAAAAAAAGACTGCTCATTAGCCTGGGGGTCAGGGAAGACTTCTTAACTGAAGTGATATAAATGAAGGAAGGGGGTGATCTAGGCAGATATCTGGGGAAAGAATATTCCACACAAAGGAAAGAGCCCTATCAAATGTCTGTCTGGCCGCTATGTATTTTACACACTTTATAAATGCTTTCCGAACTAGTTCATAAAATATCAGACAGGTATTTTTAGGGACATTTGAGAAACCGAGGTTCAGAGAGGTTAAGTGATATGTCCAGGGCCACACAGCAAGTTAAGTGGCAGAGCTGGAAGGTGATTCTACCTAAGTGCTCTTCATTCTTATGCTGAATTGTTCCTCAAACTGATCATTCCTAAACTTCACTTGGATCTGATTCTCTGTTCCCTCCACCTAAGGCATACTTTCCCAGCATCCTAAGTTTCTACCAAGCTTTGTCTCTAGGGGTTTGCATCAAATTCCAGAACTCAGAGTTGACAGAAGCTCTGTCTCATGTGCCCAAAGATGTCTGGGTCTGCAAGCATCTAGAGGCATCGTTGGAATTTGTTCTTGTTGTGCCATGAGGAGGCCAGCCTCTCCCGGGCGCTCAGTTAGGCACTGACTCCGTTTCCTTCTTTCTGGGGAGAACTTGGTGTGGAGGGGGTGTCAGTCACACCCGCCCTGACTAAGGAAATGCGCAGAATGGAAAGACAGCCATTACCCCCGGCTGGCTATCGCCTCCTTAGCAACAATAGCTGTGTACACATTCACACACAAACACTGCACCAAAACAAGCAAAGGTCACTCTCTCTGGGCACTTCCAAGAATGATCTCAATTTTTCATAAAACAATGTTTATAAATTAGATGGAACCCCGGAGCAGTCCGGGAATAGAAGTAACCATTTTATGAGGCTTCCTGCCATTACATTACTGCTTATTTGCTTTGAATGAGCAAAATACAGTGTGCAGCCCACCCCTTCCAGAGCCAAGCAAAGACCTCTTTACAAAAACCCCAGCCAAGCAAGCCCGAAGGGGAAGGTATCCTTGGTTCTCGTAGGGACTTCCATTCATGACCTTTTGACTAGGAACATCTCAAAGGCAGAGTGTTTCATCCTAGCACTAAGCACAGTTCTAGCACACATGAGCATTTAAGAAATGATTGTTGAATGAGTGAATATGTGACTGAATCAATGAGTGGAAGAAGAAATGAATAATCTGACCTCCCGGGGCTTGTGCTAAAGAAAGTGAGATAGATGCCCAATAAGACTATGAGCATTTCTGAGTCCTTGTTACATGTCACAGCTTTATATGTGATGATGTTGAAGAAGCATCTCATGTTCTTCAACCTGCTTCCTGCTCTTACTGGCTTGTCTTCAGTTCCTCCGGGCCTCCATACTGCTTACTACAGCCCTTGTCCCAGGCTGCTCTCCAACCCTAACTCCAGGATTTACTTTCCCTCTTTACCTATAAAAAAGTCCTACTATCACAGTCCCTTGATGTAACTGGCTGGCATGAAGAAAAGAATTTGAAAAACTAAGTGCCTTGGTTGAGTTCCCTCAGAAGCAGAGCCTGAGGCAAGGATTCAAGTTCATGTGATTTATTTGGGAAGGGAAGCTGGAAGGGAAGACAGCCAATAAAGGGTATATTCTCAAGTGAGTTACCAGTATGGGCAACCAGACTTTAGCTCCATGCGGAAACTCTGAAAAATTATGTGAGAAATATGCTACCTTAACTCCAAGGCATCCCACTCAGGGCAAAGAGCTGGGATATTTATACACCATCTTGTCAGTCACTGGTTGAGAGGTATTAATTTTCACTTCCAGGCTTCCTTGCACACGGGCAATTGGCTTTTCTCTGTTTTAGAGAAAGCACTCAGGGAAAGAAATGCTGATACCTACATTTGAAAATAACTTGGGCACATTTCAGGGATAAAGGTGAAGGGTTGTGGGTGGGGCACTGACAGCACTGGCCACCCTAACTCTTAAGGGTGAAATGGCTGATGGCGTTTATCACAAATACCCTAAAGATCGGACTTTCTAAAGAAGAGCTTAGATGGAACAATACCTTAACTCAAATGACTGCCTCTTATATTTAGGTTGGAAGATAAGAGAGGAAGTTGAGATTTGTGTAAATGAAAGGAAGGAGCAAATGAGCTTCGTTTAGATATGGCAGATCGTGAGCTTTTCTTGGGATCCTGAGTGAGGTGAACTCCACCTTCATAAAGGAGTGATAACGCAACTAATGTTCTTTCCAGGAGAGAGAGAAGTCTATATCACACACTGAGTTGTCTGTATCAAACCCATGCCTGTAAGCAAGTTTGCCTCTCAGCTACTGGAAAATTCAGTGGCTACTCAGAGGACCATATCCCTTACCTGCAGGACATATTTAGATGCTTTTGAGAGAGGGACAAGCTTCCCTTGCCTTCACCCCTGTGCTCACAAACGCATGAGACAGAACTGATAGTTTCGAGGAGTTTCACTGATGTTAAAATCAGAAGGAATCCAGGCGGTTATATCCTCCCAACCCTTTATTTTTTTCAGAGCAGAAGCTGACGCCCAGAATGGCAAAGTCGCCTGTCACAATCGCACAAGTGTTGAGTGGCAGGCTGGTTTCATCAGGCAGAATTCAGAAAAGAAAAGAAAATCCTCTAGATTTAAATACTTTAAAAAAGTATTTACCATGAGGAAATAAGAACTTACAAAACCATTTAAGGCTAAAAGGGCAAGAGTCAGGAGGACCGCCACTAGCTTTTAAGTTGTGGTTTCAAGAGTCGTAGAACTTTGGAAGCTGTCCAGAGCTTGGAAACCAATTTCTTCCCATGCCTGAGGCACGTAAATTTCAAGAGACCACTACAAAACCTTCCATCTGCATGGCATCACATGCTGCTCCTTCCAGAAGAAAGTGACGGCTACCAACCTCTTTTCTACCTTCCACATCTTATGCCAGTGGATCTCACTAGCAAGCTGGAAATCGCATTTAAACTGGAAATCACATTTAGATAACACTAAAGGCAAAGGAGTCTGGGAAATGTAGTTCTCTGGCTCCCGGCTTTTGAGATTCACAGGAGAGCATAAAACTAGTAACAACGAACGCTGATGGTGCCGAACGAAACAAAACAATATCTAGAACTATGGTGAGCCCCAGTTTGTAGGTATAGGTGTGAACGGGGGTAATAAAAGGGACATCCGCTTCGTGGTGTATGGTTCTCCCAAAGAGCAAGTGGGGAACAGGAACAGGAAAGAGGACCAGCACAGGCCAGAATTCTGTGCCTGGCCCTGCCCCTGGCAGCAGTTATAGAGATCCTGGCGAAGAATCATTTCCAACATCATTTTTCAGTCCATCGTGTTCATTATCTTTGTTTTGCTGCCTCCCCCACAACCGTCCGTCTATCATGCCACACCATGAATATGTAGTGACAGACCTCAGGGGGAAACTGGGGGTCTTCAGGGTCTGTGTGACTACACAGAGAGCAACAAGATACAAGCATTCAGAAAACTCCCATTTGTGGAATCTGCTGAGGTTCCTCAACAACTCTCATTCGTGCTTCATTGGTATACGAGTTTGGAGAAAAGTGACTGGTTACTATCCAACCGTTTGGAGCAAGTTGGTTGGGGTTATGGCTCTTACACTGATCTAATGTATGAATTTGGGCAAATTACCTGAGATTCCTCATCTCTAGGGCAAATGTTGTTGGGCTGTATTATGTGTGTTCTCAGTCCTGACATTCTAGTATCTATACATCAAAGCATCTTAATTGTAACGTTGCAACATCGTCCTCAACCCTAGAGTATGGCAAAGTTTCATTAGGATCTGGAACTTTCTATCCTAAGGGAGACATTTCTATTTAGGCAATTCCCTCCTTATCCTCTCTCCCTTAACCAGAATTAGGACTGACCTGTTGAGGCCAACAAGGTCACTATAGTGTCTGGGTCACAAACAAATGTGTAAGTTATAGTGCGCAACAAAATTGTGAGTTTTCCATTAGAAAACACCCCAGGGCCCTGAATCCTGTGCCCAGAGAAACCCTGGTGCCAAACTCTGAGACAAGGCATTTTGGAGGACAAGGTTTCTATCTCCTTTTAGGCTTCCTGAGCCTTCCTATTGCTCCCCTGATTCAAGCTCTTCTGGTGTGGAGGCATTCCATGTTGCTCACCTGTCTCTTACTAATCAACATTTGTCCAGTGTCACTCCTTCCTAGGCTATTGCTCTCTGTTTTGAGATGAGAACAGCATTAATCAGATAATATCCCTGAACTAATGTGCCATCTCAGCTAGTTTATCGAATATTCAAATCAGTTGGAAATGTGACATTCATGGTGTATTTATTAGGAGTACTATTATCATTATTATTACCAAATAACACTTAAATATTTTATTTATTTATTTACTTAGAGAGTGTGAGTGGGAGAGGGGCTGAAGGGGGAGGGAGAGAGAGAGAGAGAAAGAGAGAGAGAGAGAGAGAGAGAGAGAATGGTAAGCAGGCCCACATCCAGCATGGACCCCACGTTCTGCAGGGCTCGATCTCAGGACCAACTGTAAGATCATGACCTGAGCAAAATAGAGTCAGAGGCTTAACTGACTGAGCCATCCAGGTGCCTTAAATATTTTAACCATAATTATTAGTATTTGGTGATAATAATTATTATTGATGATAATGATAATGTTGATAATGGCAGCACTTTATCTTCCCAGAAAGTTTTGTGATCTTCAAATTGTTTTGTTATTAATTTTCTAAGGATGGAACTGAGACTAAGATAAGTGAAGAGATTTTCCCAGGATCACCCAAATGATTGGTGGTACAGCTGGAAATAAAAACCAAGTCTCTTGGCTTCCAGTTCATGCTCTTTTTACCACATCTTTCATTGTTGGAAAGAAAAGCCTTACAGAAGTCCCAGAGTAAGGATGATTGAGGAGGCTGGGTGAGCCAAGTAAAGAGACTGATGTTGTGTTGTGTCCCAGTGTGTCCTTAGACAGATTCTCAGTCCTTCACAACAAAATACCCTTCCAGACCGAGCAGCAGGCACACGTGATGTTCTGATTTCTAAGCTTCAGAGTTGGTAAAACACCGATTTCTAAATATATCAGTTTGACTTCCTGCCTTAGGAAGCGCAGCCAGGCTACCATGGGTAGTGTGCAGGTTGGACACTGCACAACCCCTGGGAGTACCACTGACGTGATAGGCACTATGTATTTATATACTTGCTATTAAACATTTGCAGAAGATGATAGTAAATTGTTTAGTCCTATCGAAATCAATGCACTATGACAATTTTTTGAGAGTTGGAGGTGAAGTATCTTGAGGAGGTGAGCTCTTTCAAATTCACTCAAAGCCTGATAGGTGAGTGAGTATCACGGCTGTAATCCAGGGTCCAGATCAATGGAAGAGAAATTCGGCTTTCATTTATGTACTGATTGATTGAATGATTGATTGAGTCATTCATTCATATATTGTGCACTCCTTTAGAAAGTATACTTTGGGGTCTAGTCTGTTAGACGTTGTGTTTGACCCTGGGATGCTTAAGACCAAATTACTGCTGTCAGGGTACTCAGGCTAATGGGAGAATCAGACAAGTAAATAAAATATCTTAGAGCAGTGTAGGGTTTCATGCAGACCCAGAGACAGGAAATAACCCAGGCTTATAGGAACAGACAAGGTGGGAGACTCAGCAAAATCACTTTTCTGCCCAGGTGGCATGAGGGTGTTTCAGGCCGAAAGAGTGGCATGTTCATAACCCTGGAGGTCATAGGCTATGTCCTCCGCACTTAACATGTATGTCTTCATTTAAACCTCCTGACCACCCTATCAGACAGGCTCTATTATACCCATTTAACAGATGAGGAAACAAGGCACGGAGAGATTAAATAACTTGCTCAAAGTTACACAGCTGGTAAAGAATCGACTCAGCATTTGAACCCAGAGAATCCAGCTACTGAGTTTATACTTCTTCCCTCTGCTTCTTTCTTGAGAGAATGGGTGCTTTAGGAAAACCCAACAGAGTAGAGGCTCAGCACCGGGGTTGGAGATAATGAGACACAGGGTTGCAGAAGCCCGTGGGTGCGAGTTAAAAAGGAGCTTTCATGCCTGGGATGATCTGATTCAGGGCTGGTTGTAAGAACACAAGCCTTGTCTCTTGGTTAGTTCCAGCTGGTGACTCCACCTTTTCTTCTGGCTGTTTCCCGGAATCGCTGCCCCAATCCCCCAAGGGGAATATACCTAACAAACTGTGGGGACCCCAGGAAATTACTCATCTTCCCCTTTCCTTGTCTGTACTGACTCAAGAGACATTTTCCAGAAGTTGCTTTGTCAATTTTTAAACTAAATTTCCATCTGCTTATTTTGTTGCTATGAGGCTCTTTTCCCTACATGTTGAGGGATGGGAAAGGGGACCTGAAAGCTGAATTTCAGCCCATGAGAGGGCTGAGTCCAGCTTAATTGTGAGTTGACTCTGTTGTGTTAGTATATTATTTAAGTTCCAAAAACGCTAAGAAGAATGCATACATGTCAAAGTATCTGTGATTTGCTCTCTTGAGAACTTTTGCTCATTTGGGGAAGAGTCAAAATTTATCCTTGAGAGATCATTAAGAAAAAAATTAAAATTTAACTGAAAAAATGAACTTCTTCTGTATCTGATGTATGTGTAATGGCACATTGAAATCACTACGCAAATTCTTGCCACTGTCCACAGTGTTTGATCAAATGAGCAGAGAGCTTTTTTTTCTCTATCTTGGATTTGATGACAAAAATACTCAACTTTGAAAATACCAGATCATTGCACACACAAGTTACAAAATATGTTTTAGCAAACACCGGAGTATTTCCATGCAAGACATAGCAAAAAGATCTTAATCAAATATCCCTTCTGCAAACCAGGTCGATGTGGGTATTTTGTTATTGATCATGGAAAGCAAAGCCTTGTCTATCATTTTGGCCTGTTTATGTGTGGATGACCCCCCATGCTGGGGCAGCAGCCATATTTTTAGCAGAAAGGGTACTGGCCTCAGAGTCAGGGGCCTGGGGAAGGGGACTCAATACTAATCCCACCTCAACCATTACCTAACCCTGAATGAGCCCCTGTACTTTGGGAACCTTGGTTTTTTTCATCTAAAATGGATTAAACTCTATGATCTCTGAAGACACTTGTTCCCCCAATTCTATGGTAAAATAAAGCCACAGCTTTGATACTGATATAGACAGACAAGCCTCAAGCAGCCTTACATTTTGTTTAATCAGGGCTCCACAATCTTTTTCTGTAAAGGACCAGGTGGGGAATATATTGGACTTCACGGATCATATTCTCTGTCAGTTGCATAGTTATTCAACTCCAAGGTAGCAGGAAAGCAGCCACAGACGGTACCTTAGCGACAGTACAGGACACAGTCCTGACTGACAAACACAGTCAACAGGCAACCTGCAAAATTTGGCCAGCAGCCTCCTGATTGAGATGGCGGCTGTAATAGAGTCGGGGGTACGTAGTGAGGAACCTAACTGGCATGGGGAGCTACATGCACCTGCTTCAGGCCCACCTTGGGAAGGCCACCAGAGCCTCTCAGCCCATACCACGTCTAAGGACCAAAGAACAGACCTGAGTGTCTCTCCCACAGGGATGAAAGAGTTAAGAAGACAGGGGCAGACACAGTTGTTTCTTTCTAGGGAAACTATTCGGACTTGGGAATTTGCTCTGCCACACAGCTGGAACTCATTACTGCTGAAGTTTTTTAAGTTAAAAAGTTTTATTTAGGCCCCTGCAAAGGTTTTCTTAGGCCAAGAGTGAAACCCTGTGCTCACACTGCAAGCTCTCCCCAGCCAAGTGCTTCAGTCAGCCCTCCCATCATTCTCTTGCCCTCCCTGCCTTGCTGCTGACCCTGCCACCTTGCCTCGTCGCTCTTTCTTTCTTCTAGGCTCCTTCATCAACTACCGGTCCATACGGATCCTCTCTGGCAAGCAGGACTTGCCTGTTTCAGCAATATGGAAAATTGCATAGCTGAACAATAGTAACATTCACCTTCTTGTTAGCTCGGATCCAAAAATGCTAAAGTTTCGGTGGCCTCTAGGATCTCTCACCCAGAGCCTCGGGTACAGACACAAAGGGCGGGGTCCACAGACCATCGGAAGGCAGATCAACACACACTGAAAATCGAGTGAAGAAAATAGACTCTTCTCTCTTCATTAAGGTTGATTCAGACAAAGAAGGCAAAGCGGTGATTTGCCTGGTGTGAGTGGTAAACCTTAGTTAACGAAAACCCAATAAGCAATAGCCCTTAGTTAACTAAACACCTTTTTTCTTCTTGTTTCTTTACTTTCAGGCTAAAGAAGTAAGGATAAGAAGGCAGCTGGTGTCAGGGCTTGATAAATGGGATGTTTACAGTTAACTTCCTTGTGTCATTGTTTCTGGAATCCTCTATACAGCCCAGAGTAGCGACAGTGAACACAACTGGTGATAAATAATTCAGGTTCACGGTAACCCCTTTTAGCGCTGTAGGTTCAGAATCACTGCAATGCAACTGCACTCCCCCTCTTGTGGATCATCAAAGGCCGGTACCCCCAGACTCCTGATAGGATCGTCTGTAAGTCTGGACAGAGGGTTTCTCTGATGAAGCCCTTAATTCATCAGAAACCTTGTAAGAGGAGCAGCTCTTTCCCCAAGCACTGTGTTAAAGATCTACTAACTTCAGGTAACCGTGAGTAACCCCGGTCAGGTCAGTCAACATTTTGGAAGTTGGGTAGCAGAACTGACTGTGGCTGGAGTAGAAAGAGGACACAGAGGGGAGCCTGGGTGGCTCAGTCAGTTGGGCGTGGGACTTCAGCTGAGGTCATGGTCTCCCAGCTTGTGCGTTTGGGCCCCGCATCGGGCTCTGTGCTGACAGCTCAGAGCCTGGAGCCTGCTTCGCATTCTGGGCCTCCCTCTCTCTCTCTCTGCCCCTCCCGTGCTTCTGTTCTCTCTCTTTCTCTCTCAAAAATAAATAAATAAACTAAAAAAAAAAAAGAAAAAAGAAAAGAAATAGGATACAGAGGTTTGAGACGCAAAGATTTGGGTCCGAATCCTCACCAAATAAATTCAGCATTTAGTATGTAAATTTGGAGTAGCCAAACAAAATATTCTGGAGTTGAAATAGGAGATCATAATAGCAGTCATATTAGAGAAGACTAATGTTTGCTGAATCCTTACAATGTGCTAAGTGCTTTCCAAGCATTATGTGAGGCAGATATAGCTGCTCCCATTTTACAGGCCAGAAAACTGAGGTGCAGAGGTAGAATGGCTTTCTCAGTGACGCTGGGCTACCTCACAGCTGAACCAGGATGTGGGCCGAGGGCTGGCTAGTTGAAATGCCCAGGAGGAAGGGCACCTAAATTGTACTTGCAACTTGCATTCTAGTGAAGGGTCCGCCTGTGGTCGGGTAAACAATGTAGCCAGGTGCCAGGGCAACTGCGGTGAGTGAGACAGGTCCCTCCACGCCTGGAGCTTCCTTGCTTATGGAGCGACAAGCGACAAACACAAAACACCCACCTGAATACGAGAGCTGTAGAGAGCTGTGTGTGCAATGCAGAAATGAAAATACAGTTAAAGAATAACTGGGGGAAGGGACTTGAACTTCAAGCTCTTCGAGTATGGTCTCTCTGAGGAGGGATATTTAGAGCGAGACATTTATTAGGAGCCAGCCAGACGAAGATGTGGTGAGCTGGAAGTCAGGGAGCAGGGGCACTCGGCAAGTCCCAGTGATGCCAGAGCCCAGGGGCGGAGCACGTACATAACAGCCTTGGGGCCCCAGGGCCTCAAGGCCTGCAGAGGAGAGGTGGCATTTACTTGGGCTATGTCTTAGAGGGTGCATTAAGTTCACCAGGAAGAGGCCCTGAGGGACAGAGAGAGGGAGAGAGAATCCCAAGCAGGCTCAGCACTGTCAACACAGAGCCCAACGTGGGGCTTGAACTCATGAACTGTGAGATCGTGACCTGAGCTGAAGTCCACGCCCAACTGACTAAGCCACCCAGGCACCCTTCTACATCCTCTTTCTACTCCAGCCACAGGTAGCTCTGCTACCCAACTTCCAAAAGGGTGGCTGACCTGACCAGGGTTACCCACGGTTACCTAAAGTTAGCACATCTTTAATACAGTGCTTGGGAAAATTGCTGCTTTTAGAAGGTTTCTGATGAGCCCGATGCGGGGCTTGAACTCATGAACTGTGAGATCATGACCCGAGCAGAAGCCAAGAGTCCAATGCTTGACTGACTGAGCCACCGGGGGGGGGGGGGGGGGAAGGGGCACCCCAAAGCCCTTTTTGATAATGGACAACTGTCTGGAGCATTTTGTGGTGTTTGGGGTGGGGGTTGGGAGAAGGTCATGAGAAGCTAGACAAGAAAGCAGAGGCCAGAGGCAAGGTAACTAAATGACCCTCCTTCCAAACCATCCTGTGTGTCCCAGCACAGGCCTGCTGCAGCCGGGGAGGCCATTCTGCACATGGCTGTGTCTTATCCAACATCCTTGGAGGCTCATGACGGGACTCAACCCTGTGTCCTGAGGCGTTGAAGAGTCCACGGTTCTCCCCTCTGTGAGGTCTCTTAGAAATCACTTTCAATGCCCTCCTTCTGCAGAAGTGAGGACTGAAGCTCAGAGAGGTGAAGCAACTCACCCAAGATCACACGCCCAGCACCCGGTCTCCCCCAACACTGCCCACGTCAGCCCTCATATTCCTTCAAGCTGCTTATTATCCAAACCACAGGTTCATTGTCTAAAGCAGTTGTTCCGAATTTGTTTCCTGCCAAAGCACACATGGTGGGTGTCACTTGCGTTTCTGACAGATGCCCTGAGATGTGCCAAGATCAAAACTGTGAAATAGATGAGCTCCATTGTGGGGCATGTATAATGTGTGTGCAATTCACGGCCGAGACCCAGACACCACCCCTTCCACACTCCAGAAAGCACATTGCTATGCAAATGAGCGAGAGGGAGGCTATTACAAAAGCGGCCAATTTTGAAAATCATTAATGTGTTTTTTCTTTGCATTCTAATTGCAGCATTCCTAATTTCTCCCCTCTGCAGATGGATCTGCTGAGCCATGTACAGAAAAGCAAGAGTATAAAGCACATTATTATTTTCAAAATATTACGCGACTTCACTCCCTCATTGGTAAACCTTGGCATACTCATAGATAATTTTTACTTACGTGTAGGGGCCACCTTCTTCAAGTTGGTTGGGCTCAGCTCTGTTTTGAAAATCTGTTTTTCTCTCCATCCTCCAAGCTCTCCAATGCTGCCTTGGTAAACCCTGGTGTTGATGATATCTTACCTCCTACCACTAGGGGTCACTCCTCAAACCCTGAAGAGATTTGGCTCTCCCCTTGGCGTTGACCCCATGACTCCCCCAAGTTGCTCATCACTGGAGCAGACAGAGTATACCTAGCGGAACTAAACCATAGCGGGTCCAATAGTATTGGGAGTGAGTAGCTTGTTTGTTGTAGCAAGTATGGGCTGATAATTCAACCCAATTGTCCATCACGTTCCCTTCCCAACCTTCTTGAATGATCCAGGCTCCTGCTCGCCTGGCTTGAGAGAGGAAGTGGTACTAGACGACTAGCCTTTGCAAGATCCATGGGACTCTCACTCTGCCTCCCAGGGATTTCTTAAACAGGTCCTGGTGTTCATATTACTATCTGCATTCTTTCTGACCTTGTTATGGAGTCCCATCCTTTTCTCCAGTGTCTCAGAAGTCCCAGGCCAGTGACTTAGTGGTCTGAGCTCAGGTGGAATTGGAATTGTTTCTTTGCTTGTTTGTGGAATAAAAATTAGCCTTTTAGGGTTTTTTCAGAATTGAAGGAAGAGCTTCATGATAACTTATCTTGTTCCTTCCATCTGCTGATTATTCTACATCTGTCTCTGACCTTGGCATGACATGCCTCCCTAAGTTCAGTTTTTTAATCTTCCTAAAATGTAGACATAAGGTGTCCACAGGCCCTTGAAACCCTAGTTGATTTCAGCACTACCCCCCCTCATGGAGCTGGCCATAATTTACTCATCCAACAACTCAAATGTGTAAGGATAATGCAATTTTATTTCTTTATCTGTAACTAATTCCAGCCTATTTCTGATAGCAGGGGGTGGGGTGGGGGTGGATAAGTTTCCGTCCTAGCTACTTGAAACTTCAATAACATCTGTTTACTAAAATAGTCCCTTTAGATAGTGCTCAGTGTCTCAGAGTTTTTGGTTTTCTGATCATCTCTCTGATTCTTCTGCAAGAGGAATCTGGGTGTACAGAGGGCAAAGGGTGGCTCATATGACCTTGTGCAGTAGGGGGAAAGCTGGCTTCTAATGCGAAGTATTCTTTGACCTGGGCAGTGCTCTTAGGGAGGGTCATTCATTCTCCTCTTTGCTAACTTGGCTTCTTCTTATTTCCCGGTATAAAGGCCCACCTTTATCTGTTGCAGGGTCCTTTCACCCACCAGCCATGGAAAGGACCCCACCACAGTCCTCTTGGCTCTCAATGCCATATTTACCCCAAATGGGAACGTACGGTAGCCTAAAAAAATTTCAACTCAAGGCCACCTTCAGCCTGACCACACTGTCTCTCAAGCCTATTTTGTTGCAGCTATGTCTCAGGATGCCATGGGAATGCCTGTGATTTGACACCTTCCCAGAGCCTCAAAAGGGGAGTGAAAGATCAGAGATCTCCTCTTTCTTCAGGGTTATCTCCACCTTCCTAATGTACCTTCCCTTTTCCAAGCCAAAGTTAGGGGGAAGAGAATATCAGGGCACATAGTCTATCTGCTTTGCTTTCTGTCTCTACTTTCCTTTTTTTTCCTGAGATTGGTGCCTCAGTGTATTGGGAGAGATATATGACTTTTACTTGGACCTTTTTATCATACTCTATTACTATGAATTCCAAGTTCTATAACATATAGAAGAGGCATATTCACCACCCTTCAGGAGATATCTCAGGGCTGAGTCTTCTGGGAACGGCCCATGCTAAAAGGGAGACAGAAGGACTGGAAAGACTTCTGAACAAAAACTCCAATACCACACCCTCTTTCTTGCTTTGAAATCTCATTTTTAATGAACGTTAACTGCCAACTCCTTTGTGACATCCCCATTTCCCCATCAAATGAATGACCAGTCAAGCAGGGTGAGGGTCAAGACCGTAGAAGAAAAAGACAGTAAAGTACATTAGATTTTTAAAAAATATTATCTCCATCTTGCTATGATAGAGATGATCTTGTATCCCACTTTTAGTATCTAAGCTGTTATGAGTAACAAACCATTTGTTAACTGATAGTATCTATCAGTGTGATTATGTCATGCTAGGGAAATGTGTCTAGCTAATTTGTCGCCTAGCCTCATAAAACCTCATAGGCCTCCCAGTTATCTCAAGACATGATGCAAAGCTTTCAATAATAAATTGTACCTCTTAACTTCCTAAGATGCATAAGGAGTTGGCAAGTGCCTGCTTTCTCTGAATCATCATTTTGAGCCATAATTGCTACTCTATCCATCGCACTCAACACAGCAAGTACAGAAGACCGGGTTGAGAGATATGGATATTCTCTGTAAGTGTCCTTTCTCTTTTATGGAATTGTTTGTGTCACTTGGTTTCCCTATCACTTCATTTTTTAAATGTAGGATAAAAAGTGTCTGTCCAACTGAAATGTTTTTTGGCTTTGGTTCTAGTTCATCAAGATGTTGCTGTAATTCAGATATAAGCAATCTTCGTGTTCCAAAATTTGAGGCAAACCTCCTGCACTCTTCTTATGAAAGCTGGTCTGGACTGTTGCTCAAAATCTGCCAGCCATAGAATAATCCTGCTTTAAAACTGTTGAAAGTCCCAGGGCCAGCTCCAGAAAATGTTGGGCAGAAAGCCCCATCGTCATCTTTGAGTCTCAATATTCTCATAATTTTAGCTTTCATAATATTGGCACTGGCAAAAGGTCCCCCATTCTGATGATAATCTCAGGGTTTTTTGCTTCTCTCTGGTTATCATGGCTCAAGAGGGTAGCTCGAGGAAGAAGGGAGCTTAGCAGTCCTGCCTATAAATTTGATTTGACACAACTCCATTAAAGAGACACTTCAAGCGTCTGGGTTTCCAAAGCACATTTTCTGTTCAAACAGCACTTTCCGCCATGTCTTCAGGCAATCTGATGGTTGGAGAATAGATATGAACTCATTAGCCATCTGGGGCTGTGCTGAATTCTTCCTTTTCATAAATGTTCCTTGGCTACAAGTGAAGAACACCACTGGGCCAGGCCAGGCCTATGAGAACTAATTTTAAGCCGACAGACTTCCTGCATTCTAAAAATACCTGAGATTTTGGCTGTCTGTAGGAAATGGATATTTCCTTTCAAGACCATCAAACTTGGGATGGATACTCTTTTTCTTGACAGCTACCTAATTTGAGCCACAGGGATAGTATACACATTCACTCGGATGAATACAATATTCTATTTCTGTAACGTGCACAGACATGATCTATAATCCAATTGGGAGTATATTTTTATTACCTATTTCCTTTTATAAATATTGGAATCATTCAGCAAATAGTTTTCGAAGTCAACTCTATGCCAGCACTGATTCCAAGCCAGTTTCTCAAACTTTTTGGTCTCAGGATCCCCCTTACACACTTAAAAATTATTGAGGACCCCAAAGAGCTTTTGTTTATGTGAGTTATATCTATCAATATTTATCAATGTACAAGTTAAAACCAAAAAATGTTTAAAAATTGATCAGTTGACTTTAACAATGATAAATTGATTATATGTTAATGAAAATGATATTTATAAATACCATATTATGCCTTTGCTTTTCAAAACCACAAAAAGTAGTTAGAAAGGTGACATTGTTTTGCATTTTTAAAAATTTCTTTAGGGGCGCCTGAGTGGCTTGCTTAGTCGGTTGAACATCTGACTCTTGATTTCGGCTCAGGTCATGATCTCACAGTGCATGAGATCAAAACCCACATCAGGCTCTGTGCTGACAGCACGGAGACTACTTGGGATTCTCTCTCTCCCTCTCTCTTTCCCCCTGCCCCTACTCATGTGCACTTGCATGTACACTTTCTCTCTAAATAAATAAATAAACATTAAAAAAAAAAAACAAATTTCTTCATTTTCTGGCTTCATCTGATAACTGCATTCAATCTGATGATACATTTTTTTTTATTTAAAAAAAATTTTTTTTCAACGTTTTTTATTTTATTTTTTGGGACAGAGAGAGACAGAGCATGAACGGGGGAGGGGCAGAGAGAGAGGGAGACACAGAATCGGAAACAGGCTCCAGGCTCGGAGCCATCAGCCCAGAGCCCGACGCGGGGCTCGAATTCCTGGACCGCGAGATCGTGACCTGGCTGAAGTCGGACGCTTAACCGACTGCGCCACCCAGGCGCCCCTTTGTTTTGGTTAAAGTATATAAAGGAAATCTGTTTCTCATATAGTTATGTAAGTTGGGAAAGGGAAAGTATTTTAATACCCTTTTTAGATCATTATAGATAATCTTCTTTGATGCTAAAATAAACTCAATTCATGGTATGTTTTTAAAACTTAGTTGCAATGAAGAGTTTAAAACCATAGCAATTAACTTTTCATACTCTATTACATTAAAATCCATTGGTCTGGGGGGCCTGGGTGGCTCAGTAGGTTGAGCATCTGACTCTTGGCTTCCGCCCAGGTTGTGATCTCACGGCTCACATCGGGCTCCACACTGGCATCTCGGAGCCTGTTTGGGATTCTCTCTCTCTGCCTCTTCCCCACTCACATGGTCTCTGTCTCTCTCTCTCAAAAAAAAAAAAAAAAAAAAATTAAATTAAAAATTAAAAAAAAATCCATTGTTCTATCTCAGTACTTGGAATTGATCTTTTAACCACGCATAATTTTGTAACTGTATGCATTCTTCACTTGGAAAATGATAGTTCACTGAGTTATTCAGATAGTCTAAAAGTTGACGCATTACAAAAGATTATATGTACTATATTTTTAAAATCACATATTCGTTAATATCACTATCGGTTTCATCAGTAAAGTTTTTAAGTCTCCAGAAGCTGTCAGAATGATAGTGGTAGGTGCCATTTTCCAAAACTCTCATTTTCACGTGAAAATTTTAATTTTATCATCAGCAAGTGTACTGTCAGTTATTTTCCTCAAAGTGGCATTTTCATTCATTTTTGAGATAATATCTACCATTTACCCAAATGTAATAACCATAGTTTAACTATTGGTTGTTCTTTCAAGTAATAATGGGGTTCCATGAAAAATAGAGCCAGTGAAGCTTATCACCACACAATCACACAAAAAGGCTTTTCCTCAAGACAGTCATTATCCTTTGTTATTGAGGGAGTATGCCTTACTGGTGCTTTCCTTTAATCACATGGAATTTAATTTTTTTAAAGTTTATTTATTTATTCTGAGAGAGAGAGAGAGAGAGAGAGAGAGAGAGAGAGAGCGCATGAGCAGGGGAGGGGCAGAGAGAGGGGGAGAGAGAAAATCCCAGGCAGTCTCCCCAACAGCAGCGAGGAGCCCGACGGGGGTCTCGAACCCACAAACCATGAGATCACGACCTGAGCTGAAACCGACAGTGGCTGCTTAACCAACGGAGCCACCCGGGTGCCTCACGTGAGACGGAATATTAAAAGAATGTGTACTCCAGAATCACAAGTTTTAAACAATTTTTATTGCTTTATCAAGGACATTCTTTAATGCAGCTGCCTTTTTTTTCCCCCTTTCCTGTGAGGACATTACAGAGAAGGAATGACTGTCTGTGAGGCTTAATGGCCACTGCATGATTTGTGCTAAGAAACCAGCAGTTTTACCTACCATTGTTTTCCCACAATCCCTGCAAAATGTCAACACACTAAAAAAAAGACATTTAATGTCTTATTATTATGAAAATGATTTGATCAGGGGTTTCTGGATCACACTCTGAGAGCCACTATTCAAAAGCACTGAGAATACTCATAAAGGCCCTTCTTTCACGGGGATTACTTTTTTATGGAGATCAGGCACTAAGGGAGAAGACAATACACACAAAAAAGAATAAGATAATGTCAGAGTGGTAAGTGCTAATATGAATACGTAGCAGAGAGTGTGTTAAGGAAGAAAGACTAGAATAGGAAGGCTACCTTATGTGGGCAGGGAAGGCATCTTTGATATCCCCCTGGATCTGAGCCCTGAATGATGAGAAAGAGTCAGTCATGTAATAATTTGGAGGAAGACATTTCCAGATGGAGGGAAAAGGAGATGCAAAGCCCTAAGTTGGGATGGGTGTCATGTTCAAAGAAGGCAAAGGAGGCCAGTGTGACTGGAGTTAGCAAATAAGGTGTCTAATGGCAGGAGATGTGGGTGCAGGGGTCACCATCCATTCATAGGTCCACATAGGTCCATAGCACAGCAGATCGCTGTGCTGATAGATCATGGAATGTGCATTCTGGTTCTGTTATTTGCTAGGAGGGTGACTTTAGTCAGGTTAGTTGGAGACATTAGGTTTTGTTCCCCAGGCACCAGGTTGTGCGGTGGAGATTTGCATGCAGGAATTTAACTGGGGAAGCACTGAGCATCTATACCTAAGAGGGAGTGAGGACTGGGATGAAGTAAAAAGGGTATCGTGGCACAGTTTAAGAACAGTGAATCTGGGGTGGCCCTTTAGAGATGTTCTGAATGGAGGCAAGGGGGACACTTTGTACCCTTTTCTTGATAGGTCAGTAGATGGGGGCTATCTTGGGAGGGGGACATTGACTTTGTATGAGGCAGCTTTCTCTCCCGGGGAGGGGCTCAGCTATGATCCATTGGCAGCTTACAATGTTGGCTGATGAGGGGAGTCTTGGGACTAAGGGGAATGGGGGTAGCACACCCCATCCACTATACTTACCCTCTCTGAGTTTTCACTTCTTTATAAACTGGAAGTAAAAGTCAGAATGGCTGAGTGACTCAAACATGATAATGTATAAGAAAAAACTTTATTGACTACATGGTTTTGCAAATGGGGGTTGTTCATATCACAGGGAATTTATTTGACTTTGGTGTTTCTGCTGTGAATGAATCCTTTGTGATATTTGAACCTATTTGTACAAATGTAGTAATATTTGTTTTAAATAGGAATTTATCTTCAGAATACCTGGACTTTCTAGGACAACATTATTTTAGCAAGCTAGAAGGTGAGCTGTTCTGGAATCATTTCTGAATGTCAAAACATAAGTCATGTTTAGCTTTTTCCATACACACCCCTTCATATAGCCTTTCCTATGCGACTACAGATTATATTTATCACCTCCTGTTTTTCCCCTCTAGAGACTGCTGACAACTGGATCATGTTTCCTTGTTAGCAGATAAAGAATTTTCCCTGTTCTACAGGTAATTATTCTTTTGTTTTTTACTCATTGTTGTCTTACTGATAAATTTAGGAAAACTAGGCTAAGAATTTCTTACGGGGAAAGAAAGGATGCCATGATGAACCAAGTCTAGGCGACAGCTGCTTGAGCAAAGCTTACTTAGTGTCGACCTTCTTGGGGCCTTTAATAAGCTAATGCATTGTGATGTGTAAGTATGGGATATAGTATGAGGCATGAGAGCGTGGACAGTGCAAGACTGCATAGACCTAACGACTGAAATTCTGAAAAGCTGATTGTGACATATGTTGGTTAAAATTTAATAAAGTTATTATAAGGCTTCAATGTATCTCAAAGACCATCCTCTCATCTAGTTCAATCACTTACTGGCCCACCCTTATGTTATAGACGTACAAACAAAAGCACAACCAAGGGTTCAGTACAGTGAGGTTATTTTGTTTCCAGGAAATAATTTCTGGAGAAACATTCTGTGTCTTCACCCGATCCCCATCCAGCATCCAGCCTATCACACTGCCAGGTCCATCATCACCTCTTGGTCCAGGCAAATCACATTCCCATGTGGTTCCTCGGCCATGTGGAAGGACAACAATTTCGCTATCAACTTCTTATTTGGCTCCTCTCAACACACCAAGCAGAAGTGTAGATTTTATTTCAATATGTAAGTTTTAAAAACAATTTTATTCCAATCAAGGCCTAATCAATTCTAGTTTCTTAAAACAACAACAACAACAACAACAACAACAACTTGGCTATTAGCAAGCCAGGACCTAGTCACAAGGCTTAGACATGATGTAGATAGGGCCTGCAATTAAGACCTTCTTATTGAATAGTGGGTGAGGGGAATAAATGGAATTTCAAGGGGAAGTGAAGCAAATGTGAAGCAAAAGCAGGTGTCATTTGACTTCAGGCTAGTGGAAAGGCAAGCATAGATGGCTGTGTTAACTCTTGTTCCTCTCTTTTGCTCACCAGAATACTAGACTTGATTATCTTAGACCATTTAATGCTGATTTTAAAATTCAGCAATATGATGGGGTACCTGGGTGGCTCAGTCGGTTGAGCGTCTGACTCTTGATCTCAGATCAGGTCATCATCTCAGAGTTCATGAGTTCAAACCCTGTGTTGGGCTCTTCACTGGCAGCACGGAGCTTGTTTGGGTCCTCTCTCTCTCTCTCTCTGTCCCTTCTCTGCTTGGACTCTCTCTCAAAAATAAACTTTAAAGAATAGAATAGAATAGAATAGAATAGAATGAAATGAAACCAAATAAAATAAAATTTAGCAATAAGAAGTGTACATTGCTCATTGTCTCACATGTAAGGAGATAGGATGAGAGATATAGGATTTTTTTTTGTTTCATGACTTTTAAAATTAGTCATGGATGCACTGCCCTTTTATGAGATGACATGGTAGAAAGGATACCAGACTAGGAGACAGAGACCAAAGTTGAGGTCTTGGTGTTGTCATGGATTGACTGATATGGTCTCTTGGTCAAGTCACTTCCTTGTTTCTGGATCTCAATTTCCTCCTGACCCCCAGCTGGAGGCTCAACTGGATGAGGTGACTTCCAGCTCCAACATTACAAGTTTCTTGATTCCATGTCATTCTTCTTAAACATTGACCCACTCTCCCATTTCTTGTAAGATTAAGACTAAAGTTCTTCAACTGTTATTCAAGGCCTTCTAGCTTCTGACTCTATCCCTCCTTTTCAGCCTCACCTTTCAGGCTAACCTATTCTTCCAATGACGCACCTGTTTTCCTGCTGCCTATTCAGATCCAGTTTCCGTGTAAGCTAGCCCAAAGTATCACCTCTACTCTGAATCCTCATTTTCTAAAAAAGATCTCTACCCCTTTAATGCTGATGGCTATTGTTGTTATCTTTGGCCTTACCCATTTACTATAGGGTGCTCTTAGTCTTTCATTCCCTCATAAGCATTTATCTCTGCAAATATGCAAATATACTGTAAGATTCATGAGAATTTTTTTTTAAATTCAGGACTTGGTAATGAAGACAACATAGTAGAAGCTTGTTAACATTTTTGATTGATTGATAATTTGATGATTTCCTGTTATTTTTAGCCATGGTGATGGATTAACTCACATTGGGCCAATGTGGCAACAGTGGATTCATTTATGAGTTAGGTTTTCTGGAATCAAGGGTGTGGCTATAACTATGGAATGATGACAAGCCACTAGTTCATGGGGACATCTTTAGATTCCTATTCTGGAAAATTATGCTACATGTCCTTATTATATTGAAATGTTCTGTGCATTCTCATCACGTTCACCAAGGCTTCAGGAATATAATCTCATTCATTCCTTACAATCATCCTCTGTGGTAAAAAATTATTTTATTGGTTAAGAAGTCTTGTCAAAAATATATCTAAGTAGTTTGCCCTTGGTCACTCAGTGAGTATAGCACAGAATTGAAATTTGAATTAGGTATTTCTGAGTCTAGGGTCAACATTCTTACCTGGAGTAGTCAGGAAGAATACACAAGAAGAAAGCTTTATAAAGTCTTTTTTATCCCCAATAGGCTACAGAAATTGCACCTAGAATGTTATCATTTGTAGGATTTCCTTTTAGTATCAGCCTGGATTAGGCTAAAAGAGAGCTCTTTATCTCATCGGCCCGTTGAGGACAGAGAATGAGTTACACCATGGAAATGTATGACTCTACTTTGGAAGGCCTAAGAGAAGTTACGGTCAAATGCTGATAACTTTAGTCTCTAGGAATTGATGTGGAAGGGACTAGGTAGGACGATACCCGAAAGCTACCGATTTTAGAAGTATTACATATTATGCATTCTGGCAGGAGAAGAAGTATAGTGATACCCTGCAGTTAAGTGATTAGGGCAAAGAAACATTAACGACCATCAGTGTGACCTTGGGCAAGTCACTTAACCTCTCTAAGCCTTACTTTCTTCATCTGTAAAATGAACATAGCAGAACCTGCTTCACAAGTTTTTTGAGAATTTTAAATAATATAATTCATTTATTGGACACATATTTGCTGAGGGCTTATAGATCACGGAGGCTCAACAGAGAACAAATTAGACAAAAATCCTTGCCCCCAGAGATAGTTTGTCCAGAAAAGACAAATGATAAATGAAACAGATGAGTGAAATTTATAGTATGTTAGACATTGATAAATGCTAGGGTGAAAAATTAAGGAAATGGAAGGTGGTTCTGGTAGGTTAGGAAGGTCAGAAAAGGTTCACTGAGAAGATTGTATTGAAACAAATCAAGCACAACTCATATAGTTAGGCAATGAGAAAGTGACAGTGGGGACCTAGAGGCAGGAATGTGCCCAAGAAAGAGCAAGGAGACCAGTGTGGTTAAGCAAAGAAGATGAAAGAAAAGAGCAGTGGGAGGTGAGGTTAGAATCAATAAGGCCTTATAAGTTATCGTGAGGACTTTGCCTTTTAATTTACTCTGAGTGGTGTGTGAAGCCTTTGGAAGGTTCTGGACAGAGCAGTGACATGATCTGACTTAGGTCTGAACAGCATGACTTTGGCTGCTATGCTGAGAAGGGCATAAGAGGGGAAGAAGGGAATCATTATGAGATTGTGGCAATAATTCCAGCCAGAGAAGGGGAAGGGCATCGTAACAGTCACTCCCATCGTATTGTCTGGACATCTTCTAAGTACACCTTAATTTCCATGTGTATCGGGGCACATTGGGCAGCTGTGGAGACAGACTTCCCTTGCTGTTGGGTTGGGGACAGATATGGAACCCCCAATGCCAATCCCCAGAGGCTAAAGAAAGTTCTCTGAGCTTTCCATCCCACCATCCCAACAAGTTGGTTCCTGGTTTCAGAGACATCCATCTAAAGCAGGAAAGATTCACTTACTGGGCGGAGGGACCACACCCAGAGGGATGCTGACCTAAGTCTTTCATTAAGGCTGCCTGAGGGCGTTCTGTTTGTGCTAGCAACCAAGCAGATCACGTTATAAATCAAATAAGATTTCAGGTTCTCTGGGACTCCAGGCTGGCACTGGCATCATTGATGTGGTACATCCTGGGAAGTCTCACCCTGATCTCTCTGCGGAGCGTAGTTACTGGATCACAGGAGAAAACAATGTGTACAAGACAGTTTCCACTGTAAGGAAATTCTCCCTAGTTATGTATACTTGGCTTCTCTGCTATTTAGAAGCAGGTGGAGAGTTGTTTTAATAAAATTATTATTAAAAAATGTTTTAGATTACCTTAAACAAGCATTGGTAGATGACTGGCTCTCTCCCACACTGACCAGCCATCTGGTCTGACCAACTCGTTCCATGCTTTCAGCTGGACATACCTTGCATGAGATCTTTGACATGGCAGCTATATTGTTGGCTTTGCCAACCATGACAGAAAAGTCAGGCGAGTTTATCCTGTGTTCCCGTTGCTGAAGCACTTCATTTAAGGATTTGGTGAGCAATGCAGCCTGCCCCAGGTTATCCCAGACCTAGCAACCCACAACCATGCAAAAACACAGAGGCTCCCCCAGAGGCCTTCTGCAACGGTTCCATGGCCAAGTGCATTTTTGGCACCCAGAAACACAGCCTTCTACTGGAAAAGTTTGCTTGCTACCCACCCTCTAAGAGCTATGAAATAGGGCCAAGGTTGCAGAGAGGCTGTACCCATTGAAAAGCAGCCATCTCAACTCTCTCCCAAAGGGGTGAATGAATATCCAGTAACTGAAGTCCATATGGCACAGCCAGTAGCTTGTCTTTCCTTTGGGAGCCATCAGTCTCCTACGTCGCTTTGAAATGGTTCCCATGTTGATTGGCCCTCTGTAGCCTCTGTAGGATGGGATGAAGAATGCAACCCTGTTTCTAGGACAGCAACTCTTAAGGGAAAAGAGCTGGATTGCAGATGTGTCCACGAATGTGGTTGGAGAAGTCCCGGGGTTAGAGATGGCATTACTGGGTTACTCATCCAGTAGAAGCAAGACAGTGGCAGCTATAGCGGCCCCAGCTGCGGGATTGGGGGATCAAGTCAGAAAACACTTATTTCTTCTTCCTATGGAATTGTGTCACAGTTAAAGACTGCAGATAAACTCACTTTAAATTTCGCTTTCTGGCTTAGCGCACCAGCCTTTAGAAGTATCGCTCTAATGTGCGAAACAAACATGCACCCCTCCTGATGTTGTCCTCTGCTCCTAGCTTCCACACAGAGACTCCGCACAAGGTGCACAAGGTCAGAGTACGCCACATATTCACTTCTTTTTTTTTTTTTTTAATGTTTTAAATGTTTGTTTATTTTTGAGAGAGAAAGAGAGAGAGAGAGAGAGAGAGCAGGGGAGAGGGTGAGAGACAGAGGAAGACACACAACCCAAAGCAGGCTCCAGGCTCTGAGTTGTCAGCACACAGCTCAATGTGGGGCTTGAACCGCAAGCAACGAGATCATGACCTGAGCCCAAGTCAGACGCTTAACTGGCTGAGCCACCCAGGCACCCCTCCTCATCCTCACTTCTATATGAGCCTCTCTTCTGTGCAGATTTTCTGAGTAAGGGCTTCAATGTTTCCGTATCAAGCTGCTTAGCATAGGATTTAATATTTTTCAAGGTAGCTGTTACATATTAGCTTTGCCAATGCAGAAACTTTATCAGGCAAACCTGAGAGCAGACATGCCCAGTCTCCAAACCCAATTTCCATTCTGAGCCTACCATCTTAGAACAGAAATGGATCGTGCTTTGATGTCAGACAGACCCCTCTCTGAATTTCAGTTTCTCCACCTACTGTATAGGCTACTTTGATGTTTTTATAACCTTTCAGAAACCCTTCCCCTGTATCTTAAGGACAGTAATGACTTAAGTTGATTGTATTTTAATTAATTAAATAATTAATTTAAAAAATATTTATTTTTGAGAGAGAGAAGGCACATGCAGGGGAGGGACAGAGAGAGGGAGGAAGGCACAGGATCCGAAGTGAGCTTTGCACTGACAGCAGAGAGCCCAATGCAGGGCTCGAACTAACAAACCATGAGATCATGACCTGAGCCGAAGCTGGGCCCTTCAAGGCTTAACCAACAGAGCCACCCAGTCACCCCATGAGTCGATTATATTTCAAATGCTCAATTTATGTCAAGAGGTTGGTTGAGTGAGTGAGTAGCCAGGTACTCAATAAACCTTATTTGTAACATCCAGGGATGAATGGTCTTTAAAAAATTCTTTAATAATCTTAAAAAAATCAAAGTACATATGGAGCAGTATTTAAGTATGTCTGAGTCATTACCAGAGGATTATATACGTCATTACTAAATAATGAGAAGTCTAATAATGAAAAAACACGGATTCAGTTATAGAACTCAGTACTCAAAGTAAGATGATTGATGGATTAATATCAACCTAGAAGTAAGTTCCTAGGTCCACATGCCTGTCAATGATTTGGATGAAGATACAGAATGCATGTTTATCAAATCTGTAGATAGCTAGAGGCCAGGAGAGAGAACCAACAGAATCAGAACCAACATATACCTTTACAGGTTAAATTGATAGGTCAAGATAAGATACAGTAAGGACCAATGCAAGCTCTTGTACTTGCTTCCAAAGGAATGAAAAGGTCCATCCATGTTCTTGCAAGTAGCAGGATCTCCTTTCTCATGGCTGAATGATCTTCCATTGTGTAGACATACACCACATCTTCTTTAACCATTCACGCATTCGTAGGCACTTCAGTTATTCCCATAGTTCGGTTGTTGTGAATAATGCTGCAAAGAACATGAAGTGCAGATTCTGTCTTCAGGATTCTGATTTTATTTCCTTTGAATAATATATGCCAAGTGGAATTGCTGCATCATACGGTAGTTCTATTTTTCCTTTTTTACGGGAACCTCCGTGCTATCTTCTATGGGAGCCATACACCAACAGTGCGCAAGGCCTCCTTTTCTCCCCGTACCTTCATCAGCACTTGCTATGTCTTGTCTTTTTGATGGGAGCCATTCTAAGAGGTGAGATGATATCTTGTTGCGGTTTTGACTTGCATTTCCTTGATGATACACCTATTAGTGTATTTATTGGCCATTTGTATGTCTTCTTTGGAGAAATGCCTATTTAGGCCTTGTGCCTATTTTAATTGGATTGTTTTGGGATTTTGCTATTGAGTTGTAGAAGTTCCTAACATATTTCAGGTATTAACTTCCTATCAGATGTATCGTTGGCAAATATCTTCTTCCTTCCCATAGGTTGCATTTGCATTTTATTGATTGTTTCTTTCGCTGTACTGAAGCTTTTCAATTTGATGTAGTCCCACGTGTTTATTTTTGCTTTTGTGGCTTGGGCTTTTGGTGTCATGGCAAAGGGCTTTACCCCTATGTTTTCTTTTAGGAGTTTTATGGTTTCAGGTGTTATGTTTAAGTCTGTAATGCATTTTAAGTTAATTTTTGTGAGTGGTGTAATATAGGGACCCAATTTCATTCTTCTGCATGTGAATATCCATTCTTCCTAGTGCCTATTGCTTTTTCACTTAGTGTTCTTGGCCGTCTTATCAAATATTAGTTGATGGTATATGTAAGAGTTTTCTTCGAGGCTCTCAATTCTGTTCCATTGGTCTACATGTTTATTTTTATGCCAATACCATACTGTTTTGATTGCGATAGATTTTTGGTTTAGTTTGAAATCAAGAAGTGTGATTCCTCAAGCTTTGATCTTCTTTCTCAGGATTGCACTGGCTATTCATGGGCTTTTGTGGTTCCACACAAGTTTTAGAATTACTTTTCTATTCCTGTGAAAAATGCCATTGGGATTTTTATAGAGATTACATTAAATCTCTAGATGGTTTTGGGTAATTTAGACTTTTTAACAATATTTATTCTTGAAATCCTGGAACACAAAATATTTTAATTGATTTATATCTTCTTCCATTTGGCACTAAACTAGGTAAAATAAATCAGAAAGAGAAAGACAACATATGACATCACTGTGTGATATCACTTACATGTGGAATCTGAAGAAGCTGAAATTGTAGAAACAGAGAATGAAATAGTGGTTTGCCAGGGGCTGGGAGGATGAGGGAAATGGGGAGATGACAGTCAAAGGAAACAAACTTCCAATTATAAGATGAATAAGTTCTGGAGATCTAACATGCAGCATGGGGATTGTAGTTAACAATATTGAATTATGTTGTTGAAAGTGTTAAGAGAGTAGACCTTAAACCACAAAAAGAAATGATAATTATGTGAGGTGATGAAGATGTCAGCTTTTGCAGTAAGTGTATCAAATCAAGGGGCGCCTGGGTGGCGCAGTCGGTTGAGCGTCCGACTTCAGCCAGGTCACGATCTCGCGGTCCGGGAGTTCGAGCCCCGCGTCGGGCTCTGGGCTGATGGCTCAGAGCCTGGAGCCTGTTTCCGATTCTGTGTCTCCCTCTCTCTCTGCCCCTCGCCCGTTCATGCTCTGTCTCTCTCTGTCCCAAAAATAAATAAACGTTGAAAAAAAAATTTAAAATTCAAATCAAAATATTGTACACCACAAACTTACACAACATTATATGTCAATTATATCAAGATGTTATAACACTGACATGGATAAAATAAGGCTTAGAGATGTTAAGGACCAGTGAAGTCTTTAGAAATACATACAGTAGTTTGCTAAAAAAGCTAATGAAAATACAGATTGTATTGATAAATCAACCATAAGTAATGAGAGAATTTTATGAGACTAGCCTTCCCAAACCTAAATAGGCATATAGACAAACTGAAGGCAAATAACCAAGGTAGTAAATTAATTTTACATAATGCTGGGGATATTTGTTCTAATGAAACCTCTGGTAGTTATTTTCAAATACTGTATAGTCCTCCACTAATCCATAGTTTTGCTTTTCATGGTTTCAGTTACACATGGCCAGCCATGGTCCAGAAGCAGATGGTCCTTCTGACATATTCTCAGAAGGTCGATAGCCCAAAATAAGTCACAATACCTACATCATTCACTTCATTTCATCTCATCACATAAGCATTTCATCATCTCACATGATTATAAGAAGGGTGAATACAGTACAGTGAGATACAGTAAAACCTTGGTTTGCGAGTATAATTCATTCTGGAAACATGCTTGTAATCCAAAGCACTTGTATATTAAAGCTAATTTCAAGAACCATTGGGTTTATTGCTATCTGCTGTTTCAGGCATCCACTGGGGGTCTTGGAAGGTATCCCCCATGGATAAAGAGGGGACTACTGTATAGAGAAGGGACACGTATGGTGTTTCCCAAAATGAGATATCCATACACCATTAACACATTAATAATACACTGATACAGATAATACATGTAATTAATAAAATGCTGATAATATATTTATTAGAGAAATACAGAATGAACATATCAAACCTATGATTTTTTTTTAATTTTTTTTTCAACGTTTATTTATTTTTTGGGACAGAGAGAGACAGAGCATGAACAGGGGAGGGGCAGAGAGAGAGGGAGACACAGAATCGGAAACAGGCTCCAGGCTCTGAGCCATCAGCCCAGAGCCCGACGCGGGGCTCGAACTCACGGACCGCGAGATCGTGACCTGGTTGAAGTCGGACGCTTAACCGACTGCGCCACCCAGGCGCCCCCAAACCTATGATTTCACAGATGTTATTGCTTAATTTTTTTATAAAAAATTTTTAATGTTTTGTTTTTGAGAGAGAGAGAGAGAGAGAGAGAGAGAGAGAAAGACAGAACGTGAGTGGGGGAGGGGCAGAGAGAGAGGGAGACACAGAATGTGAAGAAGGCTCCAGGCTCCGAGCTATCAGCACAGAGCCCAACGCAGGGCTCAAACTCACAAACTGCGAGACCATGACCTGGGCCGAAGTCGGACACTTAACCCACTGATTCACCCAGGCACCCCTCGTTGCTTAATTTTTGAGATTAAAACAGGTGTTTAAGTTACAATGAGTTGAAAGAATAATTATTAAGTGTATAATTGTTTTAGTGCGTGGTATGACAAGGAGTGTGAGAACAATATGGACACACTAATCATGTGAATAGCACATCAGATTTCTGGGTGACCCCAAAATGAAAACCAACGAGTAGAAGCCACCTGGAGCAGGTCTCAGCTCAACGTACGGCAGACTTTCCAGCCCCAGGGGTGTGAGAACACAGGCCAGGGGGCAGTTGGTGGGGACGGATGCATCAAGCAAACGGTTGACTATGTGACTTTCAACCTCCTTTCGCCCCGTTATTGTGGCACTGAGGTCTGCATCCAGTCTCACTCATCACAGAGACTCCTGGCCTTTTGGTGTCAAGGAACATGTTGTATGTTTCACTTTATTGGGAAAATGTTGGAGGGAATCAAGACTGCATTATCAGAGCTGCCCTGGTTTCCTGTTAGGCTGGGGCTGGTAACGATTGCCTTCAGGGCCTTAATTTCAGCTGCCACGGTACCCACCTTCAGCTGCAACACATTAGGTAGAATGCACCATTCATCCATTCTCAGTTTAGTCTGAAAAAGAAGACCGTGTTCCCCAATAACAAAAATAGGATCTGAGGAAAGAATGAAATTTCCCCTTAAAGGGAAGGAAAAGGTGAATGTGTTCTCAGGCCACTGGTTCCTTTACTATCTGTTCTTATAGCTTGAAGTCCTGGGAAAGTCGCTTAGTATCCTTGAACTTCATTTTTTTCTCATATCTAAAATGAGAATATGATACTAAATGCTAAGAGGACAATGATTATAAAGTATGTGGTATCATGTTTATCACATAACAGAAGCTCATTAATTCACACACATTATTGATTATTCCCCTTCTTTTCATCATTATTACTCCTTATGTAGCAAGAGGAATTTCAGTAATAATACTTCTAATTGATTCCTCCATTCATTAACTCATTCAGCAGACGTTTCTGAAGGTGCCTACAAAACCAGACATAATGCCAAGTAAGCACAGTGATATTCGCCATTCCAGAAACAGGAGGCCAAGCTTAACAGGTGGGCAGAGACCATATTGGTCTAGTTTATTACTATATTCTCTGTTCCTAGCAGGAACTCCAGCATATGTTGAGAACTCCATAAGTACTTGGTTTAATGAATGAAGAAAAAAAAAGTCATGAATCAATAAAATCTGCCAAAAAGAGAGTTATTGGTAGCATCGTTCTGCAGGTAGAGAAATAAAGTGTCATTGGCTTTGGTATTTACCAGTCACCGAGTAAAGGAGTGACTTAACCAACTAAACCACTTGTGGAATAGCTTAGCATCTCACCCTTCTATTTTCTTGGACAGCAAATGAGAATAAAACAATTCAAAATAAATGCAACATGATACAGTAGTAGTAATAACAACAACAATGAAAGCTAATATCTACAGAATGCTTACCATGAACTAGGCTTTGTTCTAGGTGCTCCATGCGACCACAGTGAGTACCCTATTGGATGTGCTTTAAAAGACAATGTATTTGCAACGTACTCTATCTTCATCTATCGAGGTCATCTTCAGAACAGAACTTGTGTCTTCCGCTCTTCACGTCTTCCTCCAGCTGTAGAAATTAAGGGCTCCTTGAGAGTACCCTCTTTGTTTTTTTCAGATCTGTGTTTCTGGTGCCATGTTATGCATATAGCAGTGTTCCATATGGCTTTGCTGAATAAATGAAAGGGTAACCTACCTGAAAAGGACATACTCAGTGGGGCCGAGTCGTGAGAAAATTTAAAGAGGACACTTAAACTCAGCCTCAGTTGAACGGAGATAGATAGTATAACGTATTAGGAGAAGTGAGAAGCTTGTGTCATGCCTAAAGACTAAGACGGAGTGGGGATTGGGGAGAACTAGACGACCTCTCAGCCTCTTGTAGGATCTTCCAGTCCTTGGTGCCCTGGACTAGGTATTTGGTTTCAGTCGTCACCCTGTTCTTCTGCCCTTCCGTACCTTAGTCAGCTCTACTGGTTTGCTATTGAGTTCAATCTCTGCAAGTGAAGTGAAGCATCAAAGACTATGGGACAGGAATTCTTTCATCATATAGGAAGCTTAAGGCAAGAACCTTGTGGTTGTTCCTCTAGCATTGCCCAAAGTATGTTCCATGAACAGTTGTCCAAAGGGATGGCATGGATTTATAAGAAAACAAAACAGAAAAATGTTCAGTGGTCACACGCATCTGTGTGGGAAATGAGGTTTCATCACTTGTATAACTTCCCAGAGCCTGTACGGTTTGAGCTTTTACTAGACACTTTGATTCTGTAGTGGGTGCTTGGGAGCATGGTGTGCAGAAAACTCCTTACTTAACCATGCATGGGTCCTCAGAGGGGCTGTATAAATGGATTATCACATGGGACTAGTGGGAACATTATATTCTATAGGAAACACCATAACAGACGTTTTTAGCTGTACATTTTTAGGGCACTTGGATATTTATTAATTCATGGACCTTCTGCAGCTACAAGAACGTTGCTTCCTTTTTCTCTAGCCTTCCAGCTACTTTGGCAGGAACGCTCCAGGATTCCCACTGCTGTCCCTTTTTTCACACTAGAGGGCAGTGTTGAGCCTGTTTAGAATTTCCCGCTCTTGCGACGGAGCAAAAGTATGATGAAATTGCCCTTCCTTTTTACATAAATCAGGAGGACGAAGTACCCAGCAGCTGTTGCTCTTACTGTAAAAATCATTGTGATGGGCAGGATTTTGTTCAAAATCCCTCAATTCATAAGTTCTTGAAAACCACAGGCCAACTCTCCTCGGAAATACCTCCGTCTGTATTTCTGTGCCCTGGAGGATCAAGTCCTCATGGGGTTCTCTAGGGGTTTGTGAGTGGGTGCAAAATAATAACAGGGTATACAAAACTAAAAATAAATAAAGTAAAGATATTTCCTTATTTTGTTCTGTCTGGAGAATTACAAAGGTTGGAATGGAGTTAAAACATCCAATAGAGTTCTGTCACAGAGGTGCTTCTTAGTCTTCCTTTAACTTCTCATAAACACTTCGTGTTTCTCTAGCTGTCTCCAATGCCAGCCTTCCTGTCTTCTCAGTCTTCAAGACTCAGTTCAAACCCCACTCCTTCTTAATAATTTAAGACCCGAAGGAGTCACCCTCTCCGAACTGTTATGCTCAGCGGTGGATTAGTAAAGTCTTAGCATCATCTATTAAGCGTTTGCATTAATACTCTTTTTTTTTCTATCCACTGTATTCTGAGGGCTTCAAGAATCAGGGCTGTATGTTACACTTGTCTCTATTCCCCAGTAAGGATTTAGAATCTTGACTGAAGGACACAGACATCTGTTGAGTTCCTACCACGTAGCGGGTCCTGAGCTAGGTCCTTTCACGTTTTCGCTCAGTTGAGCTGGACCACAACTAGCTGCAAAGGCTGTGCCCTTTCCACATAGTTGTGTTTGTAGACCACTCAGAGTACACTGAAATGACAGAACGCATAGAACCTTATGTCATAGTTTGCCTGCGAGGGTCCTGACTTACACCTGTTGTCTAGATGGAATTATTAATAGGGTCTCGTTTTGCTCTCCGAAGGGTCCCCAGTTGGTTTGTGCATGCTAGGACGAACAGCCTCTGCAGTCAGACCCTTCGGATTTGAATTCCGACTCTGCCACTCACTGTGTGGCTTTGAGCAAGTTACTGAACTTCTCTGGGCTGAAGAGCTGGCACGAAGCAAGCACGCAGCAGTGACAGTATCGCCAAACTGTGCCGGATCACGTGAGCCACCCCGGAAAGGCTCGGAGTGAGTGCCGCCGAAGTGACTCCAAACGAGAGAGAAGCGAAGGGCCGAGTGCTGCCCTGAAGGGAAAGAAAACATGTTAGGTAGTGAGTGGTTCTCTAAGTGCCGACCCTGAGCAGCAGCAAGGACAGCATCACCCAGGATCCTGTCAAAGGTGCAGAGTCCCAGGCCCTAGCTCAGATCTTCTGACTCAGAAACTTGGGGGTTGGGCCAAGCAATCTGTGTGTGTTTCTTTTTTTTTTTTTTAACGTTTGTTTATTTTTGAGGCAGAGAGAGACAGAGCATGAACAGGGTAGGGGCAGAGAGAGAGGGAGACACAGAATCTGAAACAGGCTCCGGGCTCTGAGCTGTCAGCACAGAGCCCGACGCGGGGCTCGAACTCACCGACCGTGAGATTATGACCTGAGCCGAAGTCGGATGCTTAACCGACCCAGCCACCCAGGCGCCCCAAGCAATCTGTGTTTTAACAAGCCCTCCGTGTGATTTCGATGTGTGCTAAGGTTTGAGAACCACTGGTCTAGCACCTCCCGGCAATCAGATACCCAGTGTCTGGGGCTGGGGGCTGGGTAGCCAGCAACTTTGGTTTTCCTGGAAAGGAGAGGGAAGAGCAGAGACTCTCCGATCCGCAAGAGAACAACTTATTCAGCCAGGGAGGTTCAGGGTCAACACAACTCAGAACCCTCGTGCCAAAGGCCACCCTAAGGAGCTCTGGTCTAGAGGTTGCAAATGGGGGCTCACAGCCTGAATGTGCCCTGTACATGCATTTTGTTTGGTCCCTTAAAATTTTTTTTATCCAGCAATTAAAAATGAGAACAACTTATATAAAAATCTAGATTCCTGGCATCCCTTAAAAATTCAGGTCATCTGGCATCTCTACGTGGTACCCCCACCCAGCTGCAACTGACTACGAGGAGCAGTGGCCCCTTAGAGCGTGCAGCCTCTAGCTTCCCCTAAGTCCCAGCAGGCGAGCAGCACTCCTGTGCTCATCACCTGTCCTGTCTTCTCTTCATGATTCAGACGCCGCCTCCTGCTTTTAGATGAGAAAGGGTAGGGCGGGCGTGTTTCAGTGATTTGTGTAAGTGTGTATAGCCCAGGGTCTGGGCATAACACTGCGTATTGGGGGAAGGGAGGTCTCTGATCTTTGGAGTCTTGAAGAAGAAAGAATTTGGGAAGCCTGAAGCACCAGTCTGAGGTTTTCTGTGTATCAGAATCATCCGGGTCAGAGATTAAAAACGCAGCTATCTGGGGCACCTGGGCAGTTCAGTCCCTTAAGTGTCCAACTCGTGATTTCGGCTCAGGTTTGTGAGTTTGAGCCCCTTGTCAGGCTCTGTGCTGACAGTGTAGAGCCTGCTTAGGATTCTCGGTCTCCCTCTCTCTCTGCCTCTCCTGTGCTTGCGTACTCTCTCTCTCTCTCTCTCTCTCTCTCTCTCAAAATAAATAAACATTAAAAAAACAAACAAGCCAGCAGCTTTCTGAAGTTCCTCCTCCCATTCTGGTTTGGTAGGGTTGGGTGGACTGGACCCAAGAATCTGTGTGTAAAAAGAAGACAAAAAAATCTCCTTTCTTCTGCTTCTTTTACTCCTACTCCTGTGATTCTGAGGCAGCTGGTCCAGGGCACACATTTTGGGAGACAGGGAGCTATTGGTAACATTCCATGTGATGTCTAAACCTCGGAGGGCCTGGGGAGGTATGGGAAGCCTGGATGAGATCTTATCACAGGCTGCCTGAAGGCAAGGTGGGGAATTCAGTAAAGAGAGAGATCAGTGTGGCAGGGTCAGGTAAAGGTTAATAGCCTGAGGAAGTTTTGTGTTTATTGAAATGTATTGGGCATAGAGCACTGTGTAAATTTAAGATGTACAACATGTTGATTTCAAACATTTATGAATTATAACATGATTGCCACTGTAGCAGTAATTAGCACCTCTATCACATCAATAATTATTTCTTTCCAGCCAATCTTGTAAAGACAGAGAGTAAAATGGTTACCAGGAAGGCGTCTGGGTGGCTCAGTCAGTTAAGCATCTGACTTAGGTCATGATCTCACAGTTTGTGGGTTTGAGCCCTGCGTGGGGCTCTGTGCTGACAGCTCGGAGCCTGGAGCCTGCTTTGGATTCTGTGTCTCCCTCTCTCTCTGCCCTTCCCCCACTCGTGCTGCCTCCCTCTCTCTCACAAATTATATATATATATATGTATATATATATATATATATATATTAAATTAAAAAAAAAATAAAATGGGTACAGGGGATCCAGGGTGGGGGGATAGGTTGGATGCAGTTTAAGGATACACGCTTGCAACAGATAGTAAGTAAGTCCTAGAGGTCTAATGCACAGTGTAGGGAATATAGGTTACAATATTGTGTTATAACTGTCAAACTTGCTAAGAGACTATATCTTCATTTTTTCCAAACACTAAGACTTTTAACCCATAAAATGTAAGTGTCCCTGAGCCAGAAAGTGAGAGCAATGGGGGTGAGGGGGGCAGGAAAAATACAGGAGAGAGCGTTTATGGTGAGCACTGGAAATGAGTGATCAGGGCTGAGGGCAGGACCCGACAGCTAGTTCTGTGCCTCCCATAGGACTTAAGGGGAGTCCGGGAAGTACCTTTTGAAGGATACATTGACCATCCTTGAGTACAAAGAAGCAAAAAGAAGGGGGAGCCCTGGCGTGGGGTCCTCCTTCCCTCTGTCCTCACCTGACTCACCACACTTTTCCCTTCTGTTGTCCTCTGCCTTTGCCCATCTACTTGCAACCGTCTTTCTTTTTCTTCCTCTTTCCCTTCTCTCTTTATCTCTGTGTGTGTGTTTCTCTGTCTCTTTCTGGGGGCTTTCTCTCTCTGTGTTCCTTTCTCTCCCCTGACCCTGTCCCAATTTGTAACTCACAAACCACACAAAGAGTCGTAGTATCAAAAACTATTCCGGAAAAAAACATCCATCACCATGCAAGGAGAATCCAGGGGAAGAAACCAAATCCCTGAAAAAAGTTTCTAAAGTAATCAGTCCTTGTCAGATTCTAACCAGCCTGGGCCTCCAAATGGAGAGACAAGAGGTATTTTTCTCCTGTTCCAAAGGCGTGAGCAACGGCCCGCAGAGCTGCTCGGCCCCCACTGTGCTTTTTCCTTTGACTGTTGCTGTCAAATGTGCTTCTTCATGTCATTTTAGCACCAGACCTGGCGCGTTCTCTCTATAGTAAAAGCTAATGAACCGTATGGCTTTTGGCAGCCTTGGGCAATATACATGCTCCATTTGGAGCAGAATCAGTCCTTGGAGTCTCTAGCTGTGTGCGCAAGCTCAGGCTGTCCCCTGTGCTTCATGGGTCTGTAAATACCATAGCTGTGGTCACTGCTCAGAATTATTAATATTCCAGAGGCCTGCTTTGACCTTACCCCCTACAGTGCAGGCTTTGGTAACACACAGCTTCGCATTGGACCTCATCCAGTTGGAATTTATGACTGGAAGTGGCAGAAGGCCTGCATTATAGCAATGCCTCACCTTCAGCCGGCTCCACGGCGTGGGCCCTAAGGACATCGTGGTATTTATTCAATTCAGAGCCCATTTATCGTGCCCCTAATGTGCTGAGCACTGTGTGAAGATGGAAAGATGTAGAGAGAACAAAGACCTAATCCCTGCCCTGAAAAATGATCTGGTAAGGGGAGAGGGACGTGTAAATAAGGTCCCTGGATGCTAATAGATTTCAGGTACACCCTTTGGCAGATTTGGGAGAAAAGCCACTCATTCTTTCGTTTGCGTTTCCCGAACTTTACTACTCAATGTGTGGTTCTCAGAGAGCCTCGGCACCTCAGAGCTTTTTGGACTAGCAGAATCTCAGGCCCCATTCCAGGCTGGATCACATTAGCCTGAGACGAACAAATCTAAATCAGGGCTTGGGGAATCAAACCTATCAAATAACAAAATACCAAATATCACCTGGTGCTTCCATTTCTGTTTTCAAGTGCCAGGAGAAGTTTTTAAAAGTACCCATTCTTGGGACTCAGCCTCAGAAATTTTGACACACTAGGTCTGGTAGAGGACTGGAGATTTCTTTTTTCTTTCTTCCCTCCCTCCTTTACTTTCTTTCTTTCTTTCTTTCTTTCTTTCTTTCTTTCTTTCTTTCTTCCTGTCAATTGAGGTGCAATTGCTATACAACATTTTATTACTTTCACGTGTACCACATAATGGTTTGACATTTGTATACATTGTGCCATGATCTACAGAGTAAGTCTGTTTACCATCCATTCACCATACACATTGGTGACATGTTTTTCCTTGTGATGAGAACTTTTAAGGTTACTTTCTTAGCAACTGACAAATTTGCAATGCAATTTTATTGACTATAGTCACCATGCCGTATATCACAACCCATGACTTATTTATTGTATAACTGGACGTTCATACCTCTTGAACCCCTTCACTCATTTTACCCCCTCCCCTATGCCAGCCACCAATCTGATCTCTGTATCTATGAGTTTTGTGTTGTTCTGTTTATTTGTTTTGTGTTTTGGATTCTAGGTATAAAAGAAATTATATGCTGTTTGTCTTTTTCGGACTTATTCCCCTTACCTTAATACTCTTGAGGTCCACCCACGTTGTCACAATGACAAGATTTCACTCTTTTTTATAGCAGATTACTATTGTGTGTGTGTATATATATATGTATATATATATATATATATATATATATATACCAATAGTATCTATCTATATAGATACAGAGATAGAGATAGATAGATAGATAGATATCTACCACATCTTTATTCATTCACCCATCAATGGGCATTTAGGTTATTTTCATATCTTGGCTATTGTAAATAATGCTGTAGTAAACATAGGGGTGCATGTATCTTTTTGAATTAGTGTTTTTGTTTTCCTTACATAAATGTCCAGAAATAGAATTGCTTGATTTTATGGTCATTCTATTTTTAGTTTTTTGAGGTACTTCCACACTGTATTCCATAGTGGTTGCACCAATGTCCCACTGTTTCCTTGTGGTTTCTATTTGCATTAAACACATCATCCATTTTTTCATCCCTTCACTTTCAGGCTTTATGTGTCCTTATATCTGAAGTGAGTCTCTTGTAGGCAGCATATAGATAGGTCTTGTGTTTTGTTTGGTTTTGGTTTTTGTTGTTATTGTTATTGTTGTTTATGTTGTTTTCTGTCTTTCTTTTTTAATTTTATCCATTCAGCCACTCTGTGTTTTTGATTAGAGAGTTCAGTTCACTTACATTCCAAGTGATTATGGATACGTATGCACATATTGTCATTTTGTTCATTGTTTTCTGGTTGTTTTGCAGCTTCTCTCTGGTCCTTTTTTCCTCTTCTGGTTTCTTCCCTTGTGGTTTGCTGATTTCTTATACTGTTCCGCTTAGATTCCTTCTTCATTATCTTTTGTGTATCTACTATGTGTTTTTGCTTTGTGGTTACCAGGAGGTCCATAAATAACAGCTTCTCTATATAAAACAACCTATTTTAAGTTGATAGCAGGTTAAGTATGAGTGCATTTTAGATCTCTACATTTAGCTGCCCCTGCATTTTATGTTTTGGTGTTACATTTTACATCTCTTTGCGTATGCTTTAACTAACTATTGTTGTGATAGCTACTTTTCCTACTTTGGCTTCTTAACCTTCATACTAGCTTAATAAGTGATTAATCCACTACCTTTGCTGTGCACTTACCTTTACCAGTGAGATTTTTACTTCTGTATTTTTCGAGTTACAATTAGTGCCCCTTCTTTTCAGCTTAAAGAAGTCCCTTTAACATTAATTATAAGACCAGGTTAGTGTTTTGGCTTTTTTAGCTTTAGTTTTTGTTTTTTTCCTGGAAAGCTCTTTATCTCTCCTTCAATTCTGACTGATAACTTTCCAGGTAGAGTATCCTTGAAAGTTCTTCCCTTTCAGCCCTTTGACTATGTTGTGCACTCCCTCTTGGCCTGAAAAGTTTTTACCGTGCGATCTTCTAATAGTCTTATGGGGGGTTCCCTTGTGTATACCAAGCTGTTTTCTTTTGCTTCTTTTAAGATTCTCTTTTTGGGGCGCCTGGGTCGCTCAGTCGGTTGAGCATCTGACTTCGGTGGCTCATGTCATGATCTCACAGCTTGTGGTTTGAGCCCCTCGTTGGGCTTTGTGCTCACAGCTCTGGAGCCTGCTTCGGATTTCTGTGTCTCCCTCTCTGTCTGTCCCTCCCCCACTTGCACTCTGTCTCTCTCTGTCTCTCTCTCTCTCTCTCTCCCTCTCTCAAAAATAAATAAACGTTAACAAAAATTTTAATTATAATGTGTCTTGTGTTGGTCTCTTCAGGGTCATCTTGTTTGAAACTTCTTGGGCTTCCTGGATCTGGATGTCTGTGTTCTCTCCCAGGTTAGGGAAGTTTTCAGCCATTGGCTCTTCAAATAAGTTTTCTGCCCCTTTCTCTCTTCTCCCCCTGGAAGCCCTATAATAATGTGAGTTATTACACTTGATGCTGTCCCCTAGGTCTCTTAGGCTACCTTCGCTTTTTAAAACTCTTTTTTTTCTTTTTGCTGCCCTTTTTGGGTGAATTCTATGCCCTGTGGCTTTCCTGGATGTGCGCTGTATAGGTTGTCACCCTACACATTTTGGGGGCTCATCTCTTTGGGTGCAGTCTCGAGGGTTGGGGTTGGGTGCCCGGTGTGGGGCAGAAACCCCTCACTCCTCAGGGATTAGTTCCATATTTTTGAGCTCTCACCTGAGGGTTGCCACAGCATGGGCAAGGTCTTGGCAAAACCACGTCTCTGCCTCTCCTACCCATCTCGATGTGTCCCTTTTATCCTTTGTTGTGTTAGAGCTCATTCAGGTAGTTTTCAGGTCTTTTTCATAGGGAACACGTCCATATGTAGCTGATTTTTTGTGTCCGTGGAAGGAGATGGCTTCAGGATCTTCCTACACAGCCATCTTGAACTGCCTTGCTGAAATATTAGGACTCAAAGCCTCCTCATGGACGTTCTGTGTAAGTTTAATTTCCTCCATGGCCATGATTTTGTTAATGTTACTATTATCTTAATAGCCGCACGTCCTTTCCTTGTTGGGCAATTCTCCACCAAAACTTTCTTTTTTTTTTTTTTCAACATTTATTTATTTTTGGGACAGAGAGGGACAGAGCATGAACGGGGGAGGGGCAGAGAGAGAGGGAGACACAGAATCTGAAACAGGCTCCAGGCTCTGAGCCATCAGCCCAGAGCCCGACGCGGGGCTCGAACTCACGGACCGCGAGATCGTGACCTGGCTGAAGTCGGACGCTTAACCAACTGCGCCACCCAGGCGCCCCAAAAACTTTCTTCTTTAAAAAGGAGAATGTGGGGGCTCCTGGGTGACTCAGTGGGTTGAGCATCTGATTCTTGGTTTTGGCTCAGGTCGTGGGATCGAGACCCATGTGGGGCTCCACGCTGTGAGGCCTGCTTCAGATTCTCTCTCTCTCCCTCCGACCCTCTCCCCTGCTTGCGTGTGCTTTCTCTCTCTAAAAATAAATTTTGAAAACAGGAGAATTCACCTTCAGTGGTAAGCGTGCCAGGAAATGGGGTACACTGTTGAGGAAGCTGGGGAATCACTGCTCGTCTGAATGTCTTCAAAGGGTTAGATGGTTCAACCTCACACTACAGAGCTTTGCAAGAAAGGACAGTTACATGGCCAGGAAAACCATCACAAGAACTCAATGCGCCTGACTGGTGCTTGGCTGGCAGAGTGACTGGACGGTGACAGATGGTCCTGTGCGGGCTCCAGATGCAGCCCACGGCCTCAGGCTTCTCTGCAGCACCAGCAGCCTCCGTAGTGGTACCAGTCACACTAGAGATTTCTTTACAAGTCCTCCAGGCGCTTCTGATACAGCTGACATTTGGGAACTAGTCTCTAAAGCTGTTGTTCTCAAACTTGGTTGAACATTAGAATCACCCGGGGAGCTTTTACAACTTTTGATGCTCAGCCTGTACTCCCAGCAATTAAATCGGAAGCCATAGGCATCGGGCTGAGGCAGCAGTAATTTTAAAGCCCCTTCAGGTGAGGCTCCCGCGCAGCTAAGGTTGAAGGCCGTGGCTGTAAACCAATGTTGCAAAAATTTCAGCTTGTGCAAGAATCACTCAACGTGCAATCTCGTAGCGTCCCAGGGCCAAGTAGGGCCCCAATGGTTCCTAATTGAAAAGGAGGTAGAAATAGGGCTGAAACCCAATTTTCCTGGCCCCTCAACAGGGTATTTGCCACCCGCAAACCCTCCGGGCAGGGTAGTGAGAGCTACATTGGGACTACCTGCGTCCCTACTATGGGATATGTTGAGGAAGTTCAGACACATAGTTCAATGGCTTAATCCTTCCAGTCTTGGCTTGGACATAATTCCCAATGGCTCATTCCCTATCTTGTTCTTCAGGGTTGAGACCCTTATCCAAAGAGCCCCAGCTCTTCCGAGACAGAGGTGTTTTTCTCAGCATACGGGGCTCTAGACATAATGGCTTTCTTTCTGCATCCTCTTCCTTGCACAAGCTGTTCCCTCTGCCAGGAATGCTCTCTCTTCTTCCCTCTCTCCAGTCACTTCTTCAAGAAAACCTTCTTGATCCCCCCACCAACAAGCCCAAATTCCCCCTACTGTATATTTGTATGGCACCCGTGCCTTTCCTACATCACACTTGTCACAGTTTTAAAATGACGTATTATGTTGATACTTGAGTAATTTCTCTGAACAATTCCCACTAAGACAGAAACAACATCTCTGACTCAGAATCACATCCCAGCCACTTGCACTGTGCGTGGAACACAGGAGGAACTCAATGAATTCTTGACTAAATACAAATCACTCCTCCCAGGCACTGGAGGCCACAGGTCCCTTCCGTATTCTCCCCACTCCGTCCAAGACGATCACCATTTGCCTCAAACAGACACCAATTGCCTCATTTCACTTGCCAAGACGACTCCTGTAGCCCCTGCTAATCTTCTGGGCACGCACTTCCTCCTTGGATTACTATCCACCCCCAAATTCTGGCCACTGTCAGCCCATCTGAGGACCCTCCTTTGTGTCTGGGTACAAATATTAGCATCCTCTGCACAACCCCCCAAGGGACTGAGCCTCCATGGACCTTCTTTTGGTGCCAGTCTGGCACTGAACTGGCAGAATCCTCTGGGTGTTTTCGTTCTCATCACAGTATAAATTTTAAAGCAGGAGGTATTATTAGCAATGTTCGAGTACATCTTATACTCCTCTTGTCTAAAGTGGGAATAATAATACCTACCTCAGAGGGTTGATGGAGAATTAAGTGAGGTAATCTGCACCTACAATACAAGGCCCAGTCAATAAATATTTAGAACTTTTATTACCACTAATAACTTCAAAAATCCCAGTGGACCTCCCAAAATGTATCTGTGCTTCTGGGTATACTTAGCGAGTAAGATGATGGGAAATTAATGTGGATTCGATAATAATTTTAAATGAGGTCACGTTTTATTGGTTATGAAAGCATTACAATCCAATAGTCGCCTAGGAATGGAGAATAATGTTTATTTCCACTTTCAGAAAATGTGTGGCATGTCTGAGGATGTAAAGGTCCTTCGTAACACTCCCATGCCCTACCCTTCCCACCTGGGTCCTCAGGCTTCAGGTTGGAAAGCAGCTTGAAACTGTAAGCTGAAGGTGCACACTTTGGCAAATATTACACACGTGGTGTAACTCCTCTCATTTTATTTTTCCTTTAAGCACACTTTGTCAAACAAGCCAGAATACTAGCCCTGTTGTCAGCAGTTGCTACTGTTCATCCGTAGAAAGATCGGGACTTTCAGGCCATCTATTTTGTGGCAGAGAACTTGGAAGATATCAGGGCTGGATCCTGAGTATGGGGGCGGGGGGTAGGGGAAAGGAATCTCAGTGTGGCTTCGATCCCATCAGAGAAGGTGTGGGCAGACTGGAGAGGAAGGTAACTCATTCATTTATTCTTTGACTCAACCAACCTTTATTGAACACCCTACTATGTGCCAGGAACTGAATTTGGCCTAAGGACTCCCTAGCAGTGTGACCTGAGGCAAGTTAATTAATTTTCCCATTGTTAGACTGTCAGCTGTGACATGGGCATGTAGATTAGCTAAAACAGATTAGCTAAAATAGATTAGCCAAGATAACACGCACAAGGAGAGACACACAGTCAGCGATGTAATGAGTTTTAATTGCTGCTGCTGCTGTTCATGTTGAACACAGTGGATGCAGTGTTACCATCATGACATTTGGGATCAAATGGAACATGGAGAAAAGTGCACAGGAAATTAACAACAGCGATTAAGAGGAGAAGTAGACGGAGTGCTGTGAGCCCGTAGGAGAGGCATCTAATGCAGACCTCCTAGAAGAAAAAGAATTTTAGGTTTACAGTGAGACATGAAGGGTGGGTAGTACCTGTTGAAGAAAAATCATCCTGGCTCTTGTTAAAGATGGCCAGGAAGACTTTTTTCCAGGGGGACCACTGCAGTGTGGGTTCTGCAGTGGGAGACGTCAGGTTCAACTCTGAATAGTCAAGGGAGCGGGGATATAACCAAGGAGCTGGACGGAGGTCGGTGGATGGAAAACTACCCAGAGGGGTAGGATAATTCTGGCTAAACTGACCAAACAGGATTCTTGCTGAAGGCAGGTCAAGGTGATCAGATGTCACCTGGGAATGGTAGGGGATGAGGATGGTGATCAGATATTGAGGGGAGGGATCCTGGCTAAACTGACTTGGCAGGATTCTTGCTAAAAGCGGGCTCTACAAGGACAGAGGCACAGAGGCGGAAGCTCCAGTCAGTCTAGTCAAGCAGAGGGCTTAGAGGAATCTGATTAAAGTCTGGTTAAGGAGGGAATCTTTGTCAGCAGTTCCCTGGGGTAAAGGGGGTCAGATAGAAAGACAATCTCATGTGAAAAGACTCAAGGCAAATGGAATCACATTCACACCTCTCTCACAGTCAATAACCCATCTCCAAGAGAAGGATTAACTTTTGCTGCATATGGGAATCACTGAGGGATCCTTTAAAAATACTGATGCCTCGATCCCACCCCCAGAGATTCTGAATTAATTAGTATTGTAAGCAGCCTGGGGTCTGGGTTTGGTTCTTTCCCTAGCTTTATTGAGATATTATTGGCATAAAGAATGTCGTGTAAGTTGAAGGTGTACAATGTGACGATTTGATACATGTATATACTGCAAAATGTTTACCACAATAAGATCAGCTAACATATCCTTCACCTCACATAACTACCATTCTTTTTCTTCTTCGTATTATTACGGTGAGAACATGTGAGAGCCACTGTCTTGGCAGCTTTCAAGTCTATAACACAGTATCTTAAACTATGGTCGCCCTGCTGTACATTAGATCCCCAGAACGTATTCCTCCTGTAACTGGAAATATAAACACCATCTCCTCATGTTCCCCATCCCCAGGCCCTAGAAGCACCAATCTCCTCTGTTTCTATGAGTTCAGCTTTTTCAGATTCTACATATAAGTGAGATCACACAGTATTTTTCTCTGACTTATGGAACTTAGCATAATGCCATCAAGATTCATCCATCCTGGCAGGATTTACTTCTTTTTATGACCGAATAATATTCCATTGTGTGTATGTGTCCACTCATCTGTCAGCGGACACAGAGGTTGTTTTCATGTCTTTACTGCTGAGAATAATATAAACAGAGGGTGCAGATACCTTTATGAGGTAGTGACTTCCTTCCCTTCAGATACAGGTTTCCCCAGCCATCTGAAAGCAAAACATTTCTTTAGTAAGCTGAAATGGCATCAAGTGAAAAAAGCAATGACTATTAATTCGCATGAAAATATTCTTGAGCATTCCCAGACCCCAAAAATAACCTCTTTTAGCTTTTTTAATATTTTAGAACACACATCTTGCTAACGAAGGCACAAAATAAGTGCAGAGAAAGCACAGATACTCACAGACACAGTGCAAAACTCTGGGGGCTTGGTGCTGAGATGCTGAGTGTGGAAGGGGATGGGCAAGGCCACTGTTTTGCTGCGCGGGGTGGGCCGCTGGCTCTAGAACAGCTTGCTGCGAAACAAACGCTGAATGCTACATTTGCTTCTTGCTTTTATTGAAAAAGCGAAAATCCTCTTCGGATTTCTTTCAGTTTGCAAGAACAAGTAATGATGTAGGTCTTTCATCAATGGGAAGAGATGTAACATAAACTTTTGAAAATCACAAGATTCCCGGGTGCCTGGGTGGCTCAGTCGGTTAGGCGTCTGACTTCGGCTCAGGTCATGATCTTGTGGTCCATGAGTTTGAGCCCCGCATGGGGCTCTGTGCTAACAGCTCAGAGCCTGGAGCTTGCTTTGGATTCTGTGTCTCCCTCTCTCTCTCTTCCCCTTCCCCACTTGTGCTCTGTCTCTCTCTCTCTCTCTCTCTCTCTCAAAAATAAAGATTGAAAAAATTAAAAAAAAAAAAAGAAAATCAGAGGATTCCTTTCTATAGCTAGAAGTGGAAACTATGGAAGGCACAGTATTTCTATTTTTAACTTTTGGAAGAACCAGCATACTGTGTTCCACAGTGGCTGTACCAGTTTGCATTCCCAACAACAGTGCACAAGGGTTTCCTTTCCTCCACCTCCTCACCAGCATTTGTTTCTCTTGCCTTGCCATTCTAACACATATGAGGTAATGTCTCATCGTGACTTTGGTTTGCGTTTCCCTAGTGATTAGTGATGTTAAACACGTTTTCATGTATCTATTGGCCATTTGTATGTGTCCTTTGGACTTCAGAAAAATGTCTATTCAAATATTTTGCTGATAGATGATATGGCATAGACATAAAAGTATGAAAATTCATATAGAAGAAACATACCCCAACAGAATAAAAGCCTATATGACAAGCCCGAGGTTAAGATCATATTTGATGGTGAAAGGCTGAAAGCTTTCTTTCTAAGATGAGGAACGAGACAAGGGTGCTCACTCTCATCATTCCTATTCAACATAGTGCTAGAAATCCTGGCCAGAACACTCAGGAAAGACAAATAAAATAAAATAAAATAAAATAAAATAAAATAAATCCAAATTGGGGAAAAGGCGTAAAATTACGACATGATCAAATGTCGTTAAGTGACAAATGACATGATCTTCTATCTAAAAAAAATTTTTTTTAACATTTATTTATTTCTTTTTAGAGAGATAGAGGCAGAGTGCAAGAGCAAGAGAGAGAAATAGAGAGAGAGAAAGAATCCCAAGCAGCTCCGGGCTGTCAGCACAGAGCCTCATGTGGGGCTCAATCTCACAAACCGTGAGATCATAACCTGAACTTAAACCAAGAGTCAGACACTCAATCGACTGAGCCACCCAGGAGCCCCACGTGATCTTATATATAGAAAATCATAGGGGCGTGTGGGTGGCTCAGTCAGTTGTGCGTCCGCCTTGGGCTCAGGTGATGTCACGGTTTGTGAGTTGGAGCCCCACGCCAGGCTCTGTGCTGCTAGCTGGGAGCGTGGAGCCTGCTTCAGATTCTGTGTCTCCCTCTCTCTCTGTCCCTCCTCCGCTTGTGCTCTGTCTCTCAAAAATGAATAAATAAAAAAAAAAAAAAAAAAAAAAAAAAAAAAAAAAAAAAAAGAAAGAAAATCGTAAAGACTCTACCAAACAACTGTTTGAACTAAAAAATGAATTCGGTGAAGTTTCAGGATTCAAAACTGACATGGAAAAATTAGTTGTGATTCTATACAGAAAACCAAACTATCTGAAAAAGGAAATAAAGCAACCCCATTTACAATAGCATCAAAAACGATAAAATCCTTAGGAACAATTTAACCAATGAAATGAGAAAGTTGTACACTAAAACTATAAGACTTTGATGAAAGAAACTGAAGAAGACACAAATACGTGGAAAGACATCCTGTGCTCATGGATCAGAAGAGTTAATATTATCAAAATGTTTGTACTACACAAAACCATCTATAAATTCAGTGCAATACCTGTCAAAATTCCAAAGACATTTTTCACAGAAATAGAAAAACAAAACAAAACTAAACTAAAATTCGAGTGGAACCACAAAAGATCCTGAATAGCTCTGGGGTTTTTAAAAGCTCCCTAGGCGATCCTATTGTGCAGTCAAGGCTATGAACAACTAGCTCTTTTCACTGCAAGGATGGGGCCTTTACCCTCCGCATATCAAGGTTTTATCAGCTCGACTCCTATTATTTTCTGTAGGTATTAAATTAGTATCTGTTTTGGGGAACCAATGATAATCATACTGTGGTGGCACAGGCCACGTTTCTCAGACTTTAAACTGGTGAGACTCACCTGCCCATCTTGTTAACATGCAGATTCTGTTTTAATAGGCCTGGAGTGGGGCCTAATAGTCTATAATTCTTTTTTTTTTTTTTTAATATTTTAAAAAATGTTTATTTATTTATTTTTGAGAAAGAGAGAGCAAGAGCGAGGGAGCAGCGAGGTGGGGGTAGGGGTGGTAGACCGAGAATCCGAAGTAGGCTCAGAGCTGTTAGCCCAGAGCCTGATTCAAGGTTCAAACTCACAAACCACGAGATCATGATCTGAGATGAAGTTGGACATTTAACCGATGCAGCCACCAGGGCTCCCCTAAGATTCTGTATTTCTAGCAAGCTTCCAGGTGATATTAATGTTACGGACCTCAGACTGAAACTGGAATCTCAAGAACCTATATGTAAAGCTTTTCTAGTTTTTCTACATTTGAAATAATATATATACTCTCTCTATACTTTTTAACGTTTATTCATTTATTGGGAGGGGAGGGGCAGAGAGAGAGAGTCCCAAATAGGCTCAGAGGGACATGGGGCTTGATCTCACAAACCGTGAGATCATGACCTAAGCTGAAATCAGGAGTTGGATACTTAACTGACTGAACCACCCAGGTGCGCCTGAAATAATATATCTTTAAGTACACAGCATAACTGGATAGGGCATTCCTAAGGAGTACTGGAAGTACGAAGACAATATAGTATGACTATCCCTGATCAAATGATGTGCTTTACTAGACAGAGGCCAGTTACTAGTGATTTGGCTGTAAAATGAATAGCTAAACAACAAACTAGATTTGGACTATTGGTTTTCATTAGAAGAGTGGAAACACACATTTTCAGGGAACAGCTCCCCATGGAATATGGAAAACTACTGAGGAAGATGAGGTTATATATACAGCCACAGAGAGACCAATATAGCATAATTATTACCAGTTTGTCTCTGGATTCAGACTCCCTAGGTCTAAACTTGTTTCTCTCATTTTCTAGCTGTGTATAGTGGTTCAGAGAATTAAACTTCTCTGAGCTGCAGTTTTCTCCCTTGTGGAATCAAGAGAGTAAACGATTTCCATGAGTTGTGAAGATTAAGGAAGCAAATGGTTGCAAGAAGCTGAGGGGAGTGCATCTATGACACATAATTTGTAATCAGAAGTCAGCCAGGATTACCTGACTCCCCCTGGGCTGTGCAGTGATGCTGTGATTCTTGTGAATTTACTGCTAGTTCACTCTGTCTTCGAGAGAGGATTCTGCCCAAACCTCTGTTGTGGCCACATTGCTCTCTCTTCCTGTGTTTGATTCTTCAACTTTTTGCCGCAGAGCTCTTTATTCAGCTACTACTATGTGACAATCACTGCTAAGCACCAGGGTACAAAATCCAATGTTCTGTTATCAAGAAACCCAGAAAGGAGGGGCACCTGGGTGGCTCAGTCGCTTAAGCTGACTTTGGCTCAGATCATGATCTCACGGTTCAGTGAGTGGTTCGTGAGTTTGAGCCCCAACAGCTCAGAGCCTGGAGCCTGCTTCAGACTCTGTGTCTCCCTCTCTTTCTGCCCCTCCCCTGCTCACACTCTGTCTCTCTCCTTCTCTCAGAAATAAATAAACATTAAAACAAAATTTAAAAAAAAAGAAAAGAAAAGAAACCCAGAAAGGAAAGTGAAACAACATCAAGAATAATCATGATGATTATTTGTGTTTTTTTTTAAGCCTATTTATTTATTTTGAGAGAGAGAGAGAGAGAGAGACATAAAGAGAGCAAGTTGGAAAGGGACAGAGAGAGAGGGAAGGAGAGAGAATACCAGGCAGGCTCCATATTCTGCGTGGAGACCACTGCAAGGCTCAATTTCACCACTGTTCACAACTGTGAGATCATGACCTGAGTGGAAATCAAGAGTCAGTAGCTCAACCAACTGAGCCACCCAGGCCCCCCAATCATGATGATTATTTGTGATTAGAACTATCAGACAGGAATGGACAGAGGGTTGGAAGATCACAGAGTACTCATTCTACCTTAGTTAGGAATTGCCTTTGGCTTTCTAACTAAGAACTGCAACGATGCTTTATTGTAAGTGTTCGCCCTTTGATCTGTAAAACCCTTATTTGCAGTTTTGGGCCATCTAAAACTAAGCAGTGTTAAATTGAGTTAATAATGTACCATTGAAGTTCTACATTTTGAGTCTACTGAAAATAACAGATATAAGCTAAGATCCGCTTTCAGAATATAATTCTATTTTCTGTCTTCTAAGTCAGGGATCAGCAAGTTGTTTTCTATAAAGAGCCAGATGGTAAATACATCAGATTTTGTGGGCCACACATATATTCAATTCTACCCATGGATAATCCATAAGTGATTGGGTGTGGCCGTGTTCCAATAAAGCTTTATTGACAAAAGCAGGCATCTGGCCTAAGGTCTCACTTTGTGCACCCTCCCATCTAAGTGCTCCTATTCACATGGCACACAGTAAAGACAAGAAAGGATTCCATACCTTCAAAGAAAAAAATGACCTCACTGTTTAATTTTCATTTATTATCTTCATCTAGTCATGAAATGCTTGTTTTTCATAAATCTGTAAATTGCCTTATCTAGAAAAGTGTTTTCATCATCATTTTTGATACTGTAATTTTCTTTAGTATCTACAGCTGTTTCCTACGGCAGCCAGAAAAACTATAGAAGGAAAACTTCAAATATTGTAAAAGAATTCTTTCTTCTTTTTTTTTTTTTTTTTTTTTTTTTTTTTTTTTCCCCCCCCCCCCCTCTTTCTTTTACCTTAATAGGCCTCAGAAAACAATGGTTAAGAACATGAACTTTTGCTAACCACCCAGGGTCAAAGTCCTGGCTCCACCATTTATTAGCTTGTGACCTTGGGGGAGTTCTTAACCATTTGGTGCCTCAATTCTTCATCTATAAAATAAGAATATTAATAGTTTTTACCTGGTAAGTCTATAGCGGAGACTGATTCAGATGGCCCACATAATATGAATAGAACGTAATAAGCACTCAATAAACATAGCTATTATTTTTGTTCTTTCCCCCCTTCTGCATATGGAGGGCATCTGTACCATGTGCTTGCTTCTGTTTCTGCCAAGAAATATGCTCTGAAGCATGAGAGGACCTTCTCAGCATGCTACAGTCCCATCAACTGCAGCAAAGATGTGTGGAACTCACTCTAGAAAGTCAAGATGGTCCTCAAACAAATGGAAGCAAATTTATAATAACCCTGCTTTAACCTTGAAGAAATTCCTTAAGCCTCAGCTACACATCTTGGGGCAACCTCCATCAACTCTGAGGTGTTTAGTTCCAAGGCAGTTAAATGAAACATCAGGAGGGTCATAAGCGTGTTCGCACAAGTCCCCTTTGACTCTTCACATCACGTTTAAAGCATGAGTATTTGACGGTTATTCTTGAAAGGTTGTTTGGTTTCATTGTTGTTGATTCTGCTTCATTTCTACTGTCATTGTTACCTCTACTAAGATGGGTTACGCGGTTGGAGTCAAAGCCTCTCACACATACATTTGGAATATACATATGCATTTTCACTAAAGGCCTATAAATCCTCTCTTTTGCACATTCTCCAATTTTCCAGCAATCACCATGCTTTGTGGCCTTGAGCCAGGTTAGAGCACCATAGAGAGAGACAGTCTTGTCCAAGAGACTGTCAAAGGGCATTCCAACTTTCCCGGACGGGTAGTCCTTCAGTCAGGTCCTAGGTATGAAAGTGCTTTGAAAACTAGGAAGCAGGAAGCAAAAATTATGTATAAAGTACCTTCTTTGTGTTTGGCATCCTCTAGAATATACCGTCCAGTTGAACTTTCCACAATAATGGAAGTGTTCAATATCTGTGCTACCCGATATAGTAGCCACAAGCCCCATGTGGCTCTTGAGCATTTGAAATGGAGCTAAAGTTTTCACTGTATTTAATTCAACTCATTTAAATTTAATTAGCCGCGATGAAGTTATGCAGCATGCTGCATGTGTTAAAACAAAACAACTTGTAAGGCGAGTAGTATATACCTATTCTCCTTTACACAAGAGGGGGAAATCTCAGAGAAGTTGAGGAACTTTCCAAGAATCGCAGACACGCAAGTACCACATGGTCAGGCAGGATTTATTACCTCCCTCTCCATGCCATTTCCAGGGTTTTTTCTTGCATATCAAACTGTATAGCATTGTGCTAGAGCATTAGATGAGATGAGATGAGGTTAGATGATTACCATTATTCTTTTGAAATCTGTCATTACATCAACTGAATACTGTTTATGCAGATAGAATCACTCTAACCCATTCTCTCCAGCAAAACAAGGTTAGCTAACATGACTTGGACCTACGGAGAGAACTCACAACTGCCTACGGATAATCCAGTACCTACTCCCCTTGGAAGACACTTCAGAGTAGGTCTTACCCTTGTGTTTCCATACTCACCACTGAGACAATGGACAATGACCTCAAAAAAACAGTTAGCTATCACAGCAAGCTGGTAGTTTGGGGGCAGCAGCTCATTCCTTCCAACAAAGTTACACTGAATTGATTTCCCAACACATGTTTATAGATGTGCTCTCCTGAGTTCCACACACAGAGAGCCATTTCCCTTTTCAACAGCTTGTCTGGTTACATCTTGTAGTAATTTATCTGTGTGCTCCCTGCCAACTGGTTCGTAGGGAAAACATGTTTGATGCATAACAATAGATCATTTGGGGATAAATCAAACTCTTAATGAAGTCCTGCTTCTCTTCAGCAAGGCATTTCACTCAGAAGAGTCTCTTGGGATCCAGTGACGTGAGGACAGGGAATGTGGGTGCCCCAATCTGTGAAACAAGTAGGTGCAGAGAAAGCTGGTTTTCTCCAAGACAAGACTAACGACACAGCATCCCTGGGGTCCCTTCTCATGGAGTCCAACTGAAACCACTGACGTTGGATTGGAGACTGGAGCCTGGAGACAGTTCAGATTAGACCTATGTTTGGAAGAAATGAGAGATCTATTTTGCCCAAAGCCTCACACTTTCCTTGGAGGGACGCCATGGCCGCCCACACACCCTTGTCTTTCCCAGTTCCTGTAAGGAAAAAGAAAGTTACAAGGAGATAGAAAGTAAAAAGAAAAAGGAGGAAAGAGAAATGAAGAAACAGTGAGCAGGAAGAAAGGGAGAAAGAATGGAGAGAAGAAATACGTAAATAGGTGAATTAGGTTTAGTAAAATTTAAGTAGGTTTCCATTTCCATTTCAAACCGTACTATCATAAACATCGTTACCAATTAGTTCTAGTTGCATCCCTGCCAAGTGCCAGACGCGATGTGAGGTATTCCTAGACTCTAAAGACCAAATGAGACTTAGAAAGCTTGAGAAAGCAGCAGTTAATTCCTACAGAGTCCTTAACCTGAGAATCTACACCACACATGCTACTAAGAAAGTCTCTGATCTTACAGCCATTTTCCTCTGGATATCCAGAAGTGAAGGAGTCGGAGGCTAAACAGTGGAGAGCAAAGGCATGAGAGAGTCAAAATAACCGATATGAAATTTTTAATCATATCAGTCTGTCCTCATTTGAGGACACACATCACCCATAGACACGCTTAAATGCCAAATAAAACACATCTTGTGCTTTGAGTCTGAACTCATGAACTTCCCCTGGGAGCCGTGCAGGGGCTGGTATATGCTTTTCACAGAGTTGGGGGTGCATTTAAAGCTAAATTCTGAGATTGTTTTCTAAGGAGAAAAATGAGCTGTGCTGGTGCTTTTCTTTAGTGAATGAGGAACTCTTTCATCAAGTCAACCCCTTTCCCCAGTCTTCTCTGGCTCCCACTGTCTCCAGGATCAAGTCCAAACCCTTTGTCCTGAAATCCAAGGCCTTGCACAGGCTGGCCCCAGACGGCCTTATCAACCATATTTTTCTACCACTCTCCACTGTGAACTATCAACCGCAGTAAGGCTGGTGGCTCACTCCTCTCTCCCCACGAACATACACATTCTGCCCCTGACAGGACAAAGCATGACTCCTTCAGCTTCCATTGCCTTTGCTTTCATGGTTCTTTTCACCTGGAGTGCCCTTGTGCCTCTCACCCTTCCATAACTCCTACATAAAGTTCAAGGCTCCATTGGAGGCCAATCTCCTTAGGAAGGATTCCCTGACCGCCCAAATAAATCCACAATGATCTCTCCCTACTCTGTCTTTCGTGATATTCAGTTTTGGGGCTACTGTGATGGCAACTATAGATTGTCATTCAGCTATGCCCCAAGTCCTTATGGAGGGGATTGTTTTTGCTTGTTTGTTTTTTGTCCTGCTGTGCTTGCGGTTCTCTTGTATTCCTTTTCTGTCTCCTCCCATCATGGCCGTCAACACTGCCCATTGTCAATGTTCCTTGTAAATTGCTCTCCGTCTATCATCTCTCCTCACTTGCCAGGAAGCCGGATTACTAATCTGCCCCACCCCCAATGGAGAGAAGTACTTCCTCCCCTCTCTTCCCTAAGGACTCTGACCATCTGCCAGTATTTACTGCAGGGTTTATTTCATTCCTCTGTTATGCTACAGCAATTCATGTACATTCCCATCTTCTCCATTAGATTGCAAACTCCTTGGGCGTAGGGATTTGGGTCATCTTTGTTTCCCTCTCAGTGCCCACCACAGTGAATTGTATATAGATAATACCCAGTAAATGCTTAGGAAATATATTTTCGTCACTATTGCACTTCTCACTGGTACCTTAAATACAGGCAAATACGCTGAATGAAGACTTAAAGAACACAACCATTTTGGGAAAAATGAGAAACATCTGAAATATTTGGGGGTGGAAGTGGGGTTCTTTTCTCCCCTATGTGTAGGATTCATTCTCAGATGGGCTTTTCTCTCATGGGGAGATGTTTCACTTAAGGAAATTCAGGTATTATTTCCCTAAAAAGAAGGGTGGATATAGGACAAGTGGGGGCAAGTTTCCCCTAACTCAAGGACACCCAAAGATTAGAAGCCAAGTATATCAGGGTCTCACCAGAAGCAGATTTGAGAATGACATCAAGCTTTAAGCTCTCAACCTTTCAGGGCCACCTGATGTCTTCTCATTGCCTCTTTTGGTGAGAAAGATTTTCTCCCCTCTCAATGGCTTTTCCTCACCCCCATAACTCAGCTTGCACAGGGCTTTGTCTTGCTATGATGCTAACTGCAATTAATAGTCTCTCCAGTTTTCTCCCCCACTAGCCGGCAATAGCTGCTCAGCTTTCTAATTCCAACGTTCTGAGTGAAGAATGTGAATACCCTTGCTAGCTTTTCTTTGCCAGGCCAGAAGTCCCTTCTGGCTTCAGGATGGGCCACTTCTGAATCAGTTGCCACCCGTGGTGGCACCAGCCACAGTGGAGAAACGGAGGGCTGGTGGCAGGTAACGTCTTAGAAAATAAGGCTGCCTGAGCCCATCTCGCTAGCAGGTACAACCACCTTTCATTGGACTTGTCTATGACAACAGACACTTTCATAACAGGGTAGAAAACACAAACCCCTAGAGAGGTCAGACAAAGAATATAGATGAAGAAAACAGTCTGGTGTAAAGTGATGGGAAATAGTGGCTCCGGCAGTTGTAAACATGTGGACATGTTTCCGGATCTTTCCATTTTTAAAGAGAATCCATAAGTATAAATTTTCGTGTAAACTCCCTGAGTTTTAAAACATTGTGCAACCCAAACCAAGCTTAGCCGTGGGCCATGTTAGGCCTACAGGCTGTCAGTTTGTGGGTCCTACTTGAAAAAGTGATGTGCAGGAGAGATCGGAAAGTAAGTGATGTGTGAGCAACTGACCCATTACGGAAATTTATTTCCTTCCACTACAGTTATTTGCATATTAATCCCTCATTAGATACCTCTGACTTATTAAACTAAGTTATTTGCTCTAGACTGTTTTGAGATTAACACACTTGCATCATTTCTGAACTGTTCCAACTTCTTGCCCGAGCTCACATGACACTATGTTCAAGTAGGAGAAAACAAGGCTCTGGCAGAACTTCAGCTTGAGGTTTTCATCAAAGGTCAATTTGGGGAAACGATCCCTTATTAATGACCTTCTCCTCAGATTTCTGAAAGACCACCCAGGCCCCTGGCTCAAGGATAAATCCCAAACTAAGGACCAGCAGGGTAATCAGGAACAAACAAACCTCATGCCCTTGGAGGTGTAGAAGGTAGATTTGGCAGGGTTGGGCACAGAAGCCAGAATGATGGGCATGTCTCCTATGTCAGGAGGTGATGGATACATAGGATGGGGCTAACGATCCCCACCGCATAGAGATGCCATGAGGATTCATGGATTACCTAAGTACCTGCTTCAGAGTAAGTGCTCACCCATTGATAGCAATTTGCTTTTCACAGCACTTGGCACAATAACAAGGACTTGAAATGCTGCCCTACTGCTGGTCTTGGAGGAGGTGGTCCACATAACATTATTATTATTAATTTTGTTAATGTTTATTTCTTTCTGAGAGAAAGAGAGACGCAGAGTGTGAGTGGGGAAGGGGCAGAGAGAGAGAGAGGGAGACACAGAACTCAAAGCAGACTCCAGGCTTGGCTCTGTCTGCACAGAGCCTGACGTGGGGCTCGAGCCCATGAACCATGAGATCATGACCTGCGTCGAAGTCGGATGCTTAACTGACTGAACCACCCAGGTTCCCCGATAACATTATTATTAATAATCTCAAGGGGCTTATAATCTAGGAGAAGGTGACAAGGCAAACTGTAAGAAGTTTGAAGAAGATGAGGGGCACCTGGGTGGCTCAGTCAGTTAAGCATCGACTTTGGCTCAGGTCATGATCTCACAGCCATGAGTTCAAGCCCCACATCGGGTGAGCTTGAGTCCTGCTTTGGACTTCACACTAACAGTGTGGAGCCTGAGTGGGGATTCCCTCTCTCTCCCTCTCTCTTTCCCTCTCTCTCTCCCCTTGTGGGATTCTTTCTCTCCATCTCTCTCTACCCTTCACTCACTCATGCTCTCTTTCTCTCTCTCTCAAAAATAAATAAAAACTTAAAAAAAAAGCTTAAAGAAGATGAAAAATTGTTCTTATAAAAGGATCCCTCTTAGAGCTGGAGGCCCTATAAAAATTAGGATTCTAAGAAGGTAAGCACTAAATGTAGTTCAGAACAGATCAGCTAACATTTCTAAGCACTTGGCTTATACCAGGCATAGATAGAACATTGTCTCTTTCCATACACCCAACTATGAAGGAGACAGGTACCATTCAAATTATCCCCATTTTATAAAATGAAACCGTGAAGTCCCATGATGTCAAGTAACTTGCCCAACGTCACCTGAATATTAATTGGTGGAGCCAACATTTGCCCCTCTGACTTCGGAGCACATGCTCTTTACCATTTACTCCTTTAGGAAGCTATGGAGACTAGAGTGACCAGTTGTCACCGTCTGCTTGCAATGGAAGAGTTTCCCAACATGCAGGAAAGTCCCCAGTAAACCAGGACAAACAAACTGGCCACCCTGATAGGGACTTAATCACAAAATCTATGCTTGCACCAAGATGCCTTGTCTGACTGAGCAAGGGTTTCTGGTGCTAAGTGGAGAGTACTGTTCTGTCCAGTCAGAGATCTGGTACTCCTCAGCTTGCCCTCAACCTTCTCCCTGCTATTCCCAGTGATATGATAGCTATGGGGACAGGCCTTCCTCCTCCGAGTGCGGACCACATTCCAAATTTTCCTCTCTGCCCCTCAGAACCTGCATTGAGAGTAGGCCAGCATTTTTCAACCTTTAGCGTACAAATTGCCTGGGGGTCTTGTTAAAAGGCAGATTCTGATTAAGACTGAGGTGAAGTCCAAGACTCTGCATTTTCCATAAATTCTCTGACGAGAATTTTGCTGGCTCGTGGCCACACTTCGTAGAGTAAAGAACGCCCATTTTGAAAACGGGAACAGGAGTCCTCACTCTTACACATGTTTAAATCGGGTGACTCCAAGTAAACAGTTTATTTAACTCTCCTCTGAGACCTTCCCCTGGTGTCTTATAAGTTCAAGCTTCATCTCACATAAATCTGTATTCAAATCTATTCCTCACTGATTAGGCTACTTTAGACAAGTTGTTTGATTTCTCTGAGCTCCAGGTCTCTCACCTGTCAAGTCAACTCCTACTCTTCCCAGTCTTCTCATGAAAAATAAAGATAAGGTCTACGAAGTGCGTACTACATTCCCAAATAAACAGGGATTGTCTTTGCTGTTCACAAAAGACTACAGTTAATGCTACTGTTAAAAGTCTCCTTGGGTCAGAAGGATGAAATAAGTTTGTAAAGTCCACAGGGTCATGAGTTGGGAAGGCTGAAAGCATTACCCATGTCTCAGAGATAATTGCCTCTAAGCTCTGACGGACGACCCAAAGAAATGAATCTCAAAATGGCAGCATTTCTGGTTTCCTTCATCCATTTATTCAACAAGTATTTTCTAGGTCACATGACATGCAGACACAGTAATAATAAACAGAACCGGTAAGATTCTTGCATTTACAGAGCTTACTTTCTTAGCAAGGGCTTTCACAATTTCAGGTCGAGAGAGACTCAGGGAATAAAAGAGCCTTCAAATCATACTACACAGGCTTCCTGACACCCAGAAATGGATCCTCTTTCTAATACTGGGAGTGCCTTTGCATAAAAAGTCATTGTCCTCACACTGCTTCATGATCTGACTACTGAATACTCCAACAGAGAAGTCCACAGGTAGACTTTTACTTTCCCAACAGACCATAACAAATGAGGTGAATAGGGCATCTTAACGCTGTTGAAAAGGGAGATTTCTTGGGAGCAAATTGTTCTCCCAGCCCTCACTTTACACTACATGTATATGAGCACGGCAGCTCTGTTGGATACTTTTCCACGTGGGAAATGACAGGCAAAACTTGCGTATGTGTCACACGGGGTGGCTAAATGGTGGCACAGGCAGAGGACAGTGCTGGGAACTCCTGATCAGGGAGGTCAGGCTGTTTTGGTTCCTCTGCTTCTCCCAGGAGTTATAGGTTTAAACATATGACTCCCACGGTGTCTTTATGGACGAGAATTGAATGATCACATTCGTGCGTTCCTGGCAGCGACATTAGCAACAACCGGAAGACTCATCCCAGCAAACAGGGAGGATCCATTTCAAGTTCCACGAGCGACTGAAGCTTGGCACTCTCTGACAAATGTATTCCAGCTGGTTTCAACCCACACGAGACACGAGTGTGTGTGTGTGTGTGTGTGTGTGTGTGTGTGTGTGTGCGTGCATGCATGTTGACGTGTCCACATGTTAAAGAAAATGCGCCCAGTAAGCGGGAGATCTAGCTCCCAGGGAGAGGGAGCCATTAAATGTCAGAGAAGATTGTAACTCCAGGCAGTCCAAGGAAATGAGGTAGGTAGTTGGCCTTTGCAGGAGGGAATTTAGAAGATTATCAGAACACCTAATTGGAAGAGATTTTGTTAAGCAACTCCTGCCAACTTGCCTGCAGATAATGGTTAAGCTGTGGGGCCCTGCTCTAGACCACGAGGGAAGCAGGCAGCCATGGCCTCCTCTCGGCATGACGCACCCTTCAAGTTAGCAGAATCTAAGTAAACAACTGATTTCACTCATCTTGGAGGCCTCCCCCTGGTGCCTAATAAGTACAGTCTTCCTCTCAGCATTCGCCTCTTCTCCATGGCTCCCTTATGAAATGTGAGGCTAGCTGCAGAGTTGGAAGGACAAAGGAACTGAGTAAGTGTAATTTATTATCCAGGATTGTTTTCAACCTTTTTCCAATTATACACATTTTTCTTTTGGCTTTGGCAGACCTGGGTTTATGAGGCTGTTCTTCTGATCACTAATGGGCTGAAAAAAATGGGCCCCAAGTATTCCTTGAAGGATGTGTTATGGCCTTTAGTAATTTGCCATGGCTATAGCTCTGTTGAATATGGTTAATTAAATGAGAAAACGAATACTGACTCCTGCTTCTCCCCTACTGCCTGCCTCCTGCCCCCCATGTACACCAAGCCTTAATATGAGATCATTTCATTTAAAGAGCAGAAAGCTGTCAGACCAATAGAGGTGGAAACCCAGACTGGGTGGGAGTGCTCTCCTGGGGATTGATCTATTTGTTCTCACCTGATGGGGCGAAAATTGACTTAGGGAAGACAGAGGCCTCCACTTTCAGATTGTGGACAAAAAGCAATGAGCAGAGGGACAGGGACCCTAGTTTCTGGCCTGGGTTGTGTGTTTATTTGATGTGTAACTTTGAACACGTCACTTTGCTCTCTGTGTTTCAGCTTTTTTGATTTGTAAAAGGTGAGGGGTACTGATACCTGCCTTTTGGCTTTTGGAATGGTTGTGGATCGGAGACTCATTTCTTTATCCTACCCACTTGCTGGTGGGCATTCTTCAGACTGTAGGGTTTGTACCTCATTCTTTCCATGTCACCCCTTGATGACGGCACCCCTTCTCATAGCTTTAGATCTGACATCTATGTGGGTGACCACAAAATCGATATTAACAGCTTCGACTTCTGCCCCAAGTTCCAGTCTTATAGAGCTGGACACTTTCTAGGCGACTGTTTTTTGCTTTATCAAATTTACTCCTCTTTTACCAGAACTCACCGAGGCCACACTTCAGTCTCTATATGAGAACCACACACATGGCATAATAGAGTATAGGCTTTGGGTTCTAATCTAGTGCTTCTAACTTTGCGACTTGGGTGAGCCACCTAATGCACACCAAGTTTGGGATGGTGATAATCAGGCTACTGTATATGGAGAAGTCTTGGCAGATTGGCTATTATTTCATAGACATTCAAGAAATAATATTATTCTTTCTATTCTGGAACTTTTTTGGAATTCCTATAACCCTCACAGTATCCTTTATGTCTATTACACAAACTTTTCAAAAAAAGGACAAAGAAGTCTTCAAAAACTTGACCTCACAGTAATGTTCTAGACCTTGAGTCTTGTTTCCCCATTGAGTTCCACTATTGATTTGGAGATAAGTTCTTCTGGTGACAAGAAGCACTTTAAATTATCCTAAATCTGGGATGTGTGGGTGGCTCAGTCGGTTAAGTGTCCCACTTCAGCTCAAGTCATGATCTTGTGGTCTGTGGGTTCGAGCCCTGCATCAGGCTCTATGCTGACAGGAGCCTGGAGCCTGCTTCAATTCTGTGCCTCCCTCTCTCTCTGCCACTTCCCCACTCACTCTCTTTTTCTCAAAAATAAATGAACACTAAATTATCCTAAATCTATCTGTAAGAATGCAACAAAGTCTTCTTAAGCACAGAAGAATCCTGATAATGTTGTGACAAAATGCTAGTATTAGCGTTCAAAAGATTCACCATTCACATAAAAATAGATGGCCACTTATAAAATAAATAAGTGCTGGGGATATCATGTACAGCGTCGTGACCATAGTTAAAAATAATGTATTGCTTATTTGAAATGTCCTAAGAAAGTAGAAGTTCTCATCACAAGAAAAACATGTTTTGAACTACGTATGGTGACAGCTGTCAACTAGGTTTATCATGTGATCATTTTGCAATATACACAAATGGCCAATCATTACATCGTACACTAGAAGCTGATCAAATATAGCTAATTTGCTAATATAGCTAATATAGCACTAGGAACTAATATAATTTAGTTAATATAGTTTCAGCTAATATAATAATAAATATATAGAGAGAAAGCAATCAAAAATACCAAGTCCAAATTGTGGAAAACAGTGCAGTGCAGAAGGTTTCTTCTTCTCATCAGACTTGGGTCATTTTCTTATTAATTTTAAAGTGTTTTGGTATTGGTGGTTTAAAAGCACAGTTTATCAGGACACAGCTTATATCCAGCCTTTCTTTCAAAGCTTCCTCAGACCTTTTAAAGTAAGGGTCTGTCCTCAGAGGCTGCACTTATACTTTTGGCCACAAGGTGTAATGAAAACACACAACAGCAACAATAACCTAAGGACCCCGGAGGAAGTAAGTCAAGCAAATCAAAACACAGAGACAAGTGGAGCTGGTCTGGAAAGCCAACAGTTGCTCAAGTGTGGTAAGTAACCTTCCTTCCTTCCTTTCCTTCCTTCCTTCCTTCCTTCCTTCCTTCCTTCCTTCCTTCCCTCCTTCCTTCCTTCCTTCCTTCCCTCCTTGCAGAGAGAAAGAGAGAGAGAGAGAGAGAGCCCATGAAAGTTGGGGAGGGTCAGAGGAAGAGGGAGAAAATCATAAGCAGGCTCCACACTCAGAACAGATCCCAATGTGGGGCTCAATCCCAAAACCCCAGGATCACCACCTGAGCCAAATCGGATGCTCAATAGACTGAACCGCTCAGGCGCCCAGATGGTAACATTTCTAATTCTCGCCTGTGCTCCCTGCAGCTGGCTGGGAACCAATACCTGTCCAGGCGTCATCTATCTTTGTCACTGTTGTGGTCAACATTGTCATTGTGTCGTGGGTTTAGAGCACTTCCATTTGCAGAAACTCCATGCTTCCACAGTGACTGTGAAGTGAGGGTGGACATATTTCTTTGGAAATCAGTTCTGCTGTCTATTGTTTATGCAGTGTCATAATAGCAATGTAAATACTGAGCTTAGTGAACTGATGAGAGATAGTGATATCATAAGCTTTGAAATATCTCTATGGAGGATACAGAAGACATAAATTACTCCATTTTATACACCTAAGAAGACTATGAAAGACCAGTTATGTATTTTTTACTCACAATAAAAATGAGCCTGATGTGGCCTCCTCAAGTTGTGCCTTGCCACTGGGATCAACTTGGGGGAAGGGGGAGTCTTAATTTCCCTATGAGGAAGAATCCGCAGAACATGCACACACACACACACACACACACACACACACACTTGCACTAAATTCCCAGCTTAGATGTGATGGCTTAAAAGAAGAATTGATGGAATAAAACAGATCCTCAGTTTGTGGTAAATATCTTCCTTCTCTAAGAGATGAAAGAACTTTTAACACTGGAAAGTTCTAACTTCAGAAAGTCTTCTGAGGTCCAGTGGGCATGAGAGCAATTCGGCATAGGGTAAATAGGCTAGGACTTCTACGCCAAGAGAAAAAGACTAGCATTTACAGAAGCTTCCATAGAGATTCTCTGATGACTAGTCTAATTTTGCTAATCTCTCTTTGTGTTAATAACAACAAAAAGATCTATGGAAATATGTACTGGAAATCTCCTGCTTCTCTGTCTTTCACATGGATCCCATTGCCAGTACTTTCTTACATTCTGGAAGGAAATGTTCAAAGAGTGGCTGGATATTGTACAAGCGACTCAAGCATTATGAGAGTCATTGGGTTCAATAAACTTGAAGGTCCTTGTCCACACTAAGACGCTGTGATTCTATAATTTCTTCTTTCATTCAGCTGTGGTGACAGCAATTGTGCTTCCACATTCTAGAATGTCATTCCTTTTGCACCATGATGAGTGGGAAATTTGTGTATATATGTGTGTGTAGTGTGTGGGCCATTCTGGAGAAAAATAACTAATTTTTACATACATTAGAAACTAACTGATTGATAAATTTCTATTGGCATTAATGCATGCAACTCCATAGGACACTGTGTTAAACTAATGCTGTCAACATCACCCAAAACCCATGTGTCCAATTCAAGGTGACCAGCATCATTTTGTAACTAGAAAAATAAAAACTAAATGCAAGAGTCAAAGGCAAAGGTTATATGAGGACCCAGATCTCTCTGGTAATTGTGTTCCACAATTTTCTCAGTAAACTCTCATTTCTTCACGTACATACACCTGATCTGTTGACAAAGGTCATTCAGGGCCAAAATTCCAAATTGCACAGGTTGGTCATCATGATGGCAGGTGGTAGGCCACGACCAGTTAGGTATTAACTCCATTTCAAAGGAAAGTAGTCTTGAGTATATTTCAGTGTTATTTATATTTTGTCCACAAGATGGTAGCGTACCCTTTCCATTTAATGTAAAGCTGGCCTGTGATCCCAATTTCCCGTAAAGTAGAGAATAGTTTGTGTTGAACCAAGGTCAGCCACTCTGGATATCATTTAGGGTTTTCTTTTTGTGTGTGTGTGTGTGTGATGAATTGTTGATTTGGAGTATATGAACTCTGCCATAACAAGGTGGGGATTCATCTGAAATAAAGAAAGCCCAGAAATGCATCACATTCCAGCTTCTTAAAGGGAATTTGAGAAGTGGGAATACTTTGGACATCTAAAAACCACACACCAAGAATCAGATACTGACATTTTTCAAAAACACTACCTTAGTACATCATGCAGAAGACATTCAGGATGTCAACTTCAATTAATCTTGGGTGAAATTCTGCACAGTAACCAAGTTCCTGCCATGAAACTAGTTCAAGAGGGCTATAGGTAGTTTTCCCCTCAAATCCAGGGGGAAAGTTAGACCTTAGATGCTATGAAATTTCCGTGAGCTAAATAAGAGGGCGGCATCAGCAAATTGGCATGTTCTTCTGCTGTGTGCTTCCTTCCCTCATCTGGCCTCCATGCCAGAAGGAACGAGACACAGATGGGAAAAACATCTGCCTCCTCTCTGCCTCCATTGACCAGAGGGCCTTCTTTAAGGTTCAGGTCTCAGACTCACATCATCTTTTTGTTTGAACTCTTTTTAAAATGAGGAGCTCAAGTGGGATTTCCTTTCATCTTACTATATTATTTTCAAATTAAATTAGGTCTAATGCTGTGTATCAGAACCACAAAAGCAAAGCTCCAGGGTGTCTCAGTCACTTCCCATTCTGTTGTCCAGAACAGCTGAGCCCCCCACCTAAGAAGAGAAGGAGACGAGCCAGGAGCAGAAGTTGAGACAATATAATGGCAGAGGAGCAGGAGAGAAAAGGCTGCTGTTGCAACTGTATGGTTGTCTTTCCAATGGGCCACAGAACCAAGTCAAGATTCCTTGGCCTTCAACAGCGTGGACCCGTCTTAGCTATCTTTTTTATACCCCCCCCCCAACCCTCCAACAGGCATCCTCTGATCCAACCCAGAGGGGCCACCTCACTGTGTCTTTGATTCTCACTGTCTTCATTCTTATACCTTGTCTTTCATAGTCTTTTTGGCTCCAGAAACTCTGTCCTGAATCAGAAAACCCATGTCTCCAGCTTGCACGGGAGGAGGGTCTGTACATCAAACTTTTTCTAAGAAGCAAAGCAAAGGGTGAAAGTGGTGATTTTTTTCCCCAGGAGATAAAAAAGCATAAAATGATGATTAAGAGAGAGAAAAGAGTAAGGCAATAGAAATAAGCAAATTTCAAGGCTATGTTGTGATTGAGTAACTTCCGTTCTCCATAACTGGATATCTTGTCTTCTAGATTAACCACTTTCATCATTACATCTGCTTAATTATAGGCAAATTCAAGGTGACCTAATGGAATTTTCTGCTCTAATTACTCTTGGTAGTTTTTTTTTTTTTACTATAAATAATAAATTATATATTATGGAATAAATATTAGCAAGAAGAGTTCACTTCAATAATGCCCTACTTGGAAACTTCTGGAAACCCAAGCCTACTCTTGTGGAGGATTGTAAGCATCTGTTTATTCCAGAGTGGAGTTGGGTTGCTGCAGAAATGTATACAAAGATGGAAAAACTATGGTGATAGAGAGGAAGCAAAGAGAGAAGACCAGAGCAAGAAGGGCTCCCAGTGACCATCAGTGGCTCATTGAATTGACTAGAAGGAAACTGTGGTGCTGTGCCATTCCCTGAATTCTCTGCATTTGCATTTTTGTATTTGAGTAATAGTAGGATTGTTTTCCTCCTAGAAATGCTCTGTGTCTACTTGTCTTTCTAGATAGTGTAAAGCAAAACAGGTTATAGAAACCTGTTCTATATAGTTCCTCAGAGAAGAATTAAGTGTTTTGAAGAGTTCTGTAGTATTTTGAAGCACTCATCTTTCATGCTTACTTGCCCTATCTATCTATTTAACCTATCTATCATATATCTATCTATCCATCCATCTATCTATCTGTCATCTATCTAATCTATCTATCTGGATTTACTACACATATTGTCATATGAACTTCCTCTTCATTTAGCTGAAGCTGTCTGGAGATGGTGAATGGCATTGTTACCTCCTTGCCCAGGGAGAAAGGAAAACATAGGCTGGACCATACTTATTGAGGAGGAACTTTAGCCCTGGGTGGTTGAGAAGGCCATGCCTTCTGACACTGAGAAACTGAGATTCCAGCTGACTGAATGAGCTTCAGTCACCCAAGCTGGAAAAAGCAGGAGGAAAAAGCAGACAAGCAACATTTCTGTGAGCTATTACTCAGCTTTCTCATACTGTGGCCTCTTTCCCATTGGAAATAGAGTCTTGGTTTTATGCTCAAAAGGACAACATGTGCTTGGCCTCACAATCACCTATGAAGGCAAGTATCAGTTGACCTAAGTTCACGCAGAGATTTATGTGTGGGAAAGTGCTGTGGGTACTGCTTGAAGCCTACACTTAAGATTCGCAGATGTTCTACATGTAGTATTCTTCTGTGTGGTGGAAATTAAGAAAATGTTCGGCTCCTAATTCAGAGTCTAAGTGGAGTCACCCAGCAGGAGGTATGACCTAAAGAGATCCCACGGACATGGGAGGTGGGCCAGTGCCTGGACTGAATCACTTGTGTGAGGGAATGACAGCACGATTAATAAGGCTGTTTGTGCTACACAGAAGGTGGGACAGATTCTAAATCGTTTTATATTATGATTAGGTGCCTTTATTTCCTCCCTCACCCCAAATTTTATCTTTTTCAATAAAATATAATTTGTCCTCCATAGTACTTAAGATGAGGCATGCAAACGGGTAACCAACAGGTTCCCATCTGTCTGTATTCCCTCCCCTCCCCTGGGGCGCTGTGCTGAGCTGGGAAAGGGAATCAGCAGAGAAAATCTCAGGTGGGTTTAGTAGGCTTTTCACACTCAGTCAGAAACAGAGGACTTTAGTGCCAAGAAGAATGAAGCACCATGACCTGCCATGAGCCCCATCCTTTAATTCCAAGCTTAGTTCAAATCAGTGTTAACTAAGCACCAATTCTATGTCCTGACCACCATGAACTTGGTGTTTGTGCCTCCCCAGAATTCCTACGTTGAGATCCCAGTCTCAATGTGATGGTATTTGGAGCTGGGGCCTTTGGGAGATAGTCAGGTTTAGAGGAAGTCATGAGGGTAAAGCCTCCCATGACAGGATTAGTGCCATTATAAGAAGAGAAAGAGACCAGAGCTCTCTCTCTTTCTGCCACCTGAGGACACAGCAAGAAAGTGGCTGTCTGAAAACCAGGCAGAGGGCTCTCATCAGACACCAAATCTACCAGAGCCTTGATCTTGGACTTCCAACTTCTACCACTGTCAGAAATAAGCGTTTGTTATTTAAGGTGTCCAGTCTATGGTACTTTTGTTACAGCAGCCTGATCAGACTCAAACAGGGACTGTACTAAAAAGCAATAATCAAACGATAAACTCATTTCTTTATTCATTCTGCAAACACTCTGTGACTGCCTACTGTATGCTAGGCACCGTGATGAGCACTGGGAAGACAATGTGGAGACCAATAGATGTAGGGGCTATGCTTTTCATGAGACTTTCCATCTGGTAGGCAGTAGAGATACTACATTAAAAGTAATTTTAGCATTTTAAGAAGTCATATCATACCACTCTCTCACACAATTTCTGAATCAGATGAGAGAGAGAGATGAGCAGCCAGGTAGAAGTCACAGTGCTGGCTTTATGAATGACAAAACTGTCTGAGCATGTGGCTTCCTTAGTCATGTAGCTTTCTAATATTCCCCTGAACTGAATTTTCTCTACAAAACTGCAGGCTTTCTTCACAGTAGACGGAAAGTCCCTGAAGGAAGACAGAGCCAAAAATCATCCAGGTTTCCTGCCAATAACATCGGCTGCAATCTATGGCCACCTTTACCTTCTCCTATCTTCCCAGCAACTAACCCAGAGTAGCCCTATCAGTTGGTTAGTCTCCTCCACTGAGGAAGAGAGCTACACTCATGGCTAAGCCCAGTGGTTAAGGGTACAAAACGTTGGGAGGGGATATGAGACCAAGATTATCACTCTAATGGAGATCTCTCCACATAACAAGCCGAAAAGTGAGGGCTAAAAATATTCCTTACACTTATGATGAGTCCTTCAGACAGGAAAGCCCAGGGTGTTATGGGGGAGCACAACATGGGGACCTAACTTATTCCAGGGGTGGGCTGTGTGAGCAAGGCACGGTTCCTATTCTCAGGTAATTTGCAATTTCATTAATGGGGAGAGAAGATCATCATAAAACAATGAGGATAAATTATATACTGCCACCATAAGTTAGACACACAAGAAACACTGAGGGAGTAACAAATTGATATTTGCTAACCATGTTTAGCCTTTACCATCTACCTCTTACCCCTGTGCTCACTGGTATTAGAGATAATGCCATGCAGAGACAGTCTCTCTGTTTTTGAAATAGGAGACTAAATCAGGGCACCTGGGTGACTTAGTCGGTTAAGTGTCTGACTCTTGATTACGGCTCAGGTCATGAACTCATTGTTCATGAGTTCAAGCCCCAGGTAGGGCTCTGTGCTGACAGCTCAGAGCCTGGAACCTGCTTCAGATTCAAAAAATGAGAATAAATCAATTATAAACTAGAGACTCCAATTATATTAGGGACAAATTTCAAGTCTGGGTGTTTGGGGTTTTTTGTTTGTTTTGTATTTTGCTATTAGATATGTGGATTGTCTAAGAAACTACGAAATCAATTGAGCTTTATGATGCCATGTAAACAAAATCCTAAATCCACCACAAAGTGAAAACACATCTGAAAATACTTTCAAAAATCTGTTTTTTATTATGAAATTAGTGCATATTGGTTAAGTATTTTAGAAAATCCAGAAAAGTCCCACCATCCACGGCTGTCACTTTGATGTAGTACTTCCTTTGCTTTTATTAATTTTTTTTTCTTCTGCAGAGTATTTATTTTGTTTTCTTAGTGGTTTTGTTTTGTATGTGTAACCAACCAGCTCTCAATTATCTGCAGTAGATCAGCTAATTTGTAGATTGACTCTCCTTCCATCTAAGACAAATAATCTGTGGGAAAATATTAAAACTATCACTACTCAGCAAAACCCCAAAAACCAAAAAACAAAGCAAACAAACAAACAAAGAAACAAAACTCACACTTTATTCCACAGATATCTAATGAATACCTATTCTGTGCCAAGCACATAACCACGGAGCACTCAGCTGGCGCACGTGGAGGTGACCGCAATACAGAGAACGCCCCATCTCCTCCTTCACCGACCAGCAAAGGAGCCACTTCAGAGCAGAAGCCCCTTTGCCCCCACACCCCGCCCTGCACCGGTCAGTGGCCCAACAAAGAAAACACTTGAGAGGCTCTGACTTTTATAAGCTTAAGGTTAGAAATGGAAGGATTAGGTAAAAAAGAAGAAAGAGGTAACACGCCTCCATCCCACTCCAGTATCTGAAGAAAGGCAAAGCGGAGATAACAATCTCATTATTTCATTAGTTAACCTCTTGATCATTCCCCCACCCCCCCACAAGTAATTAATAGGACATGATTCTTACTTTATTTAATAATTTTTAGCAGTTTTAGCATGTAGGATGGTAACTGGATTCCTAAATACAGAATGGGGTTTTAATCAAATAAACGTACACTCAGTCCATTTCCTATATTCTGTGGCTGGTATAGTTTCAACCATGATTTGAATGCTCTCTATCAGTTGCTTTCCTAAAGCCCCACAAATAACTTGTATTGGAAGTTGGCTACAGTTGCAATTGTTGACACAGACTTTCTTTTCTCAAAATAACTTAGTATTACTGTAACCAGGTAAGACGCTAAGATCTCTTCCTAAATAATTTTAAAAATAATGTTACCATTATTTCTGACTCCAAAGTAATACAATCTCATTAAAGATAATTTTGGAAAATACAGATATAGTGATGTATCTGGGGAGGTGGAAGTTTATTTTGTTAAATCTCCATCTTTTCTCAAATGAAATGTTGATATTTGGAGGCTGAAGATTAATGCAGAGGGAAGAAAACATGTACAAGCAGTCCAAGGACTTTTAGGGTAAAGAGAAGATCAAGACCTCAACCCCCTTTCCCAGGGTTATGGTAATTTATCAGGGTGGCCCAGGGAGGGTCCATACTTGCCCCAGAGGCAGAGAAGTAGCCCAGGAAAATGGGGATTCCAGATAAAGGGGATTGTGGGTGCTGACATCTCACCAACCAATGAGATTTTTGCATTCTGGATGACTGTTATGATCATTTTGTTAAAATTTCCCCCCTTCCTCCAAAACTCTCTGAACTTTAATCTGATTTATATTAATTCTATACATTGATTTGTAAAGCAGCATTCCCCCCCCCACAGTATTTACTCTATAACCGTACCCCCCTCCAGAACATAAGCTCTGAATTTATTCAAATCTTCTACTATGCCCCAAGTATGTTTGCAGTTCTCTTTGTATAAATCCTTCTTAGTTCAGAACTTATATATATATATATATTTACATTATATATATATGTATGTGTGTATAACATATATATAATATTATATCTCTATCTCTATATATAATATTGATATAATGTCCTATATGTATAAGGATATATGGATAGTACACCAACATACATATGGATATTATACCAACATATATTTATTTATATGTTCATATATTTTATATATAACAATTGATGTATTTTTCACTATATTTTCAGATTATTTCATATTGAAAGGAATTTTGTTTATTTCTACTGTATATACCTTTTAAACCAACAGTTGTTTTTCAATTGACTTTTTGTGATTTGTAGGTAAGGTATCACGTCATCTCGTACGGCTGTGATCTTTATCATTTGGCCATTTGTTTTCTTTCCTCTCCCTCATCCGCAGCCAGGAGTGCCTGAGGAATATCACACATATGGGGGTGTGGGGGAGAGGCTGTGCTAGCTTGTATTTTGCCCTCAGCCTGCCTCAACCTTCCGCATCATAAATACTACTAGATCAAAGTGGAATTATAAAAAAGTAGAATTAAATTGATTGGTCTTTTATCTTTATATATATTAGTTATATATGTATTATTTATAAATGTGTAAGTAATGGATTAGAAATTATCATTTATAATTAACTTAATTAATTTGTGATTAAATTTGTGCTTGATTGTCTTCCTGCCTCCACACAGTTGCTTGGAGTACTGGCAGCCATCTTGAGGGGGTAACCGTCAGGCTTGCTGAGAGGAAAACTAAAAAGATACTGGGTCCTTGAATGATATTTTGGGCTGCCTTCCAGCTCACTGAACTGCCTATCACCATGCTTCTTTTACCTGCCAGGAAGATAAACCTTATCTTATTTAGGTCATCACTATTTTGGGTTTTCTGTTTTGGGTAGCCAAACAAATCCCTACCTAATCAGTGGATAATTGTTTTTATTGTCACATTCTTTGTCATATATATATATATATATATATATATATATATATATAATATATATGTGTGTGTATGTATAAGGTTCACAAGTATACATTATACAATTATACAATTCCAGGGCTAAAATACCAAAGTAGCTACCCACTTCGGCCTAAGCCTGAGGCTCTTTAGCTAAGGTTCTAGTTCCCTCTGGCACACTGTTTCTTTCGCTTCTCAAAGTCAGTTTTCAGGAAGAGGGCCAAAGGTAATTGTAGTAAATGTGAAAAGGACGGAGAGAAGAGAGTTAATCTTTCCACTCCTACTTACATTTGCATTTTAATAGGAACAATGTTTTTAAACAAAGGGATTAGAATTTTTCTCCTTTTAAGTCTTCTTGGAGAGTTTGTGAGGAGTTCCTAGATGGGGCCAGGATCCTCTCTGGTCCCCTCTCCTTACACCTTCCTCATTTCTTACTGAATTCATATCCTATAGACATCTATCAATAATGCAGACAGCTAAAGGTGAATCCTGGTAAGCCATTTGCTAGATACGTTGTTAGGGCAAAGTCTTTAGCCCATCTCCGAACTTCACTCTGATCCTCTGTAAAATTAGTAAGGTCTAAATTAAGTAACATATAAGATGTTATAGCTGGCCCCTGATGTTAGCTCTTCATCATTCACGACAAGCATTTATTTTCCAGAAATGAATTGAGTGATTCCAATATCTACCCTGCAGCCAAAATAAAACTGTGTCTACCATCATTAATTCGTTCTCCCACCTGCACGTACCAACACTTTGCGACATACCTTCCTTTAACGACCGTGAGAAACATAAAGTGCTCAATGTTTGGGACACTAGGCATGACTTAAAAAAAGGCTCACAGTCTTGGAGTAAGTTTTTATATCTGTTTACTTGGAATTTAGTGGGCCTTTGGAACAATGTGCTGAAGAGTTTTTCTAGGCCAAGAAAGTTCTAAGTGTTTTTGGTTTGACCTCTGTTCTCTGCCTTCTGCTTCCATCAGCTTCACTAGAAAGCACAAACTGGAGTGCAGTTAATTTTCACAGCTTCTGGCCAGTGCTTATCAGGAATTCACCTAGGTCAGTTCTCCTGGCCCAGGATGGAGGGCTTCTTACCTTTGTTGTTCAGGAACTGCATTACTTGTGTTTTTGCCCAAGGGGCTGGCTACCTGCTGCTGAATTCCTTACAATGCTTTGCTTGAGGGAACTCAACCCCCAGAATGCAAATGCACAGTGATAACCACTTTCACCACCATCCTACGGTCGCCTGTCTTGCTTTCTGGAAGGAACCCTCTGCAAAATGATATTGAAAGGTATATCAGAGGTGCAATGGTGTCTTCACTCTGGCTGCTGTAACGAATACCGTAGCTCAGGAGACTTAAAAACATTCATTTCTCAGAGTTTTCTGGAGGCTGGAAGTCCAAGATCAAAGTGCCAGAGTGTATGTATTCCTTGTACCCTAACTTGGTGAACAATAAAGAGAGGAAGTGAACCCACTCTTCTCCCTTTACTAAGAGCGCCAATCCGACCGTGGGGGTTCTACCCGCATGACCTGTTTCCCAAAAGCCCACTTCCAAATACCATCATGTAAGGGCTTTGCCAGATAAATTCTGGGAGGACATATTCAGTCCATAGCAGATGGGGAGTAATGCTTACCTAATTGAAGCATGGCTATCTGGTGTTTTGATTAGTAAAGGTCTGGAGTCACTTAGCCAGAGGGTATACAGCGGGGAAGAAATGAAATACCATTCCACCTATCCCAACAGTTTGGGATTTCTTGGTCTTTTTTTTTTTTTAATTTAAAAAAAAATACTTTATTTATTTTTGAAAGAGAGAGACAGAGAAAGAGAGTGAGAGCAGGGAAGGAACAGAGAGAGAGGGAGACAGAATCCGAAGCAGGCTCCAGGCTCTGAGCTGTCAGCACAGAGCCCGATGCAGGGGCTCAAACTCACAGACTGTGAGATCATGACCTGAGCCGAAGTCGGACACTTAACCGACTGAGCCACCCAGGCGCCCCTGGGATTTCTTAGTCTTATTGGGTGACGCGTTGGTAGATCACTGATTGTTTTTTGTCAATCAGGCTCCACTGACCAGAAAACCTATAGAAAATCATCACAGATTTTGGCACTAGGTTGTTTCAGTAATCATGTTCAATGTTATGATATTTTTTCTTCCAAGCATAACACCATAGATTTTAATATTGTTTTTCCTTGTAAAAATATGCCCCCCCCCCACCATTAATGCTGTGATTTTTAAATACATTGTATAAGGTGCCATTGTGTTTTTAAAGTTGAAAGAGACTCCACCAGGGACTGTAGAATTATAAACCCATATAAGTAACCTCTAATAACTCACAAAATAGCATCCTATTTTATCTAATCATTTAGTTAAGCACTCAGATTTTTTATAATTTTTGCTATCACAAAGTAATCCTAAATAGTACCATATTACTTTCCCAGAGTGAGATCACTGGGTGAGAGTTAGGACTGTGTTTCAGGCTGCCAACATATGTTAAAGACAATTGATTAATCACCTTTTAAACTTATCATCTGTTATCACCTAAAGTCTTCTTGAGTTTTTACAAACTTGAGGGGAAGATGGAGTCTTTCTTGGTCAAGTTTATAATTCTCCTTTACTTAATTTAATCTCCTCAGTAGTGTCAGATTATCTCTATGTGTGTTTCTCAGATAAAGAAACTGGTTTAGAGTGGCCATCTGTCTGAGATCACAAAATAAATATGTAGCAAGTTAGAGGCAACTGAGTTAGAGTTATCTTGGGAAACCCAATCTCCCAACCTCAAATCCAGCACTCTTCTATGTGTCTAGGCCAACTTTTCCCATATTCTCATTTCACAGGTGAAGACACGAGATAATAAAGTAGTTCTAGGTCTGCAACTTTTATTAAGAACATGATACTGGGGAGCCTGAATGGCTCAGCCGGTTGAGCATCTGACTCTTGACTTCAGCTCAGGTCATGATCTCATGGTTCATGAGATGGAGTCCCATGTCGGGCTCTGGGCTGACAGTACGGAGCCTGCTTGGGATTCTCTCTCTAGAGCCCCTGGGGCAGTTTCTCTCCACCCCTCCCCGTGCCCTACCCACTTCACTTCTCCTCTTTCAGCAGAACAACCCAGAGTTTGAGTTTATCCACCATCTGAGTTTTGAGTTCAAGGAAGGGGCAATCAAGAAACCAGATTTCAATGACAAAATAATGCTGAAAAGGAGAGCATCTTTCCTTTGTACCCTGTGACAGACCAGTTGCAGCTTTCCTGATGAAATATCTGTTCTTGGAACGCTTCCTACCACAAAGACCGGCTTTCTCATCTTCTATTCCAAATTCACTTACTCTTCATGTTTATTTGACTATGGTTGGGGTAAGGGGCAGCGTCTCCAGGCATGTCTCCCCTTGTCTTTGTACTGTCTCTGTGTACTCCACACCATGCTTTTTGAAAAGCTGGATTCCTGTTGGAATGAATGGCCATCAATTCCCAACGAGTGTTCATGGTTTCCCAATCATAAAACATAATAACTTTGCTATGCAAACGTCTTTGCAAAGACATAAATTATTAGGAGGCTAATGTCACGATGACCGGATCCGCCCCTGCTGCTTTCCCCATCTTTTACATGGTTAACCGTAACAGTATCAGTTGTAAAAAAAAGTGAGTCATTCAGAAAGCCACAGTAGTTCCGATGAAGGCTACCAGATAGGGGATTCCCACGTCATAGTTAAGAGCTTGGAGGTTTTTGGTTTTTTTTTTTTTTTCCCCTCTCTCTCTCTAGGACCCACCCACCACTCGCCTAACTTACTCCTTCTGTTCCCCCCACACACCAGATGTGGCAGCTGCACTGGGCAACTTAATGAGTGATTCCCATACTTTCTGCTTACTCTCCTGACTCCTTTGATCCTACTGAGTCTTCCTCTGAAGTACCCACTGGTATCCACTGAACAAAATCTTACCTGTTGTGATGCTCAACCTAAATTTCATCTCCTCTTCTAAGGCTTCCTTAAAACTTTCATAGAAAGAACTGATCATTCCCTCCTTTATACTCTCATTCTCATGGTTCACTTGTCCACTATAGTTGGTCATGTCTTATTGGGTGGTTTTTTCCATTGGTTTTTTCCCATTGGTCAGCCTGGTCTGTAAACTCTGCTGGCAGGCACAATGATGTGTGTGTCTTTGTAGCTGGGGCACCTAGCACAGCAAACTTTTTCTGTAAAGGACCAGGCAGTAAATATTTTATGTTCCGTGGGCCATATGATCTCTGTTGCAACTACTCAATTCTACTGTTACACTGAGAAACATAAACAAATGGGTGTCATATACAATATTTTGTGACAACCTGGAAGATCAAACCGACCGATATTCATCCTTCTTTGGAACTGTGAGTCGTAAATCAGATCATCTCATCCCAAATGGGACTGATACCAAATTTATTTGGAAGTGGTATTAGGGTAACAATCATGAGACAGATGAGTTGAGGTTTGTAAGGATACCGTGAAGACCAGTAGCCACTCCTGTTTGAGTTGAAAGATGGTTGTGACCCCCTGACACCGGGTAGTAAGGGGCAAAATCCCCAAATACAGTGGATGGAAGCCATGCTGAGAAACAGCCCTCTCAGCACTCAATGACTAATGATAATGATAATGACGACAATAATATCAGCAGTACTGATTATAGCAAACAAACACTGAGGGCTTTCTATGTGTCAGGCACCGTTCTGAGCACTTCACGTGCATTCATTCGTTGAACCTCACAAGAATTCTCTGGGAAAAAAAGTATTACTTGTGTCTCCATTTTACAGATGGAACTGAGACTCAGAGAGGTTAAGTAACTTACTTGAGGTACTACAGTTGGCAAGTGGTGACGCTGGCAATCTAAAACTGACGGACAGCACACACACTCTCTGGTGCTTAAATGCAGCTCCATGGCTGAGATGGACAAGAATCGCCTGAAGCCACAGACAGCTACACACCATCCTCTGAAATGCGAGTCAGAACGCACGGAATGGAATCAAGGAATCTCTCTCTCTTTCTCATTCTCTCTCTCTCTCTCTGCCTCTCTCCTTCTCTTTCAAAGAACCACCCTATGGATTCGGATATGTAGCTGCAATGAGTGGAATGGTGGTTCCCAAAACGATGTGCCCGTGTTCTAGTCCCCCAAAACTGTGGGGATTACCTGATTTAGGAAAAGAGTTTTTTCAGAGGTATGAAGTTAAGAATTTTGGCACAAGGAGGGCCTTATATTATCACGTTGGCCCTAAACCCTATTTCAACTGTCCTTAGAAGAGGAGGAGGGAGTGTGACCACAAGGCAGAGATTGGAGCGATGCAGTCACAAGTGAAGAAATGCTGGTGAGCAGCGGAGCCTGGAAGAATCCTTAGAGCCTCCAGGAGTGGGGTCTGCCACTATCTTGATTTCAGACTTAGAGATTTCAGCACTGTGAGAGAACACGTCTCTGTTGTAAGCTACTGGGTTTGTGGCACATCATTATGGCAGCCCTGGGAAACTGACTCAGAGCCAGTCTTAGTTCCACTCCTTAATTCCTGTCCCCGTGTCTGTGGAAAGTGGGGAAGGCAGCACATACAATGGTCTCTGATTTGAAGTGTATATCAGACTGTGTAAAACAGAACCCCATCATTTCAGTGTTGTCTCTCAGCGGGTGCTGTAATGGAGTCTTCAGTAAGCCAGATACCTCTCAAGTATACCAGCTGGTTCCAGAGGATGGAAGTATGCAATAAAAGCAGCAATTTCATGGGAAGAGTCCATCTCTGCTTTTTTGGTTTTGTTTGTGTTTTGTTTTTTGCTGTGAGATGACGCTGTTTCTCAGACATCATACTACACAGGATGGCATGATGGTGGTAGGTGGGACATTCTATAAGTCCATGGTTGGTGATGGTGGGAGAAGCACTAAGGGCTAGAAAACAAATCCATATCCAGAACATATGTCTATTCCAGTGAAGGTGAATCTCTGCCCTTTTAAAGAGAGAAGTTCAGTGGAAGAAACCAAGAAGTAGGTGTGTCTACTTCTGTCTTACGAAGAAGCTGGTCAGCAGTCTCAGCCAGTGTGGCTAGGGGGCTCCAGATTGGACCCCCTTCTTTTATGTGGTATTGCTATGATGTTTGCTTCTTGTCTTAGGGTCCCTATAATAGTTTCCTATTGATTCTGTAACAATTAATACACGTTTATTGGCTTAAAAAGACAAATTTATTATTGTACATTTCTGTAAGAAGTTAAAAATGAGATCCACTGGGCTAAAAATGAGATCCATGGTTTCAACCTGTCTCCACCTTATTTCTTACTACTTTCTTTCACATACCCTTTGTCTCAATACACGGTTATCCAGTTCTGGCCCCTTTATAATTTGTCACACTGTGCTCTCTTTTGAAGACCATCCATCCCTTGGGCCCACATTGCATGTATCCCAATCCTTCATCCATCTAAATGCCCAATTTGAATGTCACAACCACCAACCCCCAGTTGAAAGGAATCTTTCACTCCTCCCAGCTGCCATTAAAATCCTCTCTAGGTCCCTGACATTACATTTCTTGAGGGCAGGAACTAGACCTTGTTTGTATCTTCGTGTCCCCCAAAGCAGGATTGACATGGATAGTTGTGCGGATTGTATGTTGTGACCCTTTTACATGGGAGGCACTTTATCAATAACTCCTAATAAATGAATGACTGAGAGTTCTTTGATGTTGGCATTATGTTCAGTTTCTAATGTAATGAACTCAGATCTTAAGATGCTGAAAAGTTTGAAGTCAGAACTTCTGGAGAAATAGAAAGAAAGACAACACTAAATAAGATGTAAATCCTTCACCAGATGATGAAGGGTCTTGACTCCCTTTTAAAAGAGATCTGATGAGAGCACACCTCCATCCTTCACACACACACACACACACACACACACACACACCACACAGTTTCTTTCTAACCTTGACTGCCGGGACCACTGTGTAGGGTCATGATAGTCATGCACTTTTTTTGTGTCTGTGACAGGCCTGAGCTTGGCCGCTTGGTTATGCCTTTCCCTACTCCACCCCATTCCCCACACCCCTGCCAGGATCCCTTTACGTGAATACAACTTACCATTCAGTTCCTGTAGCCAATACCAGGAAAGCTGCTACTAGAAATGACATCCAATGCCAACAACGTGATTTCTTTTCATGGGAACCTACCTGGCTTTGTGAAGAAAGAATTAGAATATATCTTAATAACAATAATGCTTCATTGCCAAGAAATCGGATTCTCAGTAGATGGACTGTTTTTGAGCTGGACAGCTGCCTTGAAACACAGCTTGCTTATTCAACAGAACTTTGTCCCTGGATAGGTATCACACTCAGCAGACGGGGACAACCTAGGTAGATAACAAGCCAGTGCTTTCCAAATGAAACCAGGTCCCCACCACTCTTGTTACCACTTATGTAGCCAACTGAGATGAGTAAACAAACCAAGACGTCCTGACAGGTATGGGTGTCAATTCATATCCAGATGGCCTGAGCAGTTAGTTCCCCCACCTCACTGCTCTCTTACTGACCTGAGTGCCAGAATTCAGAACACACCTGCCCAGGCAGCCAGAACCCAGGATGAGAGGCAATATTGCTTAGCATCGCAGATTAGCGGTGTTGCAGGTTACAGACTTGGGTTTGAATTCTGATCCACTGCTCACAGAAAGTTAATTTCACTTATTCACACTCTGCCATTTGGAAATGTGCAGTCATGTTATGGGAGGGACTGAGTCAAATTTTTCTTTGTACTCACAGGAGAAAGTAATGGTTATAAGTAGTGATTCTGGAGCCAGATGGGCCCAAGCTCCACCCCCAGCCCTGCCACTTATTACTTAACTTCTCTAAGCTTCAGTCTTCCTATCTGTAAAATTGGACTGCTCATAAGAGCACTGAATTCAGAGGGTCAAATACGATATTGTTATAAAATATTTGGTATAGAGTAAGTCTTCAATAAGTAATAGCTATTATTAAGGAGGAAAAAAATGACATGCAGTGTTAGCAAATTAGAACCTACATTGATTTTCTCTTTTACTTAACTAGCTGTTTTGTTGTTTTTTTAAGGTGAATATATCCCGTCTTTCTAAAAATTCTTTTTCAGCTCACATGATTTGAGTTCTTACTATGGGCTGGCCAGGTAACGCACTTAACACATGGAATCTCTTTTATCCTTACTGTGGTTATATATTGGTGAGGCAGGTATTATTATCCTCATTTCATAGTTGGGGAAATTGAGGCTCAGGGTGTCTAGTTGACTTTCCAAATTCATTAAATAGATATAGTTGAACACTGGGGTCCCAGTTCTGAAGTTTCCTTAGTCTAAGACTAATTTATGCTCTAATAGCCAAATGGGAACCAAAATATCAACTTCATCAGTGACCTAATAAAGTAGAAATTGAGATTATCTGGTAAATGTCATTGGATAACACAAAATGGGACTTTATGCTTTATTTCTAAATCCAGATCTGGGAGCCTTATAGCAAGAAGTAGGTCCCTAAGGGTGCCTGGGTGGCTCAGTTGGTTAAGTGTCTGACTTTGGTTCAAGTCATGATCTCGCAGTTCATGAGTTCAAGCTCCATGCTCTGTGCTGACAGCTCAGAGCCTGGAGCCTACTTCAGATTCTGTGTCTCCCTCTCTCTCTACCCCTCCTCTGCTCACACACTCTCTCTCTCAAAAATAAATAAGTGTTTAAAAAAACTTAAAAAAAAAGAGAGAAGTAGGTCCCTAGGTAGCCCCTAAGCCTACATAACCAGTTAGTCACAAGTCCACCTTACTTCCCAGCTGGCCACAGGAGACAGCAGCCAAAAGAGGATGGTGAAATCCCCCAGCCCCCTGTGCTGCCCACATAGAGATAAGAAACAAGGGTCAAAGGCTGGGAGTGCTTGCCACAATATCAGTAGAACATGGCATGATCAAGGACCTTTGAGAGTGACTTCATCCATTCGTAAAAACAAGATGGCCTAGCTTCTCTTCAACCATATTTGCCATTCCTCCCCAAAGGATGAGGGGGTGTATGAATAAGCAAGTGCAGAAAACTGACCAGTTCAGCCAAGACTCACCATTTCTGTGGAAACCTGTTGAAGAAGTGAGGGAAGGTGAATAAGGACACTTTCCTAACGATAATGCTTCCAAAACTCACTCCATGCCATCATATCTGCCTACTATAGGAATGTATTCTCAACAGATACACAACTTCTTTACTGCAATTTATACAGCTTTCAGTGCAGCTGTCAAAGAAAATAAAGCCTCCCATTGGCCAATCTGCCCTATGGAAATGCAGTCAGAGTCTTCAAGAGAAGGAAGGGTAAAAGTGACTTGGAAACACACACTAAATAGTGTTTTTATTCCCCTGGATTCACCAGATAGGAGCCCTGTTTTCTTAAAAATTGGGAAGCTAGATTCCTCACTGAAATTATGAGGCTTTCCGTATGGTGGCTAAAAGTATTGACATCAGTGTTAGAGAGATCTGGGTTTGAATTCTGACTCTGCTGCTTAGATGTGCAGAATCATTCTTTTTGGCTGGCCCATATCTGAAATCCCTTCCAATGTTTGGAAGATGCCCTCCCATATATAACTCTTCATGGGAGGTAAGGCCCACCTCCAGGTATGAAAGCCAGATCCCGTCTCTCCAATCTCTCTTACAACTGCACCAGGAGCAGGATGTCTAGGGTTTGTGTCATTGTCAATCTCTTTCAGCAATGTCTTACAGTTTTCAGGGAATAGATCTTTCACTTCCTTGATTAAATTTATTCCTAAGTGTTGTATTGTTTATTGCTATTTTAAATGGGATCATTTTCCTTATTTCTTATTGAGATAACTCATTGTCAGTGTATAGAAATGCAACTGACTTTTGGATGTTGATTTTTGAATCCTGAAACTATTTAATTCCTTTATTAATTCTCTCAGTTTTATAGGAGAGTCTTTAGGATTTTCTCTATATAAGATTGTGTCATCTGCAAAGACAATTTTATTACTTCCTTTCCAGTTTGGATGCTTTTTATTTCTTTTTCTTGCCTGATTACTCTGGCTAGGACTTCCAGTACTATTTTGAGTAGGAATTGTGAGAGTGGGCATTCTTGTCTTGCTCTTGATCTCAGAGGAAAAGCTTTCAGCCATCCGCCGTTGAGTAGGATGTTTGCTCTGAATTGTCACATATGGTCTTTATTATGTTGAGATAGGTTCCTTCTACATCCAAGTTGTTGAAAGCTTTTATCATGAAAGGATGTTGAATTTTGTCAAATGCTTTTTCTGATTCTATTGAGATGATCATATGGTTTTTACCTTTCATTCTATTAATGCAATGTATCCCATTTATTGATTTGTATGTGGTGAACCATCCTTGCATCCTAGGGATAAATACCCCTTGATCAAAGTATATGATCTTTTTAATGTAATATTGAACTCTGTTTGCATCAGGGATGTTGGCCTGGAGTTTTCTTTTCCTATGTTGTCCTTTTTTGGCTTTGAGATAAAGGTAAGGTGGGCCTTATAAAATGAGTTTGGGAGTGTTACCTCCCATTCAATTTTTGGAAGAGTTTGAGAAGGATTGACATTAATTTTTCTTTTAATGTTTTGTAGATCTCACCAGTGAAACCATCCAGTCCTGGGTCTTTTCTTTTGGGGAGGTTTTTGATTACTGATTCAATCTCTTTACTCATTATGGTCTGCTCAGATTTTCTATTTTTTCATGATTCAGTTTTGGTAAGTTGTATATTTGTAGGAATTTATCCATTTGCTGTAGGATGTCCAGTTTGTTGGCATATCATCAGGGAAATGCAAATCAAAACCACAATGAACTATAACCTCACACCTGTTAGAATGATTATTATCAAAAAGACAAAAAACAACAAATGCTAGTGAGGATGTGGAGAAAAGGGACCCTGTACACTATTGGTGGGGATGTAAATTAGTGCAGCCACTGTGGAAACAGTATGGAGGCTCCTCACAAAACTAAAAATAGAAACACCATGTGACCAGCAATTCCACTAGTAGGTATATTCTGAAGGAAATGAAATCACAATCTCAAAGAGATATCTGCACACCTATGCTCACTGCAGCATTAGTTACAATGGCCAAGACATGGAAATAACCTAAGTGCCTATTGGCAAATGAATGGATAAAGAATATGTGATATATATATATATATATATATATATATGAATATTATTGTATTTTGCTTAAAACATATATTTTATAGTGATGTATATAGGAATATTATTCACCATAACAAAAAGGAAATCCTGCCATTTGTGACAACATGGATGGACTTCAAGGGCATTGTTTTACATATCTCACTTATATGTAGAATCTAAAAAAACAAACTTATAGAAACAGAGAAGGGATTGGTGGATGCCAGGGGTGTTATATTAGGAGGGAGGTGGGGAGAAGAAATAAGTGAAGATGGTTAAAAGGTACAAACTTCCAGTTTTAAGGTACATAATTTCTGGGGATATAATGTATATCACGGTGACGATAGCTAACACTTTATTATATATTTGAAAGTTGCTAAGAGAGTAAATCTTAAAAGTTCTCACTACACATGCAAAAACTGTAACTGTGTGAGGTGATGGGTGTATGAACTAACATTATTGTAATCATTTTGCACTGTGTAAAAATATCAAATCGTTATTTTATACACCTTAAACTTATACTATGTTATGAAAATTATTATCTCAATCATGCTGGAAAAAATAAAATAAAATAAGTAATAAAATCTAAAATAATAATAATAAAAAGGACAAATGGTTATTTTTTAGTATCATATGGAGTGATCTTTGTGTCTTATAAGTCTTTGGGAAAGAAATTGCAAGACTTATTTCAGTACTACTGTGTTCTGAAAATATGCCTTCTACCAGTAGTTTATAAATATATACTTTTTCATTTTCAATTAACTTTTATGAAGCATTCAGATTTATACAAATATTTCCATAAAGTTAAAAATAGCATATCATTTTAACATGCTTTCTTTCTAATAAAAAGAGACAAAAAAACAGATGCTTAAATAGAGAAAAAACTCATGGTTACCAGAGGGGAGGTGGGTGGAGGAATGGGTGAAATAGATAAAAATTAAGAGTATGCTTATCTTGATGAGCACTGAGAAATGCATAAAACTGTTGAACCATTATATCGTATACCTGAAACTAATATAACACTGTATATTAATTATACTTGAGTCGAGAAATAACTAAAAAAATAAAAAATAAAATGCTTTCTTTCTGTTCCAAGCAACAGAAAACAGCAGCTTCAACACATAGGCACTGCTTCTTTCACAGATCTAGAAGCCAGGAGGAAGTCTGCCTAGGGTGATGTAGTTGCTCACCTACGCTATTGTGGATTTGACCTCTCTCTATCCTTCTGCTGCATTTCCCTTAAAGTGATGGTATCATGGTTGTTGCCTCAGGATTACAAGCAATAAAATCCATCTGTATTTCAGCTGGCAAGTAAAAACTGGGAGGAACTAAATGCCAAAGAATCACACTTTGGGGGTACAGCCCTTTGAAATGGCTTTTCCTAATGTTTCATCCAGTGGTTTTCTCTTAATGCTAGTGAAATCACACATGCACATCTAATCAAATCTCTGAAAGCTTCTAGGAGAAAGCAGGTTCCAGATAGGGTTGTGTCCAGCAATGCTTCAGGGTCTGCCACAAGTAGTAATAGAATCAAAACTGAGCTACATGATGGGGCGCCTGGGTGGCTCAGTCGGTTAAGTGTCCAACTTGAGGTCAGGTCATGATCTCACAGTTTGTGAATTCAAGCCCCGCATCGGGCTCTGTGCTGACAGCTCAGAGCCTGGAGCCTGCTTCAGATTCTGCGTCTCCCTCTCTCTCTGCCCCTCCCATGCTTGCACTCTGTCTCTCTCTCTCTCTCTCTCTCAAAAATAAATAAACATTAGAAAAAAAATTTTTTTTAAGTGAGCTATATGAATGTTCAAATATGGCATAAGAAAAGGACGTTTGGAACCTTCATTTATAATAAAGAAAGCTGAAGATAACGTGTGAAGAATAAGAATAATAATAACGTACTATAGCTAGCAATGACTAATATTTGTCTGGGACTTACTATACACCAGGCACTTTTCAAACCACTTATACACACTACTTCATTTAGTGCTTGAAACAACCTTATGAGGTAAGTGCTATTATTATTCCCATTTAGCTATGCATAAGCCAAAGCACAAAGAAATCACACAACCTGAAGGAAGTCGCTTGGTGAATAATGCTCAAGCTCCAGTTGAAACACAGTGAGCAAAAATTCTATACCCAGTTTTGCTAAGAAAGAAGAAAGGCAAGTCCAGGTTTTCCTTGTCTTTATAATAAGATTTTTCTCAGTAAGTCAGCAAACGTGTAGCCAATGTGAGCCTGAGACTTAAATTTCTGACTCTCATGACCAAAAATATCAGAGCAAGAATACCAGTCAGTGCATTATGTTAGCATAGGAAATATCTGATTTGGCATTGATTATCCTAAATGATGGTCTGGGGGGTGGGTGGAAATTTGCCTTGATCATAAAATTACTACTACTACAAATGTTAGCAATGTCTTAGCTATAGGCCTTCTATGCCTACAGATAAAAGGACATTTTAGAACACAGCAGATACAATGAAGGAAGGGATCCCATAGCCTGGAGTGGAGGCATCATCTCTTCACTACCAGAAGAAACAATCCACATGTGCCAGGGAATCATAACTCCCATCAAACACTACCAGCAACAAAAAGCTCAGATATAAGCTCACCTCTCATTGGCATAAAGCAAAGTTTCTCAACCTTTTTTCATCATTGTTTCCTAAGGAGCCTATGCAGACATTTCCCCCCCCCAGTTGTCCCCTCCATGACATTTAAACACCACAAACATAAGTATAATATCTGTTAATGTTGTGTGGCTCTTAGAAGTTCTAAATCTTTTTAGTCCCTGAGAATCAATTTTCACCCCCTTGACATGATACTGCCCTTGCTTAAAGTGCTTGATTTATGACTTTAAAAGTTATTCTGAGAAATAGAGCTGGCTCATGGCCTCACTAAAATTCTAATAATGGGCAAGTTCCCCTAAAAAAACTTTAATGAAAGCCTTGCAGCTCTTGATATAGTAGTCATTATTGCTATCAATACTTTTGTAGCACATAGGAAGACTGCACACATACCCTCCATGTCCCCATGTGGTTTGAGGAAGGCCACATGTCTGCCCAAAGAGTCGTCAGTGAAGGAATCACATGTCACTTCCAAGTCAGAATCTCCTATTGCTATTTGGAAACATAGAACTCTTGTTACCTCTACCCATGATAAGCAACAGTCAAGATGTTGACTGCTTTGTCAGCCTGGGTCCCAAAGTGATAACGTATGGAGCAGAGCTCCCAGCTGACCTGCAATGCATAAGAAATAAACCACTAATATTTGCAGGTTGTTTGTTATTATGGAACCACCCAACCTACCCTGATTGATACACTGGGTCATTCATTTACTCATTTAAATGAATGAGAACCCACTATGTGCCAATGTCCTGGGCACTCATGATATAGCAATAAACCAGATAAGTCCTTGCTTTCGTGGAACTTATATTCTAATGGAGAAATCTAGCGAGATCAAATTCAGCAGCCCTTCAGCCCAGAGGGGAAAGGGCATACTGTAGAAAAGAATGAGCCCTTCTCCTTGAAGACAAGGCTAACATTAGGAAATTCCATCTTGCGAAACACTCTCCCCAATCTTTTTTGAAATGAAGATAATTCTAGAGGGCATTGGTCCCTCTGCTCCTCCCCCCAAGACAACAAACGGATGCTAAAACCCTATTTTCATTTTGAAATTTGAAGTTCAGTGATTTGGGAAGGTTACAGAAGGGAATCCTTGGAGAAAGAGCAGGATTTAGGAACGTGTGAAGGTGTGGAGGGGTCTTCTAGATTGCAGAAAATAGCGGGTGCAGAGATGCCAAAGTGCACGTACTTCTCACTCCAACCAAATGGACCACAGGAGCACCAAGATCTAGGATGAGCTAACTCACCAAAACATCAACCTGAGCTCTTGAAAAAAGTCATTTTATTTTGCCTCAGACCCTATATTACTCACAGAGAGATAGATGCTCATTTCCCACAGGACAAAGCCCATTCTTCCTTGAGAGGAATCCTGAACAGAAACACAAATAATTAAACTGAAATAGACCATTTTAACCCCCACTGCAGTTCAAACACCCCAGCCATCAAAGCTGGCCAGCCAAAACCAGCTGCTTAAGATCATCCTTTGAGGTTCAATGAACTAGGGCTTTGTTAGACCAGGAGTGAGAAAGGATTTCAAAGACAAGGGCCCTCCTTGGGAAATGATTTCCTGATGACCTCTTCGAATTACATGCTTTTTCTCATAATACAGTTAGCCCCCTAATCCTTATTCCCTCCACTGTGAATCTCTCCTAAGCCCCTCAGCTGGGCTAGAAGAACATGATGGGAAGAATGGTCACATCCAACTCATGGCAAAATTTCCCTGATTAACCTCACACTCCAGAATAGAAAATAAACAGGAGACAAGTTTTTCTGTTTCTGACTGCAAGTTATGGATAACTTGAGTTTGGGTCTTTGTATAATGGTTCAATTTCAAAAGCAAAAAGATGCTAAATTTTAGCCTTGCAATTAAACCTCACTTTCAGGTACTCTCATCATTGCCGCTGTCTACTTTAATAGCTCCACCTACAACGGTTTCTGAAGATTTTGAATACTTGGGTAATTCTGGAGTTTAGAGTCAGAAACAAACAGACATATTTGAGTTTTTGATAGCAGATACTGCTTTTTTTTCTTTAAAGTGAAGACAATAATAATTTTTAAAAGGATACATACCAGAAATTCAGCTGTTCAACTTTGAGCTAGGATGATTATTATTGTTTAGAAATTTATCAAAGGGCTTTTTACCCAAGGAGTTAATATTACAATACCAGAAAAAAAAAGAATAGGAGTAAGTGAATACGAATCAGTTCCTAGAAGCAAACACACACCCTGAGACTTGAATATCAATTATGTTGAGAGTGCTCATAATAATCTGTTTTTGAAAAAAAAAAAATACTTGTCTGGAAAACTGGATTGGGAGTGAGAATTTTGTTTTTTGCCATTAGCTAGTTGGATGGCCTGAGGGAGGTAACTTTGTGCACTGTCTTCCAGGCATCGTACGAAGCATTTTTTATGAATTAACTCATTTACTCTTCGTGTCATAACCTTTGTGGCAAGATAGTGTTGCTCCTATCCCCACTTATGAGATAAGGAATCTGGTGCACAGAGAAGAGACAGAACTCTCCCAAGATCACAAGTTTCAAAAGCAGATCCTTGCCCTTAACTCTTTCATCTCTAGATGTTCTTGAAAGTCTCGTGTAGGTTTAGCATTCTAAGCTTCCAGAATCTCTAGATCTATACATCCTATGGCTTCATTTCTAAAATTATGTGTAATTCTACCAGTGACTTTATGTTTTATTTCTTTTAAAAATATTTTCTTTGTAAGACTTTGGTCTGAAATCTTAAATGAAATCTCAGGTTTGGGTTAAAATTTTAAATGTTTATTTATTTTGAGAGAACCCAGGCACACTTGAGTGGGGGAGGGACAGAGAGAGAGAGAGAGGGGGAGAGAGAATCCCCAGCAGGCTCCACGCTGTCAGCACAGAGCCCATGTGGAGCTTGATCTCACAAACCCATAAGATCATGATCTGAGCCTAAATCAAGAGTACACTGCTTAACTGACTGAGCCACCCAGAGACCCCTGGATTCAATTAAAAAAAAAATTTTTTTTTTAACATTTATTTATTTTTGAGACAGAGAGAGAGCATGAACAGGGGAGGGTCAGAGAAAGAGGGAGACACAGAATCTGAAACAGTCTCCAGGCTCTGAGCTGTCAGCACAGAGCCCAACGCAGGGCTCGAACCCACGGACCGCGAGATCATGACCTGAGCCAAAGTCGGATGCTTAACCGACTGAGCCACCCAGGCGCCCCTGGATTCAATTTTTAAAAGAGAAGATGAAGAATGAAGAAGAGAGAAAACTTCACTGATTCTTTCTTGAGAATTTGCCCATAAGGGAACCACTTTTAGGTCTATGCAAGGTCTTACTGATTTTTCTTAAGGGGATTGGGGCATCACCAATCCATTGGAAGAAGCTGGAAGAGATGGAAACCAACAAGGATTTGCTGTACAAATATTTATTCATTCAGTTCTATTGTAGTTTATTTTCAAATAGCCCCATTAAACCAAGAATGATCTAGGACCCAACACGTCTCACTTTCATTTTAAAACTTGAAAACCAGAGAGGCATTGTATCATGGTGACTCAGCTCAAGAACTCTGGAGGCAAATGCCTAGTTTAAAACCTGTCTCTGCTACTTAGTGTGGGAATGTTATTTAACCTCTCTGAGCCTCAGGGGATTCAAGTGTAAAATGGGGACATTAGCACCTTCCTCTCAAGGTTGTTTGAGGAGAGCAGGCCACAGGATACTCATTAGGCACACAATATTTAAGTGATGGCATTATTCTAATTATTTTATAATTATAAAAACCCATTTAGAGGCTCTAATCATAAACTTCTAACTCTCCTGAAGCGAATCTTTTCTTCCATTAACTCTACATGCAAGAAAATTAATTATGTAAGAACCATTTTGAGCATTTTCCCTAACCCAGACACTATTCTAAGTAGTTTACAAGTATTAACTCAGGCGATCTTCCTTCCAACCCTACCAGGGGGTCCTGTTATTATAACCATTTTGCAGAAAAGGAAACTAAGGCACAAGGAGATTAAGAAATCTACCAAAGGCAGTAATTAATTAAGCTAGGGGTCAAATCCAAGCCCTTGGTCTCACAGCCCCTGCCCTTCTCTACTCTTCTCTGCACACCCATTTGCTTAAATGATACAATGCTGTCATTTTTCTAAGTCAAAAATGGTTAAAAAGAGGCAATTTTACACGATACAGATTAAAACGCTCACAGAGCATACAGAAGGGAGAAATTAATTTTGCTTGGAGAGGTAAAGAAAAGATTTACAAAGAAATTGGACCTGATGGAACCCTGCAGGGTGGGTAGACAGTCGCTGAGCAGAGAAAAGGAGAGATGATATTCCAAGGAGAGAAATAGCAGGAACAAAAGCAGAGGACGTGAGAAAGCACGACCTATAGATTCTTAAGGTCAGAATGCAGAATCCACTGTGGGGACTCTGGAATTGAGACCAGCCCATTCATGGCTAACCTACTTAACTTGTTCACATTCTGACCTCAATGTTATAAAGGGTATTAGTGGTTTTTAAAGAGTAAAGAATGCATTGTGGCATAAGGAAATGAGTACGCATGAATTTTGGTGCCAGATAGACCTGGTTTGAATCCCAACCCCACTATTTCCTGAACGATCGGACTTGGCCAAACCACTGAAATTCCATGAGCCTCAGTTTCCTTATCTGTAAGATGGGCTCAATAGTAAGATGGGTTACCCTGCAGGATGGTTATAAAGATTACAGATGATATATATAAAGCACTCGGTGGATTGTCTGATGCGTTAATAGTTTTCAATCAGGATTGACCCTTTTTAGCAGTAGTAATAGTATTCATGTCTAATAGGAACAGATTCATTGGCAACCTGCAGGGACTAGTGGCACTAATTATGGTAGTCCAGTCAATGAAAGGTAAATACTATAATTCCCCAGCTCGAAGACTTTTAAAAGGCCAAGGATTATTGTGCTGAGAAGATGCCTCATCTGAAAAATAGCCACATCAACTGACATTTGCATAGCAAATTTTCATATGTGAAGCACCCTCTTAACTCATCTGCTAGTCTCAGCAGCCTTATGAAAGAAGTTGATATTATTGTCTCCACTTGAGGGGAAATAAACCTCAGAGAAGTCCTGGCTCAAGGTCCCATGATAAGTGGCAGAGTAGGGAGGCATGATGTAATTGAAAATGTAAACTGTGTCTTTGTCTATTCTTTATGAGACTGAACACAGAATTTGTTTTGAAAGTTTAGGAAGTTGTAACCTGATGGCCTCCGTTAAGAATGATAATGCAGGGCATTATACAATCATAAAATTTTGTGTGGGGTCCATCAACAACCATCTCCCCTAGCCTTCTCATTTTACAAAAGAGAAAATCGAGAAAAAAGCAATTAAATGAGTCTTCTGTAGTCACTTTGAAAATTCATGGCTGTGCTTCTAGTTAGAGATGGCAGATTTAACATATGCTTCACATTACTCCACCTCCAAAACCCACTAAAAAGACAGTAAAGAGATTGATTTTAAAGACATTAACCCATAAGGACAAAAAGAATAAGAAAGAAAACAACAACAACAACAACATTTCAGAAGATAGAAAGCAGATGGTTGAGTGGTAACTGGCTTAGCAGAACCATGAAACTGAAATTCAAGTTGACAGTGGGGGAAGCCCAGAAGCAACCTGATTTGCGCTGCAAAACCCCAAGAAGCCTCAGAAATTGGCAGGAAGGAGTACCTCTGAGAGTCGGGGTGCAGCGAAAGTTGATACAGGATTTGCTAACAGTCTGTTTGAGAGTAGTCCCCTCCCCTGCTGCCTTCTTCTCCAGGGAGGCTGTATCAGAAAGCTACTAGACAGAGGGATGCCAGGCATTACTGAACAGAGAGACTCTATTGAGAACAGGGAGATTCAGTTAAAGTATGCCTTCTGAACGATGAAAATAGCAACCTCCTGTCTTACCTCGGCCCCCCAGAACACTGACAGCCACGATTTTAGTCCCTAGGCTGAAGATTGAATGATTTGGGTCTGGGGACTCTGACCAGCCCAACAGTAAAGACCTAAAGATACTACTGCTTGGGCAGCTTCTAATGAAATGGCTCTGCCACATCACCTAGTGACACCCAGGAGTCAACAAGTTCCATCCATGCACACAGTTTTCTTCAGCTACTTTGTGCGCCTCTCTTAAGATGACCAGATTTAGAAAACACAAATACGATATTTGGGACATACTTCTACTAAAAATGTATCCATTGTTTATATAAAATTCAAATTTAACTGAGTGTTGGGGCGCCTGGGTGGCTCAGTTGGTTAAGTGTCCAACTTTGGCTCAGGCCATGATCTTACAGCTGTGGGCTCGAGTCCCACTGTCAGCTCAGAGCCTGCTTCGGATTTTGTGTCTCCCTCTCTCTCTGCCCCTCCCCTGCTCATGCTCTTTCTTTCTCTCAAAAATAAGTACACATTAAAAAAATTTTTTTAATAAATTAAATGACTGCTAACTTATCTGGCAACCTTGTCTTCTCTTACATAAAGATGGACATCCAAGAATCACCAAACATTTGAGTAAAACCTCAACATGAAAGACAGTGACTAAAACATACTAATCAGAAAAAAAAGGAACATAAAGACCAAAAAATGCGAGAAAACAAACCAAAAAAACTTTCAAAAATAGTGCCATTTGTGGGGTGCCTGGGTGGCTCAGTCAGTTAAGCGACCGACTTTGGCTCAGGGCATGATCTCACAGTTCATGGGTTTGAGTCCTTCATGGGACTCTGTGTTGACAGCTTGGAGCCTGGAGCCTGCTTCAAATTCTGTGTCTCTCTCTTTCTCTGCTTCCTACTCTCTCTCTTTCTCTCTCTCTCTCAAAAATAAGTAAACATTAAAAAAGTTAAAAAAAAATAGTGCCAATTGTTTTCTCATAAAGTTAAAGGATATTGTGCCTTTGAAACAAGATGGGTTTGTTTGAAAAGAATTAGTCAAAAAACATTAATGAGTTATTATTAATGTTGTGATAGCAGAAATGAAACATTCAATAGAAGAGTTTGAAGGGACAGTAGAATTATGAGAAATAAAACAACAGGAATGGAGACTAAGAAATGATCAAAGAAATAATCCAGAAAATTTTCCGGAACTGAAGAGTATGAGTTTCCAGATGGAAAATTCCCTCTGAATACAAAGGATGACAAAATGCCCTCAGTAAGGCAAAAGTGAAAGAGGAAAGAAGGAAGGAAGGAGAAAGAACCTGAACGAGATATATGTCTTTTTTAGTTCCAGGAGGCCAGGATGAAAGATGCTTGATACATTTTTTTAATGTTTATTTATTTATTTTGAGAGAGAACAAGTGAGAGAGAGCATGCACATGCTTGAGCAGAGGAGGGGCAGATAAAGAAGGAGAGAGAGAATCCCGAACAGGCTCCCCACTGTTGGCACAGAGCCAGATGCAAGGCTCGGTCTCACCAACCGGAGATCATGACCTGAGCCAAAATCAGCAGTCGGACGCTTAACCTACTGAGCCAACCAGGCACCCCAAGATGCTTGATAAATATTAACCAATTTGTTTACAGTTGCTTTAGTGTGGAATTAATACAGCAGTTTAATAAACCTACTAAGCTTTAAGAAATGAGGTTTTAGGGCACCTGACTGGCTAAACAGGAAAAGCATGTGGCTCTAGATCTTGGGGTCATGAGTTCAAGCCCCACATCGGATGTAGAGATTACTTAAACAAACCTAAAGAAAAGTGTTTCTAAAGTTGGAAAAAATGAGGTCTTATAATAATAATGATATACAGGAACATGCACAAAGTAGTGAAAAAAACTAGATCAGAGGCATGCGTTCTAGTCCTGTATCTTCCCCGTATGACTTTAGATACATCACTTCACATCTTTGGACTCGGTTTTATCATCTGCAAGTAGTTTAGATGATAAAATTCTATAATTCTATTTAAATACATAGTCATGAACTATGTGGCATTAACATGATTGAGTACATAATTAAAATAATTTTAAAAGTCTGTATCTTGGGGAGCCTGAGTGGCTCAGTCAGGTGAGTGTCTGACTTCAGCTCAGCCCATGATCTCACAGTTGTGAGTTCGAGTTCCGCGTTGGGCTCTGTGCTGACAGCTCAGAATCTGGAGCCTGCTTTGGATTCTGTGTCTCCCTCTCTCTCTGTGCCCCTTATCCCACTCTCTCTCTCTCTCTCTCTCTCTCTCTCTCTCAAAAATAAACAAAAAAAAAATTTATATAAAAAAAGTCCATATCCTAATAATAGTTAACTACATCACCTCTTCTTTCCCAAACTTCATTTCCTCCTCTTTTTTCTTAGATACTATATATTATTTTATTTAAAAAAAAATAATGAATTCACATTTCTCTAACATACCACAAGATCCATCCATTCAGAAAGTCTCAAAATTGATGCTATGTAACACAGGCGTGAGATATATACATAAGTGACCTATAGAGTCCTGGCACCTGTGCTCATGGAGCTTTCATTCTAGTGCAGAATGAAAAAAGCATAGCCTAGTCTGAAAAAATTTAAACACACAAACAAATACATTTCTTTATGGGGTAAATCGAGGGAAATAAGCTTCTATGAAAGAAAATAATAAAGGGAACCATTTTTTAGAGTTGGTGGTTAGCAAAGGAATTTCTGAGAAAGTGGCTTTCCAATGAGGATAAGTAAGAGTCAGGTGAAGAGCAGGAGAAAGAGTTTACTAGGAAGAGGAGGATGCACATAGGAAGGTCCTAGGGGGGAAGTCACACTCCTAAGGAAATGAGTTTGGCCAGTGTGGAGGCATGAGACTCTCCAGCAGAAAAATGGTATGAGATGAGGTTGATAAAAATGCAGCATTCAGATTATTCTGGGTCTTTGAATCCATGAAAAGTGGTTGGATTTTATTTCACTTTTTTGTTGTTTTGTTTTATTTAATGTTTATTTATTTGGAGAGAGAGAGAGAGAGAGAGAGAGAGAGAGAATCCCAAGCAGGCTCCACATTGTCAGCACTCACGAACCGTGAGATCATGACTGGAGCAGAAAACCAGTCAGACACTTAAACTGCTGAGCCACCCAGGTACCCTGGTTGGATTTTATTTTAAAGGCAAGGAAAAGACATTAAATTATTTTAAGCATTAAAGTGACTTCATCTAATTTACATCATGTAATCCCCCTTACTGTTATTTTATCTTTTTCGATCTTGGATGCTCTGCTTGGAGATAAGCAGTGAGGATGTACACTTGATTAAGAAAATGAAGTACACGGAGGTTAGTGGCTGCCTTGTGAACAAGCTCGATGGTTAGTATATTGCAGACCCAGAGCAAGACCCTGGGTTTTCCAACTCCAGTTACCTTAGTACGTTGCCTGATATATGACTAGGACCCAATAAATATTTGTTAAATAAACGCACATCACACTAGGACATTTTAGCTACTGAGATCCATGGGTCTTTTGGTAAGGACAAATGTGTTAAATCAGCCACCAGAGGGAGTGTGTACTTCCCCCATGTAATAGAAACATTGACCTTGGCAAAGACAGCCGGCTGAAAAAAAAATCTTTAACTGAACAAAGTGCTTTCTCCGGTTTATACCAAAAAAGATTTCATGAAATAGAATTGGCAACATCACAACAGACCCTTTGTTATGTATTTGAGCCGGCCATCTGTCCGTGAAGCTCAGCTATGGACAGCCTCCTGACTTAGAGTTCTCCTGACTTCGTTAAAAAAAAAAATTCCTCCAAAGTAAAGTGTAATGAAATGGAAGTAGCAATATTTCCTGACACGATTCAAACTGTACATGCTGAACAAAAGACTTCTTATTTTTTCTACCAAACTCTGCTGTTTTGAATTTCCTTGAACTTGCTTCAAAATAAAGTTTGGGAAGAAGGAAACTTTGCCTGTGGCACAGAAATGGTCCAAGATGGCTAGAGGAGTCTACCTGTTGAAGAGGGCTCCAACTGCCCCAAGGAAGATAGGACTGCTTGTTTCCATTGCAGCCAGGGCACAATATACAAATGCACCTGGAAACACACACACACACACACACACACACACACACACATACACACACACACACACACACACACACACACTGTAAAAAGCAATGCTTTGAAAAGACTTGGATCCAATCTGCCAACTATTTTTTTATTTTCATTTAATAAAGCTTTGTCAACAACCAATTGTTAAACAAGATTTTGTGTGGTTGGTTCTCAGCCAATACATGGCTCTAGACACAGGTTTGGTCCACACACGTTGTCAGCTTTCACCTGAGTTGAGGCATCAAGGAAAGTTTCCCAGAGAGTCCCTTAGGAGTAAATCAACGGTCTATAATGGATTGATGAAAACTGGTCATTCACTATGTCCTCAGAACTGGATTTAATCCTGTGGGAGACATAAACAAGGTACTGACTCACGGTCCCTGCACTCAATAACCAATTCTTTTTTTGTTAGTTATTGAGGGTATTTTCCAGATATTGCTTTTTTTTTTTAATTTGGGGAGCCAATATTAAGGTAGTTAACTCAGTTTAATCTTTTCTCCTGGATGTATAAGGCCATGAAATAATATGCAAAGCTTAATAGATCTAAATTACTTTAGTAGTATCAGCCCAGGTGCTGTACAAGATTCTTAAGATGTCTATGATATACTCTTTCCCCACAAAGGTCTTACAAACTGGACAGGAGAAAAGTTGAGAGGTTAATCTCTCAAACTGGGCAATATAAATTTGGCAATGGTCAGGGACACAAGGAGGCCCAAACTAAGTTTTGCAGGGATTCAGAGAAGGGATAGATTCTACAGCAATTGAGCAAAAGTGCTGTTGGGGGTATTAACCAAAAAAAAAGAGTAGAAACAAAGGGACAGAAATTGGAAAGCATTGGGCACAACTAGGAAATGCCACCTCATTTTTTAGAAAATAGGTTAATTATAGGACAGTAGTGAGAATTAAGCCTGAAAAAGATCTTTTAGCACCAACATATGGAAAGCCTTAAATAGCATTTTTAGGAGTCCAAATTTAATTGAGCAGAGAGGCAAAATCAACAAAAGACTTTCACTAGAAGTGGGCTTCTGGAAGATTGATGTGTGTAAGGCAAATTGACAAGAACATAAAATCAAGGACGCAACCATTTAAGAGGCTATTGCAGGAGTCCTGACACGTGTAAATTTGGGTGATAACAATTACAACAGAAAGGAGGGAGAGCGGCCAAGAGACAACTCAGGAAACAGCCTAACATAAAAAGTGAGTTAAATAAATGGGGTGAGGCAGAGCAAAGAGTCAAATATTTTTAGTTTGCATGACTAAGGTAATATTTGCACAGTTTACAAAAATAAAGAAGGCAGAAGGTTGAGTAGGTTTGGAGGAGAACAGGATGGTTTTGGTCTTGAAAACTTTGTGCTGCGATGCCAGCAGGACATATAAAAGAAGAAGTCCAGCCGATTCTTAGAATTATGGGTCTGGAATCCAGGAGGCAAGAGAGTTTTCTGGAGGAAAGGATTTGGGAGTTGGTTTTACCGAGGTAAGGGTCTGTGGCAGTGGGTGACCCTGTTGAGAGAGAGAAGGGGCGGGGCAGGGAAAGAGTGTGGGGGTGGGATGGGGAGGGGAGGGGTGAAAGAATGGGAGCAAAGGAAAGGAATCCTGGAAATGCTTTTCTTTCTCAGCCAAGGAGAAGCCATTTAGGGAACTTGAGAAAAACCTCATTGCTGCAAAAGGAGAACTACCACCCATTTGGTCAATAGGGCCATATGCCCTGGAGGGGGGTAGGGGGAGGGTAAGACTGCGAAAGAAAAAAGAAAAAACAGCTGATTTTGTTGACTGGGGAGTCAAAGTTGAAACACTTATTTCACCAATTCTTGTAAGGCTTTCAATAACATCCTTGGAGTAGAAGTCAGATTGCAGGGTGTGAGGAATGAAAGGGGGTAAGAAGCAGAACCAGCCAGTGTAGACTACTAATTCAACAATTCCAGTGAGGACAGAGAGGAGAGGGGTGGTGGGCTAGTTTCAGGTTGTTACGAGATAGATATTTGTATTGAGTTTACATGCTGGGAAGGACATTCTTACAAAATGGGGAAAGAAACTGTGAGAAAGGACTAAGTGGTCCCCAAACGGAGAAAATAACCAAGGGATAAGATCATGGGGGTGGGAGAGGGATATTTGATCATCAGTCCAGGTGGAGACTTTCAGTTTGGTGAGGACAACTCTTCCTCTAAGGGCAAAGGAAAGGAAGAGAGAGTGATACCAACCAAGGAACAAAAGAAAAGCTTTGGAGGTGGAGTGCAGTGGTGAGTTGGGAACACCCATCTTCTCAGTTCAGTGGGTGAGCCTGTAGCTTCTTTGAGAGTCTGGTGGTGAGGAGGGTGGGTCTAAGGGTTGAGAATCATAGAGAAGCCTTAATGCAGCTCCTAGGGTGGGGGCAGGGGGCACAGTGGGAGTAACAAGTGGGGAGTGAAAAGATGGCTGAGTAGCAACAGATTTTTTTTTTCCTCTCTGGGCTCCTGGACCCTCAGGCTGCTGTGGCTGCCTACAGCTTGCCTTCAAAGCCACCAGGTTGGAACTCTTAGCTTGGTAATTCTGGGCAGTGAGACCATGACTCCCGGTACTGCTGTGAGAGGCTTTCCTAGGCCCCATCTGCAAGAAAAGATATGCCAAGGAACAAGGCAGAGGAGTATCACTGAAAACCAGTATTGCATCCCAGCCATCTTCGTACCCCTCACTGAGCTAACACTCCAGAATCGGGGAAATGTCAGACCTCCTTTCGTGGGAAGAGTGAGGTGTGTATCAAAACACATAAATCCTAGGAAGCTCACTCACTGTGAGGAGCAGAGTCCTAACGATTGGTATTTTGATCACTTTTAAATATTTTTAAAGTGAGCGCTTCCAAGGGTAAAGTAAATAGTCCCATTTTGTGGGGCATTTGATTAAATTCCAAACATATCACTGTTCTGGGGTGTGCCTGGTGACTCTGATACCTTTTGGCAGGTTTGCCAAGAAAGTGCAAATCTGAGGGGAGCCCCAGGGAAACAAGGAAGCTATTCTCCTAGGAGCAGGTTGAAGGGCTATGCAAGGGAGAAATGTTCAGGCTCTGTCTCCCCCGTGAAGAGGAGATTAGACTGGAATAAATTAGCAATGTGGGCAAGAGCTGTTACTATATAACAATAACACTTTGTGCTCCATTCAAGGGGCTTCAAGCCCTTTGACAGGACTCTTGGACACCAAGAAGGCACTGGCTAAGCACATCCCAGGTCCGGAGAGAAGTGTCTCTCCCACAATATTCTCACTCTCTGCTTTTTCTCAAACAACTTCTTGCCTTCTTTCCTTTCTGCCCACCTCTGCCCACCCTTCATAACTATGATATCTGCTTTCGCCTGAGAGGAAGCAAAACCGTACTGAGTATCCACGTATAGTAGCAATAGACACATTCATTTATTGAGATCATTATGCGATCTTCACAAAAGCTTTATTAGACAAGTGATATTCAAGTGATGGTCAAAAATATTTGACATTAGGTTTCACCACCAACCACCAGCCACTAACCAATCAAAAGGGATATGGAAGTTGCACTGGGGCCAGTATCAACATGTCAGCTGTGCTAACCATTACCTCCTAGCTGCTGGAGCATGGCAAGAGCCAGGGGTCCCAGGACTGGATGGGGCCTGAACGCACAGAGTAGCAGAGATGGGGGACACTCAAGTGGCAAAAACTTATACCAACTGTTGCAGAAGTTTGTCAATGTTTAGACACCTAGTACTGTTGAATCTTAGCCCCAACTTATCTCCATATGACAGATGAAAATGGAGCCACAGAGGTTTTAAATACCTCACCCAAGGTTGTCCATTGAGTACAAGGATTGGGACCCAGTGACCCTACTGCAAGGCCTTTTCCGCCCTTCTTGCTGGCTCTCTGACTATTTCCCTTCGTCTGTCAGTGTGTGCTTAGAGATGAGAGTACACAGTATTCTGGAGAGGGCGTGTGGGGGCACCTGAGGACTCCCAGGAAACCTCTAAAGCTGCATCTATTAGCTCTCTGTTCGTCCCATTAAAAGTTTTCTCAGTAGTGGCAAGGTCAGGAGGGGAGGGAGTAGGAAAAAATCGACTGAAAAGAAAGCCTATTATTTCCTTTTTACCCCACAGAGAGCAAGAACCTTGTTTATTTTGTTCCTCAGGATACCAACAGAGCCCAACATGTGGCTGACACCCAATACAACTTTGTTGAATGAATGAATGAATGAATGAATGAATGAAAAATAATTTCTTCCCTTTCCATAATGCTTCATATTCTTGTAAGTGCCTTTACACCTGAGTTCGTTGGACCCTCAAAGAGTTCAGCAGGATTATAGGGCAAATATTGTGATTCCCGATGACAGAAGAAGAGGCTGAGATGCAGAGGACTAAAGCAGTCTGCCCACATCACAAAACTAACCGAGGTGGAGCCAGGCTTGGGCCCTGCCAACTCCTGGTCTGGGGCTCTTTCTCGCACATTGTGGGCTTTGCTAAATATGAATAAAAGTTCACATAATTGGAAAAACAAAAGAACATATAATTTACAACCTATCATATGCTTGGTGATACTGTGAAGGCACAATGGGTCTTGTTTCCTCTCCTGCTTACCCTATGTGCACCCCAATTCACCAGACCGCCAGACCCAAGGAAGCCCCTTCACTCTCTCCGGAGCTCAGCCCCATTGCCCTGCATATAGCACCTGGATTTATCTTTTTATATATTTTGTAAGTGAATCCCCCCAAGGGATTCAGCTGGCACACGCCTCCCTTCCCCACTGAGTTCAAATATGACATTTAATGGACACAGAAGACTAATGTCCCTCTAACTATGGAGAATGCCTGCTCTTATAATTCCCTATCTGAGTCCTCCAGAAGGAGGTAACTTTGGGCAGTTGCTATCTTCTTTGTCCTCTTTACCTATTATAAAATTTCCCCAAGTATGGTTTCTGGATCAGCAGCATCAGTGTCACCTGAGAACTTGCTAGAAATGGAAAATACTCTGGGGTGCCTGAGTGGCTCAGTCGGTTCAGCATCTGACTTTGGCTTAGGTTGTGATCTCACAGTTTGTGGGTTCGAGCCCTGCATCAGGCTCTGCGCTGAGAGCTCAGAACCTGGAGTCTGCTTCAGATTCTGTGTCTCCCTCTCTTTGCCTCTCCCCCCAACCTCTCTCTCTCTCTCTCAAAAATAAATAAACATTAAAAAAAAGAAATGACAAATTCTTTGGTCCCAGACCTACTAGAATCGCAGGCTCTAGGGGTGAGGTCCAAGAATTTATGTTTAAAAAGCCCTCCAGGTGATTCTGGTGTTTGCAAAAAGTTTGAGGGCTACCATCCTATTAAATCCAATTTTTTTTCTTACCTGAGGCAGGGAGTCACCTCCTGTTCCCATTGGGCTCTCTGGGGACCACTCAATTCACTGTTTTGTTACCCCTTCTCTCTCCACGGGAAAGCCTGTAGTATAGTCTTGTTAAAGAAAATATTAATTTACCTCCCTGGAGAAACGGCTGGACTAGATGATCCACTGGGACTTTTTCAAATTGGGAAGCTCTGACTCTTCAAGGGAGTCACAGCTAAGCAAATGGCCTTAAAAAGAAGGCAGAAGACTCCTGCCTAGTGAGCTTCCTCTTGCTGCGGGCCCAGGGCTGGAGTGAAGCGAGGACATAGGCCAGTTGCCAGCTCTTAGTTGCAGCCCCAGGAGATCTTTGATGTTCTCCCCTTGCAGTCTAGGGTCCCTGTTTTCAAGAATTTATCAGAATGACCCAGACTTAGCAAACTTGCTCTATGTACCTTGGACAAAATAACCGCTGAGTCAATTCTGCGAGGAGTCTTGGATTGTCCGACTACAAACCTGTTTATAGTTGACTTCCTCTGGCAAACTGCTATCAGATGCAGAAACTGGTGTCATTGGTTTGGCATATAGTGGATCATTCTCAGCATTTGTGTTGGGTGGGTAGTCAATTCAAGAGCCTTTAGCAAATATGAAAAAGAGATGGTCCAGTCCTGCCTTCACATCTCCCTCACTCCCACCCCTCCCTTCTTTCCAAATCCCCACCCCCGAAAAGATAATGTGAGGATTCAAAAGGAGGATAATTTATCCACATTCTGGAAAATCTGACACATTTAAGAGAGAAGGAACCTAATCCCTGTTCATTTGCTAAATTCGGATACGCTTTTCCTTTTTAAAGGCTCTACAATCTACTTCTCATTGATACATTTTGCCAACCAGAAAAATTACCTGACTCCTCTTAACCTTTGTAAATTTCTGTTCCTCCCTCTTCTGGGTTCTTCAAGTTATGAAATCACAATTACTGAATGGAGAGATGGTCAAGTGGGATAAGACCAAAATGTTACAATCTCCATTGAAGACAACATGTGAAGGTCCTGGAATTGGATTCATGAGACTTGGGTCCCAACCAGGGCTTTGCCACTGGTGACCTGGGAGATTGTGGCAGGTCACTGCTCCACTCTGGGTCACAAAAACAGATCTTTAGCCTGTTTTCCAACTCTCTGATACTATGAGTGGGCACACATGACATAGGTACATCCTATTAAGGGGTTTTATTATCCTTGTCTAAGAACCTGGGCTTGGGGGCAACAGGTAGACTTAAATTTGTTTGCCAGTTTGACCAATTGGTACCAGCTGTCTGGAATGTGGGAAAGGCTGTCGCAATTGACCAAAAGGTCAGCCATGGGTGTGAATGGAAGAAACGGGAGGGCCAGGTGGTTACATTCCCAGTGCTTTGTTTCTTTCATAGTTCTTTTACAACTAGCACTAATTTTATGTATGTGTCTGTTTAATTGTATCTTAGTTGCCTACACCATCATATCATAGAGTTCAGTGCCTGGCACAGAGCCTGTTACCTGCTAGATGCTCACTAATATCTTTTGAGTAGATGCATGAGACTAAGTAACTTAAGGGCATGTCCAGGTAACTTAAGGAATAGAGCAGCAGCAGGAAAGGACTTCAGGAACACTTGACACATGTAGAGAGTCTAAGAGCCCCATTCCACGCATCCTCTCAGATCTTTACTAACTCTGATTCTTATTTTCTCTAAGACTGAATGTCAATCTTTCAACTTCGTGGAGAAGAGGTAGAAGTGGTGGGAGGAGGAATTTTACTGGGATTCAATGAACACTTCTTTTGGATATTGCTTCTTTTTTGAATGTTTTCATTGAGAGTTTGAATAGGCACCAGTTAGGTTGAGAAAAGATTCGGTAGGGAATGTAGCTGCTCTGTATTGCTCTGATTTTCCAACCGCCAGGTGAATTTTCCTGGAGTCTTGAAGACCTCACTCTGCTCCTCTTTACTCTTCGTTTGTGTTGGAGGGTGCATATTATTATAGTTGGGTATTAGACTTTACCGAGGGCTGGGAGAGAGGGAGGCTTTCTTGGTAAACTTGGCTCTGTGGCTTGGCAGTCGCACAATAAAATGACTTTATCCCCAAACCAGATGTTCAAGTTGTTTTAATAATATCTTATGATCCCTCTCCTAAATAAAACAAAAACTCACTCTATCAGTATGTTCTCCAGGATTAGAAGTTCAATTTCTGCTCTCAGGTTTTACCCACCAGAGGGTAGCACCAAGACAAAATTGAAATAAATCGCTGGCAAAACTCAGACTTGGTTTGGGATAACTTGCTCTGGATTCTGTGTAAAATTACCTGAGCATATCAAGATAAGTTCCTAAATGCCTCATAAAGTTTCCAGGTATCCATTGGTCTCTGTTACCAGGAATAGTATTGGGACATAGAACAAATCCTCACAGACTGAGTGAGACTGATTATCATTCTCCTTGCATAATCAATTTACCTAGAACCTTAATTCTAGGTAAGCTATTCCAGTGTATGTGAAATTGGATTCAGTGATTATTGGGTCCTCTTTAACCCAACGAGTTAAAAAAAGCAAGACTTGTTACAAAATAACTTACTGACTTGTCCACACTTTCCAAATTGGCATTTAATTGGCCCACTATCATCAGTGGCTATTGACTCAGGGGCATATCCTCAGGGGTCAAAGGATGACCCACTTGAACCTTTGGTAGGATTGTAGGATTCAGGAACTCTTCTTCTGTTCAGTTTTATATTTTCACATAGCACCCTTTCCCTTTCTCCCGTAGCAATCTCCCAACTTGTGATTAGACAATTCTGATTAATGTCAGTGGACTGCAAGCCTCTTATAAACAGGAACCACGCATGTTTTCTCACCTGAGCCCTCAGAAGAATGCTTAACACAGACAGGTCCTCCCTCAGTAAATATAATTGAAAGAATGAACAAATCATTGGATGCAATAGCGAATGAATAAGTATAGTAATAAGCATTCTTACGGAAATGTTCTCAAGAAGTTGGAAGTAAATTGCAATTTTTTCTTAATTAATTAGTTAAACAAATATTTCTTTTTTTTAAATGTTTTACTTAGAGAGACAGAGAGCATGAATGGGGTAGGGGCAGAGAGAAAGGGAGAGAGAGAGAATCCTCAGCAGGCTCTGTGCTGTCAGTGCAGAATCCCCATGTAGAGCTTGATCCCACGAACTGCACGATCATGACCTGAGCTGAAATCAAGAGTTGGACACTCAACAGACTGAGTCACCCAGGTGCCCTGAAACAAATATTTCTTAAGCAACTGGGTCTAGGCATTGAGAGATGAAAGTTTTTGTTCCTAAAGAATTTGCAAGCTCATGGGGGAAGCAGACAAGAAATTAGACAATTAGAATTGATACCATATGAAAAAGGAGAGCAGTAAGTTTTGTAGGAATACAGAAAGCAATATCTGGCTCAGTCTGGAAAAGATCAAATTCTCAGAGGGGATGATACCCACTCTTGAGGATTCAGAGGGGGCAGTCAATTCAAGGAATCCCTCTAGCAACAGATCCTCAACACAAAACTTCCTGTAGGGTCAGTAGCCAAATCAGGGAGACAAAATAACAGAGAAGTTAAGAGCCCAGTCCCTAGAGGCCAACTGCCTGGCAGGAATCTTGCTTCTACCCCACTCATAAGCTGTGTGACTTTGAGCAAGTTACTTAAATTCTTGTGTCTAGGGTTCTTTATTTTAAAATGAGAACAATAGTAGTATTAACCTCATGTGATTTCATGAGGAATAAATGAAACAAAACATTTGAAGCACTCAGAATAAGCCTTGACACATGGAAGAACTCAACAAACATTGGTTATTATTATTATTATTATTGACATTGTTGATGAGTACTTCATGGATGTGGCACATGTTGAGGGCATAGTTTGGGAACAATAGGGGAGAGAGAACAATGAGTTAGGAAAGGACCACACTGATTAAAAAACAAAACAAAACAAAACAACCTATATCAACTGTGTCTAAATAATGACCACTAGTTTTGGCCCACCCACCAATCCTCTGTGGGATCATTTTAACATTGCTGATTGTTTGAAGAACAAAATAGAAAATCTATGGGTCTCAACATGTCACTTTCAAACCTGCCTCCTCAGTTCCCAGAACAGATTAAGAAATTACATCAGCAGCAGCAGCAGCAGCAGCATCCTATTTATAAATATGTGAAGAACAGTCTACCTGTGCAAGTTAAATATTAATTCAAATTCATTTATTCAGCCTTTACCGAGCACTTCCATATGCATGAGCATCAGGGATGACCATGACATGATCTCTGTTTGCAGAGCTCAGAGCCTTATGAGGCAGGTGAATGTGTACAGAGAAAATTAGAATACAACAAATGTGCAGTGCCAGAGGAGAAGTCTGCATAAAGGGATACTGAAGGATCGAGAAGAGAGCAATACCTTCACCTGGGAGCCAGGAAAGTCTCTACAGAAAAGAAGTAAGACTAGGTCGAGCAAACATGAGAAAGGCAATCTCTCTGACTCACTTTGAGAAATCCACCAGACTTAAGAAAGTACCTTGTCATAAAGATGCTCCATAAACAGCTATAACATTGCTGCATGGATGAATAAAGAGGCTCACTTTTCCTACTACCCTATTCTTTTTTATCCCCTCCTCTCAACAACAACTTCCCACATTCTCTCTTCAACCCCAGGGGGAACCTCCATTTCATTACTCATCGCTTTCACTGCCTGGTCTTTTGTAAACCTCTCAAAGGCCTCCTCTAGTATTGCTCAACAAACACAGGTGTCCTGGGTGAAGCATACAGCATTTAAATCACGAGGAAAGCCTGACACAAATGAGCATTTTCCACTAATTTTTCACTGGAGAATGTGAAGTGCCGAATCAAGGAGGGACAATGTGTGCTGTGTGGTCGTTGTAATAACCATGCCATGTCCCACCTGGCCTTTTCCCCCCCAAACTCCCTTGTGGAGACAAGCCTCAGGTCTGCTAAGTTTCACACGTGTCTACAGACACAGGCACAAAACACAAGCTCCCCCACCGCTGCCAAGAGTGCTGAACCCAACATGCCCTGTGTCTCCTCACCACTTCATCAGAAACAAAGGAGACCCTAAAGGAATCTAGGAAATGGGGCCCCCAAACCATCCCATGGCTGCATGCAAGGCAATGCTTCACTAGATTCAAACCGTGCGTTCTGTCCAATCCACCCTTCCATTCTGCGTCAGCCCCACCCCCTCTTCATCCTTTCCGCACCCAGATTTTGTTCTCACTACTAAACAGCCAACAGTCGAAAAGGTCTTCCAAACAAAATTACATTTCCTTCTCTTTTCATCCCCAGAGCATGGTGTATCCAAACCACGTGGCAACTTCACTCCTCATAAATCAATTGTTTAATTGACAGAAGAGGAGATTTGTTTAGAAGCTCCCCAAACTCAAAATTGCATATGACCCATCTTCCCCAAATGCCCAGAAGACCTTGATAGTCTATTGTTTTTCCAGGAACTTTGCAACTTCCACAGTCTGGAGAAGGGTCAAGTGCCTGCAGTCCAATTTTCTCCCCATTTTTCTGGTCTGAGAAGATGAGAGTATCATTTGGGATTTGTGGCAAATTATAATCTGTGTGGCCTCTTTACATGAGAATGAGATGGAATGTTTGGATGAAGAATTTTTCTTATCCATAGATTGCCCACAACACTATGCAGTGAACTCTCCAAGTTTTGGAATTAAAAAAACAAACAAAAAAAGAAAAAGAAAGAAAAGAAAAGAAAACTTTCAAATATTTGAGGAAGTATTTTAGAAAGTTCTGGGGGAATAGAAAGTACTAAGATTATAGGGAAAAGGAAATGGAGAGAGGGAGAAAATTGAAGCAGGAGGAAAAAGAGGAGGAAAAGAACAATAGTGAGAGGAGGTTTATATCCAAAAGGTTCTTTCTTTGAGCAGAAATTCCACTTAAATGCAATTCTAAATTCCCAGAAAGCAGGTAGTCAAAGTCTCTCCACTGATTACTGTAGGGTTTTTTAGAATATTATGGAATGGGCATCCAAGAAGTGACAGGCAACATGTTCCCGGATGAGCTCTGCCATTTTTATTTTATTTTACTTTATTTTATTTTATTTTATTTTATTTTATTTTATTTTATTTTATTTTATTTTATTAATTTTATTTTGTTTAATTTACATTCAAATTAGCATATAGTGCAACAATGATTTCAGGAGTAGATTCCTTAATGTCCCTTACCCATTTAGCCCC
>NW_024412413.1:19103373-19280381 GCF_014898765.1 Herpailurus yagouaroundi
AGATTCCTTAATGTCCCTTACCCATTTAGCCCACCCCCCCTCCCACATCCCCTCCTGTAATCCTCTGTTTGTTCTCCATATTTATGAGTCTCCTCTGTTTTGTCCCCCTCCCTGTTTTTATATTATTTTTGTTTCCCTTCCCTTATGTTCATCTGTTTTGTCTCTTAAAGTCCTCATATGAGTGAAGTCATATGATATTTTTCTTTCTCTGACTGACTAATTTCACTTAGCATAATACCCTCCAGTTCCATCCATGTAGTTGCAAATGGCAAGATTTCATTCTTTTTGATTGCCGAGTAATACTCCATTATATATATGTATACCACATTTTCTTTATCCATTCATCCATTGATGAACACTTGGGCCCTTTTCATACTTTGGCTATTATAGATAGTGCTGCTATAAACATTGGGGTGTATGTCCCTTTGAAACAGCACACCTGTATTCCTAGGATAAATACCTGGTGGTGCAATTGCTGGGTCATAGGGTAGTTCTATTTTTAATTTTTTGAGGAACATCCATACTGTTTTCCAGAGTGGCTGCACCAGCTTGCATTCCCACCAACAATGCAAAAGAGATCCTCTTTCTCTGCATCCTCGCCAACATCTGTTGTTGCCTGAGTTGTTAAAGTTAGCCATTCTGACAGGTGTGAGGTAGTATCTCATTGTGGTTTTGATTTGCATTTCCCTGATGCTGAGTGATGTGGAGCATTTTTTCATGTGTTGGTTGGCCATCTGGATGTCTTCTTTGGAGAAGTGTCTATTCATGTCTTTTGCCCATTTCTTCACTGGATTATTTGTTTTTTGGGTGTTGAGTTGGATAAGTTCTTTGTAGATTTTGGATACTAACCCTTGATCTGATATGTCGTTTGCAAATATCTTCTCCCATTCTGTCGGTTGCCTTTTAGTTTTGCTGATCATTTCCTTCACGGTGCAGAAGCTTTTTATTTTGATGAGGTCCCAGTTGTTCATTTTTGCTTTTGTTTCCCTTGCCTCTGGAGACGTGTTGAGTAAGAAGTTGCAGCGGCCAAGATCAAAGAGGTTTTTGCCTGCTTTCTCCTTGAGGATTTTGATGGCTTCCTGTCTTACATTTAGGTCTTTCATTCATATTGAGTTTCTTTTTGTGTATGGTGTAAGAAAGTGGTCCAGGTTCATTCTTCTGCATGTCGCTGTCCAGTTTTCCCAGCACTTGCTGGGAGGCTGTCTTTATTCCATTGATTATTCTTTCCTGCTTTGTCAAAGATTAGTTGGCCATATGTTTGTGGGTCCATTTCTGGGTTCTCTAATCTGTTCCATTGATCTAAGTGTCTGTTCTTGTGCCAGTACCATACTGTCTTGATGATTACAGCTTTGTAGTATAGCTTGAAGTCTACGGTTGTGATGTCACCTGCTTTGGTTTTCTTTTTCAAAATTGCTTTGGCTATTCAGGGTCTTTTCTGGTTCCATACACACTTTAGGATTATTTGTTCTAACTCTGTGAAGAATGCTGGTGTTATTTTGATAGGAATTGCATTGAATATGTAGATTGTTTTGGGTAGTATTGACATTTTAACAATATTTGTTCTTCCTATCCAGGAGCATGGAATCTTCTTCCATTTTTTTGTGTCTTCAATTTCTTTCATAAGCTTTGTATAGTTTTCAGTGTATAGATTTTTCACCTCTCTGGTTAGATTCATTCCTAGGTATTTTATGATTTTGGTGCAATTGTAAATGGGATCAATTCCTTGATTTCTCTTTTTGTGAATAGGAATGCAACCAATTTCTGTGCACTGATTTTATATCCTGCAACTTTGCTGAATTCATGAATCAGTTCTAGCTGATTTTTTTGTGGAATCTTTTGGGGTTTCCATATAGAGTATCATGTCACCTGCAAAGAGTGAAAGTTTGACCTCCTTCTGCTGATTTGAAAGGCTTTTATTTCTTTGTGTTGTCTGATTGCAGAGGCTAAGACTTCCAATACTATGTTGAATAACAGTGGTGAGAGTGGACATCCCTGTCTTGCTCCTGGCCTTAGGGGAAAGCTCTCAGTTTTTCCCCATTGAGGATGATATTAGCATTGGGTCGTTCATATATGGCTTTTGTGATCTTGAGGTATGATCTTTCTATCCCTACTTTCTTGAGGGTTTTTATCAAGAAAGGATGCTGTATTTTGTCAAATGCTTTCTCTGCATCTATTGAGAGGATCATATGGTTCTTGTTCTTTCTTTTATTGATGTGATGAATCACGTGAATTGTGTTGCAGATATTGAACCAGCCCTGCATCCCAGGTATAAATACTACTTGGTCGTGGTGAATAGTTTTTTTAATGTATTGTTGGATCTGTTTGGCTAATACTCTTGTTGAGGATTTTTGCATCCATGTTCGTAGGAAAATTGGTCTATAGTTCTCCTTTTTAGTGGGGTCTCTGTATGGTTTTGGAATCAAGGTAATGGCCTCACAGAAAGAGTTTGGAAGTTTTCCTTCCATTTCTGTTTTTTGGAACAGATTCAAGAGGATAGGTGTTAACTCTTCCTTAAATGTGTGGTAGAATTCCCCTGGAAAGCCATCTGGCCCTGGACTCTTGTTTCTTGGGAGATTTTTGATTACTAATAAAATATCTTTACTGGTTATGGGTCTGTTCAAATTTTATAATTCTTCCTGTTTCAGTTTTGGTGGTGTATATGTTTCTCGGAATTTGTCCATTTCTTCCAGATTGTCCATTTTATTGGCATATAATTGCTCATAATATTCTCTTATTATTGTTTTGAGCTCTGCCATTTTTAATCAGAAAATGTGGGTCATTGTCTCAGTTCTGCTGATAAAGCAAGTGATCTGGGGCACATCTTCACCTGGCTGGTCTCAGTTGTATATCTTATATCCTAGCCCAAGTCCAACCACATCTCACCTACCCTCCCTGTGGTCTTTATCACCATCATCTTCCTCTTGGGGAACTGCAACAGCATCAGAAAAGTCTAGAAAGACCATCAGCCCAGGATACTCAGTTGTGGACACATATTAGAATCACCCGGCCAGCTTTTAAAAATACCAAGGCCTAGGGGCACCTGGGTGGCTCAGTCGGTTGAGCGTCCGACTTTGGCTGAGGTCATGATCATGCAGTTCATGGGTTTGAGCCCCGGGTCAAGCTCTGGGCTGACAGCTGAGAGCCTGGAGCCTGATTCAGATACTGTGCCTCTCTCTCTCTCTCTTCCCCTCCCCCACTTCATGTTCTGTCTCTCTCTCTCTTTCAAAAGTAAAAATTAAAAAAAAAAAAAAAACATTAAAAAAAATACCAAGACCTAGGCCAGCCTGTTAAATGGTTAAATGGACATCTCTGAAGGGTGGCTCTGGGAGCTGTATTTTTTAAAAGCCCTCCAGAAGATTCTAATGAGCCTGCCTGGACTGAGAATCACTGTTCTAGCCTAGTCTCTGGGAAATTATTTATTTATGTGTTCAAAAGATATTCTTGAGTGCCTACAGGTTATCTGTAACTGTGCTGGGTATTTTGCAGTGAACACTACAAAATGTTAAGCTCTTATACATTCAACTGGAGAGAGGAAGACAAAAATCAATCAATCAGTCAATCAATCAATCAATCAATTACATAGCTCCACATAGTGATATGTGCTATACAGAATATAAGATGTGATATAATAGAAAGTAACTGGAGGGGTAACTGCATGGTCAGAGAGGGTCTCTCTAGAAGATGATTTGGGGACTATGAAAAGGATCCTACCAGGGGATTAGGAAAACAGCATTCCCAGGAAGAGAAGCAGCAAGTGCAAAGGCCCTGGGATAGATGGCCAAGATACTGAAAGGCCAGCACTGCTAGAACAAAGAACTTCAGTAAAATAGGGATGGTGACAGCTGCCCTTAAATTATCACACTGCTATGTTGCAAAGATATGTGAGGTTTCAGGAAGCACCTGGGAAAGAAAACCCCCCAAAAATACAAAGGTGCACTATTCCATTGTTATCACATCTTTGTAACACAACTCAATGACCTGGATACCAGATGATAGACCCATGACATCCCACTAACTTAGCTTTGGAACCCAATCACTGCACTGTGATGCATTTGCAGAATCCAGGCCTGGACTTTTCTGGGAAGTCCTGGATAGACTTTATAGATATGCAGTTATGTTCCAGAAATCTGTGATGAAATGCTGAGACAGGTTTCCATTTATTAGACTCTACTCTCCTGACACAAGAGACAGAGTTCAAAGTAAAAATTAGAAGTCCTTAGAGCCACCCAGGTGCCCCAAATCTGTCAATTTTTAAATATTGGTCACTCTTCCAATATTTAAAAAAAAAAAGGCTATGGCCTGGCTGGCTCAGTCAGTAGAATATACGACTCTTGACCTCAGAGCTGTGGGTTTGAGCCCCATGTTGGGTATAGAGATTACTTAAAAATAAAATCTTAAACAAAAACAAAAACAAAATTAGAAGTCCTTAAAATGAGCTGAAGGAGGATGGGTTACCAGGCTGCTAAATTGGGTAATGGTCTCCTGTCAGATAGCCTCCTCCCTGGGCAACCTGACAGCTTGCCTTTTGCAACATTCCATACCTTCACCCAGAGATGAGAAAGCCTAATCACACTACCACTTTCTACTATCCCTGAGAAAAGTACTTTGGAAAAATGACATTAATTATTTTTAGCTAAAATTGTTTCATTAATGCTTTAATCATCTTTAATCACACAAGTAATACATACTTGCATTTTGCTTATTATGAAACTAAAATAGAGAAGGTGGAAGTGTCTTTGAACATGAACCCTGATCTTCAGAAGTAGCTACTATTAATAGATAGTTGCTGTGCATTTATGTACATACATATGTGCCCATGCCATGGAAAATGTGCAGATATTTTTTTCTTTTTATATAAATGGCATCACAATGAATGTCTCCAAAGGGATATGCACAAGGATACTTACTGTGAATGTTGGCTGTCAGTAGGGGAATAGTTGAATGCATTGTGGTATATTCAAACTTGGGGATTCTGTGCAGCTGTTTTGAAAAATAACACAGCTCTAAGTGAACAATTAAAGCTTCAAGAGGCACTGCTGAATTTCCTTCACTTTCTTTGGACTTGATTTTGTTGTTTCTTCAGTCATGTCTCAGGAGTCAGGGAGGTTTATCCAGTTACATAAAGAAAGTAGAGGCATCTGGAAGAGGCAAAAGGAACAGGCTCCAGACCTTCCAAGAGAGGTGAGATGGGGAGACACAGTGAGAGAGAGGGTTGAGTTTGGCAAACCAAGCATATTCAAGGGTATAGAGCAATCTTGTTATGGGTCAATATAGTAGCAATTGGAAAACAGCAAAAGAAGGTGAGTTCCAGGAGGTAGATGAAACTCAGAAGTAGAGAATTCAAAGCAGATGCTACTTTGACATGCTCAGCTGTGGATGGTCCTGTTAGTGGTAGCTGGGTTCTGGGAACTAGGCTGGAATTCAAGGCCAGGATGGTCAGTCCCCAGAGGGAAGCAAGGAAGAACAAGGCAGAGTCACTATTTATTGTTCCATGTATGTATGTATGTATGTATGTTTATATGTATATATGTATTATCAAACATCTCCTATGTGTTAAGCACTATTCTAGGTGTTGCAGCTACAGATCTTAATATGACAAGCTCAGTTCCTGCCATAAGCACACAAATAATATATTTTCAAAGAGTGACAAATATATAAGGACCTAGAGAGGGTGAAGTGCAGACTACATGAGATGGGAGTCAGGGAAGGCCCTTCTGAGGAATAGACATTGCAGTAGACACCTGAGTAAAGTGAGGGATAGAGCCAGATAAATCTCAGAAGATACAGAGTATGCTTAAAAATAGGGATACTCAAATGGAATTGGAAGGAGATAGATTAATTCAATCCACTCTACTTCATCCATTCATTCATCTATCAAGTATTTGTTGAGGGTCCATTTTGGAGTCAGACATGCCCCTGTTGCACCACACGGTCAAGGAAGTTGAGAGTCCACTTTGTAAAGCATTGTGCTAGGACTTAGGAACACAATAACAAGCAAGGTAGACAGGGTCCTGCCCTCATGAAGTTTATGTTCTATTAGATAAGGAAAGAAATAGGCATAAGGAACATCACGTGCAAATCCAAAGTTATGAAAGAGCTTGAGTGTTGAGTGTTTGAGAGACCAAAAGAAGGCTACTGTGTAGTTGGAGTGAAGTGGGATATGTCTAGGAGAGTGACACTGGAGATCAGAGACATTGGTAAGAGCACAGTCTTGTAGGATCTTAAAAATCAGGGCAAGAATTTTGCATAAATTCAAAGACTTCAAGCAGGAGGTGGAGTGAAGGGATGACATTATCCAGTTCATATCTTAACTCCTAGTAAATACAGAGAATGGTTTGGAGAGAGGCAATATGGTAGCAGGGATATGAGTTGGGATGTTGTTGGAATAGTCTGGGTTCCAACGATGGCAGTGGAGACAAAAAGAATATGGCATATTTGAGAGATATCTCAGAGATGGGATCCAAAACCTTGAGGATAGATTGGAATCAAGGATGGAAGGAAGGCAAAAAGACAGGTTGACTCCTAGGTGGGTATCTGACAGAGACACTGGGTGGACGCTGGTTCCATATCTGAAATGGACAAGACTGTGGAAGACTCAAGACTGTGGGCACACATCTCTCCTTCTGTTTCTCAGAAATACACCTATCCCCCTTTAGATGGTGTCTTTTCAATAACTAATAAGCTACCCAGTAAAATACTGCAGTCCTTTCAGATATTTTTAAGTTAATTTTATTCTTTATTAGTAATACATTTACATGGTTTACAAAATTTAAATGATACAAGTCTTACAGAATAAGGTATACACTGAGAGGTCTAGCTACTAGCCCTGCCCCATCTCTTCTATTATCTACCCACCTCATCATTTTTAGATATTCACTTGTATCAGCTTTTGCTGTGCAAGAAGCTCAGGGGCTTAAAACAACAGTTTATTTAGCTGTGATTCTGTGGTGGGCTGAACAGGTTTTCTGGTCTTGGTGATCTTGATGGAACTGAGTATGCTCCCTGCTTCTGGGGTTAGTTGGCTACTTGGCTAGAGGCTGGTGATCTAGATTGGTGTGATGATTATACTGTGTTCACTTAGCTTACCTGCTACTGCATTTCTCTTCCCTGTATAGTTCTGTATAAGGGTAGAAAACACAATACGTTTGCATGATGTTGGAGGGTAAGAAGGAAGTGACTGCCATTTATGCTTGGAATGTTGGTTTAGGGCCCCAGGCACCACTGCATCTCCTGCTCTTGGTTGTTGACCAACTAGGTCACCCTTTGCTGTGGGGCAATGGCAAGACCCACACTCCTTCAGCTCCAATGGATGTCCTCCTTTGCTTGCCTGAGTCCTGAGCCAGGCACATGCACATCTCCATAGCAAACAGATTCAATGCAATGGGAGACAGAGATTCTAGTTTGTCCTCAATCCCTCTTGCGTTGTGTTCACCTTTTCTTTTTGACTACCTGCCCTGCTGACCTTCAGTGACTTCAGGAACAGCATCAGATGAAAAAGCAGAAGGCTTCCATAGATTTCTTTAGCAGCTCTCCTTTGTGGTCTCTGACTAATGTCTTTCAATGTGTAAGGTCTAATCCCATTAATACAGCCTCTATTCCACATCACTCTGCAATTGATAAGTTCTTGACTAGGTTATGGGGGGTGGGAAGTGGATAGGCAGCTGGGTCACATGTCTCTCATCATCCATTGGCCTAGCCTGGGCTTCTTCACATGGCACTCAGAAGGCTCCAAGAGCAGCAAGACAAGGCAATTCCCCAATTCTCCTTGCCTCACATTGGCCAAAGCAAATTCCGTGGACAACCCAGAGACAGTGCGGCCCGGCACTGCCCAAAAAGAGTGAATAAAGAGAAGCGTGAGCCTGTAAGGTTATTACTGCAAACAATATGTCACACTACTTTTGTTGGTTTCTTCTGTATCCCTCCAGCATTTTGTCACGGGAACATAAGGAAATATGAATACAGAGCTTACCTTCCCCCTAGGAAGTACATTCCTCTTTCTCTTGTAAAAGAAAGTACACCATATGGACTGCTCAGAACTTTGCTTTTTTCCTCTATCAACAATAGTCAAATTATGGAAAGAGCCCAAATATACATCATCTGACAAATGGATAAAGAAGATATGGTATGTGAACGTATACACACACACACACACACACACACACACACACACACATACACACATGTAATGGAATACTACTCAGCAATCAAAAAGAATGAAATCTTGCCATTTGCAACAATGTGGATGGAGCTAGAGGGTATTATCCTATGTGAAATAAGTCAGATAGAGAAAGACAACTATCATATGATTTCACTCATATGTGGAATTTAAGAAACACAACAGATGAACATAGGGGAAGGGAAGGAAAAATAAGATAAAAACAGAGAGGGAAGCAAACAATAAGAGACCCTTAAATACAGAGAACAGACTGGGGGTTGCTGGAGGGGAGGTAGGTGGGGTGATGGCACTCACTGGGATGAGCACTGGGTGTTATATGTAAGTGATGAATCACTGGGTTCTACTCCTGAAACCAATACTACACTGTATGTTAACTAACTGGACTTCAGAAATAAATTAAAAATAAATAAATATCTATTAAGAAAAGAACTTTGCTTTTTTCATTTGACAACATATCTTAGCAATATATAGTGTTGTATTCTTTTATACAGCTGCATACTATTTCTTTGTGTGAATGTATTACAGCTTAATTAATACCTCATATGTGGATATTTTTCCTACTTCCACAATGCTGTAAAGAATCAATCTGTACCTTGGTCATTTTTATTCATGATGTTGACCTTTCAGTTTAGCATATTTTATACTTTCCTCTAGGGATTGCTTTATAAGCTGAGATTTTTCCCTTACTCTGCATGTGCCATTTTGGTGTCCTACAGTCTAAGTATCCAACTTACCTCTTCATGCTGGACATGGGGAAGAACATTTATGTACTATCCTCAGTGCAATCCTTTTCAAACTTTAATAAACAAAACATTCACGGGAGACGGGGTGGAGCTAAATAAAAGTTCATATTCCCAGGTCCCTGTCTCTAGATACTCTGAAAAGTGGTTCCAGAGTGGAACTTGACATCTGTATTTTAAAATAAGCATCTCCGACCCACATTAGGAAGCAGATGACCCACTACACAAGCACAAGCAGGTTTTCAAATATTGGTTACCTGGAAAGCATAGGGTGGCAAACATACCAAGGGCTCACAAGAGGAAGATACATTCTCTGGAAAACACAACCCACATCTTAAAGCACCTGTTACATTTGCTGACTCAATTCATCTCGTCTCCCTTGATATTTCCCACCCCCCACTGTGTATTATCGGGTGAGAGCTGTTATGGGGATAGGGATAAAGGTGCGGAATTAGAAGGTAGGGGTGAAAGATTGCTTAATTTGGGCAGAAGCCGAGCCTGTGTACAAGAAGGCTCTGAGATGCCAAGAAGCAGCTTGAGTTCAATGGAGTTTTCTAAGATTCAAGCCAGACTGTCCTCCCTTTGCTTATGTTCCAGGAAAACAACACAGCTGGCAGAGTGACATAGATATGCCAGTAGTGGTAACAGAGCCTGAGAACAGGCCCTAAGAAGAAAATCCGATACAAAGTGCACGGAGAGAAAAGAGGTGTCGGGATGGGTGCAGGCTCTAAGATGTTCAAAAAAGGGCTTTAAGATGGAGTAGGACAGGCTTCCTCTGACTACAGCCATATTTCCTCGGCCTTTCTTCTATGAATCCAGTGTCCATCGCAAAATAATTACTGATGAGGTTCCTTTCTTATGCACTCTTGTAGATCAATGCTCCTTTCCTCAGAAATACTTACCTCATGTCCTTTCAGTGTGGTTAAGTGATTAGCACCTGTTTCTACCTAGAAGGCCAAAACTCCACAAAAGCAGGAGCCTGACTGAATTTTGCCTATTCTGCTTATGAGGCCAAATCACTGGTGTTACAATCGGGTGGAAAGCAGAGCTTGTATCTAGATGTGAAGGTGTCACACCACACCTGGGTAAAAAAGGAGACGTCAGGACCAGAAACTTGAACAATTTTCTAATTAGCACACATATAAGACTGTAAGCAGAGGATTCACGTCTCATCGATGCCTACTTACAACAAACTTGAAAATGCAGCCTGTGGAATTGGAAATGCCATATGCATTTGTTGTTTTTCTTTTCTAAAATGGAAAACAAAGGAAGTGTAACTTATCATTATGCTTATGTTTGTAGGACTCTAAAGTTTGATCAACAAAAATGTCATATTTTTTCATTCTCTTTGCAGAAAATATTACTAAACCATTGTCATATGAAGAAGCAATTAAAGAATATTGAATCGGAAATTTTCATTAGAAAATCTATTGCATCAATGTGCCAGAGAGCTAACAAAAATGTTATTTTGTGATTATATGCATGTTATTTGTCAGCTTTTAAAAATCTGTAATTTAGAGGCGCCTGGGTGGCTCAGTCAGGTAAGCGTCCGACTTTGGCTCAGGTCATGATCTCACCATTCATGAGTTCGAGCCCCATATTGGGCTCTGTGCTGACAGCTCAGAGCCTGGAGCCCACTTCAGATTCTGTGTCTCCCTCTCTCTCTGCTCCTCCCCCGCTCACACTCTATCTCTGTCTCTGTCTTTCAAAAATAAATAAACATTAAAAAGTAAATAAAAATAAAAATAAAAATCTGTAATTTATTGTAACTCCTTTTCCTATAATCACAATTTTATGCTATTTTTCTGAATGAGGCCCCCCCCCCCCAATCAGAATCTGCCTGTGGGCACTCTCATGACTTTTCTGTACATTTAGGTTATAAACAGTTGTACAATACTTTAAACTGAGAACATATTCTCAATATAGTAAGCTCAAGGAGTATCTAAAATATTTTTTTAAATCCCAAATTGATTTAGGGTTAATCCTTCTTTCCTTCTTACTTAAGGTATATTTCAGGTTGGAAAACTGCAGTCTGGAAGGGGAAGTTTAGTTGATTTCTCCTATATTTTTCTACCTTCTCTTCTTTTCTCTTCTTTATCCCCTCCCTTGCTGGCCAGCAGTTTCTGGCCCCTCAGAGGTCAGAAGGGAGTAGTAAAAAAAGATCTTAATGGAATCACATCATCTAGTTTCCTATTCTCTGAGTCTGGTGGATTTTGTCTCAATGGGAGTATTTTGATAGGCTCTCAGGAAGTTCTCCACTGGGTTCCTCTCTCCACAGATCCCTTGATCCAAGAAGATGTGAGTACATGTCTCTTTTGAGTGGATGCTCTTGACTCCTTCCTTACCAAAGGTGTTCACCAGATTCTTGCTGCTGGATCCTTCTGTACCCTCAAGGATCAGAAATAACCCATGTCTCTCTCTCTCTCTCTCTCTCTCTCTCTCTCTCTCTGTTGGTCCACATTTGATCCTTAAGAAATCTTGCATCCCTTGCTCCAACATGCCCTAAGACATGTCCTGATTCCAGTGCCAAAAACATTGGACAACCCTCTTTGTCTTACAAATTTCCCAGGTATAGGGTCAGCCTACTAATTGCATAGTGGTTTCCTCAAAATCTCCTCTCACTAGACTAGAGGTGATGGATAGTAGATCACTGTTACCTTTCCCTTTTTATGGCCTTGACCTGGATGAGGGGTCAAAAACTCATCCACCAGTTCCTCATTTTGGAATTTCCCATCAGTTATATTTTGGGGCCTGGTCATAAGTTCAATTTCAACATCCTGTTACAGACCTAACTGCCTTTGCTTCATTTCATGGGATGCAGCTCCTTTATTTTTTGGACCACTAAATTCATTCGCTATAAAGAGAGGCATGGTCTTTCTAAAATGCTAGATATTGTGTGTTCAAATTAGGTCACTCTTTCGTTCTCACATTTGCTCATTTTTAATTCCTTTGGAAGGAATCAAATTGCACCAAAATATTTTTGCCCAATGGATGGGCCTATATAAACACAAAATTAGTTAATTCCTTCAATGTTGAGTATATATTATTTCTTTTGTGTAAAGCACTCTACTAGGCACAACAAAATCAACATAATACAAAACAGGTTGTGTGAAAGGAGAAGGTTGTACATCTATTTCTCACCTTCTCAACCATCTTTTTTTGCCTAAACTCTTCCCCAAACCCAGAAAAGCTGGAGCCAGACTGGTAGGAGGATGTTGTTAATGGCACACCAATGCTTTCCTTCAAAGTAGTATTAAACTCTCTGTAGATTGGAACTGGGAATCTGCCTCCCTTGTGTCTCCAAAAGAGAGTTACCCTCTTAGAAGCTTTTGTTCACCATCTCACAGGTGCTAGATTCCAATGTGATGGCCTTTCTGCCCGGGAGTACATTATACATCCAATGTGATTTCCATTGCTTCCTGGCACCAGAGTTTTCTCCTTGATTTCCCACCTAGACTCTTATTTTGAAATTGTTTTTGTTTTGTTGTTTGTTTTTAGTATTAAATTTAGTCACTTAGGCTGCATGATTTGATAGAATTCTTCACAGGTCCGCTTGCTAATACAAGTTGATGATGAATTCCCGAGCCTTAGAAAAAGAACTTTTTCTATCTTGGGGTTGGGTTTGGCAAGGATCCTTTTCAAGAGCCCTGAAAGAAGACAGAATCCTTTTCTTGAAGTGTTAACTTTCTCAATCAAGACAGGCTCTGTTGAGAGTTGGATCTCTCCCCAGTGCTCTTTGCTTTAGATGGGGAGTGGAGGGGTAAATTGCTTTCCTGGAACCCAGGAGAATAAGGAGTGACCTTACATGTCTCCTCCTAGGGCCTTCTGGGAAGAAGTTGCAGCTGCCATTTTAGTTTTCATACAGACAGTATCCTGTGTCTTTTTTTCTTTTTCTTTTTCTTTTTTTTTAATGGCTTCAAGGAGTAAAATCAAATATATCTTCTTTATGACCATGCCAGGTTCTGCATTTTGCTAAGCACTAAAGGTTTTCTTAGGTCTTAAAACAAGTGTCAGGGGTTTTAATTCTATAAAAAAGAAAGAACTGGATGTTCTGAAGACAGACCACATGGTCACCACTTAAAAGTACAAGTTTATAGCATATGGCTGAAACTTTCTAGTAATGCTGAAATGATTTTGTATAAGTGTACTGTTTCCAAATATTTTTCAGGATTCATTTGGGAATGATTAAGCTAATGTTACATCTTTTCAGTGTTATGAAAAAGATGACTTTCAATTGGAGAGAGATTTCAGCAGATCACTAAGGAAATAAAACTGACCTGGTCCTCTTCTCCTGGTATGTGGAGGGAATGGGCTTTTGTTATTAGGGCACCTCAGGACACTCTGGGTGTCTGCTATGTATCCAAAAGAATGAAGAGCATGCACCCTCTGGAACTCCCTGGAGAGTTTAGAACTGACTTTTAGTTAAAGCAGGGTATTGCTATCATGCCCATGACAACCTTGGAACTCTCGGAAGGTATGCCACCAATTTGCTCTGCCGTCCCAGCAAGGATATGCTTCATTGCATTATACAAATATACAAATGAAATGAAAAGGACTGGTCAGAACCATCTGGGAATAGGTCAAGAGAGGAATCTGCAAGGCATAGCCAGCCAAGAGCTGAATGGGTGTTGTGAGGACAGTGTGCCTATTGGGGGGACCCCTGCATGCATTTGGACAACCCCATGCTGACAGGGAGGTCTTCTGAATGTTTTATGTACTGGCTACAGTCCCATGAATGCTGGCCTGAAATCATTGATACATGATGGAGAGAGGCACAGCTTACCCAAGGTAAACCCAAGAGAGGAAAAAGCAAAGCAGATGTTGATAAAAAATAATTTATAAGTCTCTGGGTTAGTGCCCCCATTGGCTCAAGGAGGGAAGGAGGCAGGGCTGGAGAGGAAGGCCCAGGATTTCTAGAAGATATTTATAGACCAGTCTTATTGTCTATATTAATCCAATTCCAACTTAATAAATTTTAAGGACACACTACTTTATGGATTCATACAAAGTATGTGTGGTGGGGGTTGTGAATGTGTGTGTGTGTAAATAAAGAGATTTATTTATTTATTTAAGATTTTATTTTGTTTACTTTTTTGCAGGTATCAGTTTAAGAATTTATTCAGATTAAGATCATCAATGGATATTAAAGCTTTGGGTGATAATTTGTTCGAAAATGGGAAGGTTTCAGGATTTCAAAGTAACACTCCACAGATAAACTTATTAATTACATTAAGGAAACATACTTTTACAATGATGGATGTCAAAACTAACCAAGTGATCAAATTTAGCATCACCAGTAATGGAACGAACTGACATGACATGATGTGTGGCAATAGGAAACATCACTCATCTACTGTGCTTGCCAAAGCCTTTAATCTGTATCTGCAGGGAACAATTAGACGAATCCAGAACATGGGACAGTCTGTACGACAATTGGCCTGGCATCTTCAAAAATGTCAAATAACAAAAAAACCCAGAGCGTCTACTGAGGATAACATGACACTAAAGAGATATTTCAGTGTACATGTAATATGTGAACTTTGATTGGACCTGGATTGGCAATGGGAGGAGGGGATAGCCATGAAGATGTTGGGATAACTGGAGAAATTTAAACATAGAGCATATATCAGAGAACATTATATACATTTTTTAAAAGTTTATTTTTAAGAGAGAGAGACAGAGCATGAGTGGGGGAGGGGCAGACAGAGAGAGAGAGGAAGACACAGAAGCAGGCTCCAGGCGCTGAGCTGTCAGCACAGAGACTAACATGGGGCTCGAACTCATGAACAGCAAGATCATGACCTGAACCGAAGTCTGACGCTTAACCAACTGAGCCACCCAGGTGCCCCAGAGAACATTATATTGATGATGGGTTTCTTTGGTGTGACAATGGTATTTTGGTTACATAGAAGAATATCCTATTCTTAGGAGAAATGTGATAAAAGACCTGCCTGCAATTTAGTTTCAAATGGTGACACAAAGTAAATAAATATGTAGAAAGATAAAAAGTTAGCATGACCATGTTAACAAGCGAATCTAAGTGAAGGTTATACTGGATTCTTTTGTACCGTTCTCTACATCATGTAGATTTGAGATTTTTCAGAATAGTGTAAAAGGTGAGAGTAAGTCTTATCTATTTTGGGTTCTTTTATGTCCACATATATTTTAGAATTAGTTTGTTAACTTACACAGAAACATTTAAAAACCTCTAGGTATTTTGCTTGGGATAGCATTGCAGCTCTATAGGTCAATTTGGGGAGAATTGACACCTTGATAGAAGTAAATTTTCTTGTTTATATTCTACCATGTATTGAGGCCTTTAAGTTTTCTCTAAAAATATTTTATGGTTTTATTTATAAATGTCATATACATATTTTGTAACATTTCTTGTTTTTTATACATTTGTTGCTATTGTAAATGAAATCTTTAAAAATTTTATTTTCTGTTGTTGATATGGAGAGATGTAGCTGATTTTTAAATTTTCATTTATTTATGTATTTATTTTTGAGATCTGTGCATCCAAGTTTATTTTTAAAAGATTTTTTAAATACACTTTATTGTCAAGTTAGCTAACATACAGTGTATACAGTATGCTCTTGGCTTTAGGAGTAGATTCCCGTGATTCATCACTTAAATACAACACCCAGTGGCTCATCCTAACAAGTGTCCTCCTCAATGCCCATCACTCATTTTCCCCTCCCTTGCCCATCAACCCTCAGTTTGATCTCTGTATTTAAGTCTCTTATGGTTTGCCTCCCTCTATGCTTGAAACTATTTTTTTCCCCTTCCCTTCCCCCATGGCCTTCTGTTAAGTGTCTCAAATTCCACATATGAGTGAAAACATATGGTATCTGTCTTTCTCTGACTGACTTATTTCACTCAGCATAATATCCTCCAGTTCCATCAATGTTGTTGCAAATGGCAAGATTTCATTCTTTCTCATTGCTGAGTAGTATTCCATTTTTTTAAAGTAATCTCTACACCCAACAGGAGGCTCGAACTCACAACCTTGAGATCAAGAGTCACATGCTCCACTGACTGAGCCATCCAGGTGCCCCTAAAGAAATTTATTATAAGAAACTGGCTCACACAATTACAGAGGCAGGCAAATCCCAAGATCTGCAGGGTAAGTCAGCAACCAGGAGACCAAAGAAGAGCCAATGTTTCCAATTGTGTCTAACGGCAGGAAGAAAGCCAGTGTTTTAGTTTGAAGGTGATCAGTCAGGAAGAATTCTCTGTTACTCAGAGGCCAGCATTTTTGTTCTATTCAGGCCCTCAACTGATTGGATGTGGCCCATCCACATTAGAGAGGGCAAGTTGCTTTATTAAGTCTACCAATTTAGATATTAATCTCATCCAAACACATCCCCACAGAAACAATCAAAAGGATCTTTAACCAAATGCCTGGGCACCCTGTGGCCCAGTTAAGTTGACACAAAACTAATCATCACAACTCCACCCCTTATCAACTTGGCACCCACATGCATCTCCTTAAACCATACTTAATCTCTACATGAAGACAATAACAAGGTCATAATTCTACCTAAAATGATACAACTATCCTGCATATAACCAAAAATGCAGTAACGCCTTCCCCAGAAGAGAAAGTAGACTACTTAAGTGGTATTTACTCTTCTCCTTGGTATCTCATTACTCAAATACTATGATGTAAGGTTAACAACACTTAAATACCACAATATAAAATCAATATATCTTATGGTCCACGGTAAAGGGATAAGAGAGAAGGAAAACAAATATATTTAAATATCAGTATACAAATACACACATAAACGTATTTGTAACAAAATAAGGAAGAAATACTCATGACAATTACAGTTCTCATTTCTGGAACTGGTTCCATGGTTGTAATTGGTATGTATAACTTCTTTAATCCATTGTCCACTCGGTATTTTCTTTGCCTTCAGCAAGTATCTCAGCTGGTCATGGTTCTTTATCTGGTGAGGCGACCCAGCCTTTTAATCATGAAGAGTTTGGGCCATTGGTAGTCCTACTTGGACTGGGTTATTACAGTTTTCCATTGACCTTAATCACAGGGGCTGGTAATACTGAGATGTGCCGTATAGTCCAAACGTACTCTTTCTTACTTTTATTGTAGGATAGTAATCCAATTTTGCCTTGGTAATCGAGATCAATCACCAGATCAGCACAGTAACTCCTTTCTTAGTCTGTTGATTCAGAAGCATGATGAGTCCAAAGTGGCAAGAGAGCGGTCTTAGTTTACAGTTCAGTGGAATCATTGTTGTGTCTTCTGAGGGAAGCATTCCTCCTTTTGGAGCTAAGACTTCTAGACCAGCAGAGCATAAGGTCACAAGAATAGGAAGCAAAAGTTTTGCTAGTAGATCACTAGGGGTCATAGTGGATGGTGCCACTCCCATTTCTACCCCATATTTGCTGTTGTGAATCCTAAGTATATCAGAGAAATAGTACTGTGTATTGGGTGCTGATTCAGAGTATATATAGCCTTCTAGAGAATCTTGCCTCAGTTCTGTAATGTATTCCCACCTAGCTTGCACTGTAACTGAGTCTTCAAAGGCAATTCCACTCTTCTTTCAAGACAATTGCTTCAGGATGGTGGGGAACATGGTAAGGCCAGTGAATTCTATCAGCATGGGTACATTGCTATGATTGTCTTGCTGTGAAGTGAGTTCCTTGATCAGAAGTGCTGCTGTATGGAATATCACTATGGTGGAGGAGGCATTCTGTAAGTCCACAGATGGTAATTTTAGCAAAAGCATTGCATGCAGGGAGGGCAAATTTGCATCTAGAGTGTCTATTCCAGTATGAACAAAATGCTTGCCCTTTCATGATGGAAGGGGCCAGACAGCTGGCTGATGATCCTGGGGAAGAGTGCCACATCAGGCACTCAGTATTGGTCTCTGCTGATGGTACACGGGCACTCAGCAGAAGCTGTAGCCAAGCTGGACTTATTGAGCAGAAGTGTATATTGTTGAACCCATACATAACTTCCATCCCTGCCACCATGGTCACTTTGTTCATGAGCCTATTGGGCAATGGCAAAGGTGGCTAAGGAAAGATGTTGACCGGTATTTACAGAATGGATAATCCTGTGCACATTATTTTTTTTTAATGTTAATTTATTTTTGAGAGAGAGAGAGAGACAGAGCATGAGTGGGGGAAGGACAGGGAGAGAGGGAGACACAGAACTCGAAGCAGGCTCCAGGCTCTGAGCTGTCAGCACAGAGCCTGACACAGGACTCTAACTCATGGACAGTGAGATCATGACCTGAGCCGAAGTCAGACGCTCAACTGACTGAGCCATCCAGGTGCCCCTATCCTATCCACTTCTGGATAGGATAAAATCCTCTTCTGCTGATGTTACCTTTTGTTGGGCCTTCAGATTGGTACACAAATTTCTCCAAATTCTTCTTACCCATTCAGAGAGGTCTATTCACTTACCTCTTCCCCAAATTTCCTTGTCATTAGGTTTTTAATCATATTCCTTCCAAGTCATTCCCCATCCAGCCAAACCATTGGCCACAGAAGATAAATCAGTATATATCATATGTCTGGCCATTTCTCCTTCCAAGCAAAGTGATCAAGCAGATGCACTGCTCAGAGTTCTTTCCACTGGATTTCTCTTCACCACTGTCCTTCAGGGATGTCCCAGAAAGGGACTGTAGTCCTGCATTTAATGCAGAACCATCTGTAAACCAGGCCTGAGTCTTCTTTGCCAACTGATGGTAGGGAACTCTTCTGAGATGCACATGCAGGTTGAGAGAGAAAAGGTAAAACAGCAGGAGTGGTGACTATGGGCATTTGGGGTACTTCATCACATAACTCACTTGTGCCTTCATGGCCTATGGGGCCTGATTACATTATAACCACTTGAATTTGATGATGAAGTGCTGCTGTGCACACCCAACTCAATGGTTTGCTGGGTCAGACAACACCCAGGTCATGACGGGCAGCCCTGATCACATGGTAATTTTTTGGTCTATAGTTAAATGTCCAGTATCTACTACATTAGCAGGCCAAGAGCTGTATCTACAAAGAAGAATAGTTATCCACAGAAATGGCAGACTTGTGCTTCAATTCACCTATAGAGACCTGCCAAAGGCTCCAACAGCTTTCTTATCTTCCATTGACACTCAATCACCATTGGAGCTGCTGGATCAGATGGTCCAAGTGGCTGAGCAGCTTGCACAGATGCCTGGACCACTGCAGAGCCTTCTTTTGTTCTGGGCCCACTCAAAGCTAGCAACTTCTCAGGTCACCTAGTAAATGGACTGGAGTAATACACTCAAATGAGGAGTATGTTGTCTCCAAAATGTAAAAAAGCCCACTTACCTTCTACTTTGGAAGGTATAGCTTGACTTGCTTCACATTACTGGGGTCCTAGAAACCTCATGGCAGTAGAAGGCCCGTAAATTTTAGTCAGATTTATTTGCCATCCTCTGATATGTAAACATCTTTCCAATGAGTCTAGTGTAGTTGCTACTTCTTACCAATCAGCATAGTGTCATCATAGTATGATATCTTGTAGAAGGGAAAGGTGATCAAGATTCCTGCAGGCTAGTTAGGCTCTAGAGTTGACATTCCCCTGAGATAGGACAGTGAAAGTATATTGCTGGCCTTGCCCGCTGAAAGCAAATTGCTTCTGGTGAGCCTATAGACAGGAATGGACAAAAAAGCATTTTTCAGATCAATAATTGCCTACCAGGTACCAGGGGATTGATTAATTTGCTCAAGCAATAACATCACATTTGTTTTAGAGGTTATAATTGGAGTCCTCACCCAGGTTAAGCCTACAATAGACCACTGTCATTCTTCAAGGTCCATCCAACTTCTGCACATGTCAAATAGGCAAGCTGAATGGGTATGTGGTAGGAATCACCACTGCTGCATCTTTCAAGTCCTTGATGATGGCACTAATTTCTGCAATCCCTCCAAAAATGATGTATTGCTTTTGGTCTACTATTTTTCTAGGTAAAGGCAGTACCAGTAGCTGTCACTTGGGCTTTTCCATGATAATAACTTCACTCCACAGGTCAAGGACCAATACGAGAATTCTGTCACCTCCTGAGTATGTCTGTTCCTATCATGCAGTCCAGAACTGGGGAAATAACCACAAGGTGGGTTCAGAGACCCACTGGGCATATTGTTAGATAAACCTGAGCTAAAGCCTCACTAACCTGATCTCCATAAATCCCTACTCTGACTATACCATAGTGATATTTTGGGTCTCCTATTATTAGTGTCACTTCAGAGCCAGGGTACAGCAGACTGCAAAAGTTCTGATGATTTCTTTTCCCCCAGTCCACAGTTATCCTGGAATAAGGGTATAGGCCCCTCTGGGGGAAGATTAGGAGGAAGATTAACAGCGTAAATTTTTGGCAGTATACTGGAGTTCTTCCTCAATGGGATCCATTCATTCAAGGGCTTCTATAAACCGATTCAAACCTTGGAATTGACTGAGGGGCTGTGACTCTGTTTTTATGATTCAAGTTAGGGTTTTGTTCAATGAACAGTAATATTGTCTTATTCTTGGTGAAACTGAGAAGTTTCCTTTCTGTATTATAAATCTTGGCATCTTTCTTCCTATGGGTTGCATTTGCTTTTTGTCTGCTAATCCTACCAGATTTCCTAGTATCACAGGAGCTAGCATTTATTCTATGCCTACTATTGACAGGCACTGTTCTGAGTGTTTTACTCATTTACTCCTAACTCACCTCTCATTAGTAGGTAGTGTTCTTTGTTATATTCATTTTGTTGATGAAGCAGTTGTGGCACACAGAAGGGAAGAAGTTGCCCAAGGTTGTATAGGCAATAAGTAATATAACTATTGTGTGAGCCTATGGGTCTAGCCCCAGAGCCTCTGATTTTACCCCGCCTCTCTACACTGGGCAGGAAAGAGGATGAAGAGACACTTAGGAGTTTTGTAGTTCCTAGGATCTTTTCTCTTAGGACATTTTATCCTAGGACATTTTGCTGAGTCATTTCCTACTAACACCTGCCATCCCAAACTGTTTTCAATTCTTGGAATATACCATGCTATCTTACCTCTCTGTCTGCTTTATACATACTGGTTCCTCTGTCTGGAAGTCCATCATATTTTCATTTGACAATTGTGGAACATCTTTCAAGCCTTAGCTCAAAAGTCACCCCCTTAATGATTCTTCCATGACTCCCTCAAGCTGGCTCAGGCCTTCCTTCTTCTGTGCTTCCATTTCTTTCATAATGATTTGTACATCTGTAACCCATGGGGGCTGTACAAGGCTCTCATTTGTTGATTCAACAAAAATTTCTTGAGCTAGTTGTGTTCAAAGCACTGAGAACACAGCCATGAATCAACCATATGAATCCTAGCCTCAGAGTGCTTACATTCTAGTGGGCTGAGTGGATTTACATTTTCACAACTGTTTGTTGAATGAATGGCCAAACATTTCAACAATTTCACTTTTAAAGCCTTCCAACAGGAGATGCTATTAGATCAACAGGAGATGCAAGTCTCTGACTGAAAGAGACCTGCAGTTTCAAAATGTCTCCAGAAAAGGTGAGGTGAAAGCAAGGACAAGGAGAATGACCCAGGTGATAAAACTGGCCAGTAGCAAAAAATTAATAAATAAGTAATGTGTGGTATGCAAGTATAAGTGATACAGAAGGGTCTGTTTGGTTGTGGTATGACCTGCTACAAGGCTTATTTCTTGGCTCAAATTTACCTGGTAAATCAAAGAGCCAAAGGAAGACTTGAAAAAATAATCGTGTGTGTCATACGATTTCACTCATATATGGAATTTAAGAAACAAAACAGATGAACAAAGGGGAATGGAAGTAAAAATAAAATAAGGTAAAGACAGAGAGGGAGGCAAACCACAAGAAGCTCTTAAATACACAGAACAAACTGAGGATTGCTGGAGGGGAGGTAGCTAGGGGGATGGGCTAAAAGGGTGATGGGCATTAAGGAAGGCACTTGTTGGGATGAACACTGGGTGTTATATGTAAGTGATGAATCACTAAATTCTACTCCTGAAACCAGAAATCATCATCAATCATCGTCATCATCTTGGGGATTCTGGGTAGCTCAGTTGGTACAGCGTGTGACTCTGAATCTTGGGGTTGTGAGTTCAAGCCCCATGTTGGGTGTAGAGATAACTTAAAAATAAAATCTTTAAAAAAGATCTTTAAAAAATAATATTCATCAGGTAACTACTTGATCAAGTGTGCCTACTAGGAGGTGGCCCCACTGTAGGTCTGACATTCTAAAGATAAGGAAGAGATGTTCCTGCATTGTGCCTGCCCAACATGAGCCTCAATTAACAAAAACAAAGATCCCAACGCAAGCAATTTAGAACCTACACTCTACCTGGAGTATGATACCTGAGCTCTCCCTTGTCATTGGAGTATGAGGTAGGGATTATTGCACTCATTTTATGCATAAGGAGCTTGGATTTAAACCCAGGTTGGCCTGACTTAACACAATCCACACGCTGAGTCATCGGTACTGCCTGGATAACTTGAAGGGTTGGGCATTTTCAGACTTGAGAGCATGGGGGTCCATCTTCTCTGAGCAGGAATTTAAGCTTTTTTTTTTTTCTTTTCCTCAAAGGGAATTGATTGGGTAACTATAAATTTCTGGAGATTACTCCAGGACTGGAGTCTCTTGTTTGCTTAATTTGCCTAATGTGCATTCAGTTGTATTATAAAGGATTTGAATATGCAACAGCTTTTGAAAACAATAGCAAGGAGAAAAAGTTCTCCAGCCCACACTTACACTTGGCAGCCTGAGCCCTGGCCTGAGGCAGGATGTGAGAAAAAATATAATTAGCATCCACTTAGCCATAGACTCTCAGGCCGCAATTTCTTACCCTGGTATTAATCAATGCACATTTAGCCCTGGCCAATGTACACAACCCCAAGGCTCAGAGTTTCTCCATCTTCTCCACCCACCCCCTGGCTTAGACACACAATAGAGCTAAAAAGAGCTTTCAGGTAGAGTCTTGGTCCCATTAGCTCACTCCGTGGCAAAGGCAGAGGAAAGTGTTTGGGATGGCAGGTTTTCCAACCCTTGGGGAATCCAAATCCAGACAGACACCCAGAAAGCGGCCAAGCATTCTTTGGTAGGGAGGGTTCCAGCAGGCAGCTTCTTAGCTTGGTAATTGCTCTTGCACCACACAGGGCTCCTCTGGCTGAGCTGGGACTCCCTAGCTACAGCTGTACTGCGATCTCCTCCAGTCTAGACAAAGCAGACAGTCCCTCCCTTGGTGTGCTCTAGGAACGCCAGTACCCGCAGACAGAGCCCAGGCACCGACATAGGTCTTTAACTATTTTGTCCCTTTTGTTCATCATGTTTCTTAATGCTTAAAATAAAGTACATAAGATCGCAAAGAAAGCTGGATATATCAAAAGAATGAAATATTTCAAAAATCAAACTTATCATGGAATGATACATGTGTTTAATAGATGTGTTTAATAGTGAATTACATAATGAGATCTCTCTCTCCCTTTTTATTGAAACCAGGATTAAGTTTCAAGATCAAGAAAATTAAACATAACTACACCTAGCATTGTTTTTGCGGTGGTAAAGTTTTAAACATTTCAACTCTCCTAATGTTATATAGTTTTGTTCTTCATATTCATTTATTCATTCTACTCAAAAATATGTCCTGAGCAAGGCATTATGATCGTTTCTGACCGGGGGAAGAAAGTGATGCCTGTTGGCTAAGGCTTGCCATTCTTATTTATTTACATTTGGTCTATAACTGCTTTCACACTGTATCAGCAATGTTCCATAATTGTGTTTGAGACTACATGACTTTCAAAGTCAAAAATATTTACTATCAAGCCCTTTACAGAGAACATTTGCTGACTCTTGATCTAGGTATAGCCCTTACCCTTAAGTATTTTTCAGTCTGCAGGAGAACAATAAAAATAAATTGATTCTATGTTATAAATGCACCAACAAAAATATGCCTAAGGTGTAGAAACTCCCAAGAGAGTACTGAAGGGAGATTTCCTAGAAGTGACATTTGAGTTGGTTTTGAAAGAATAGAGGTTGGCCATAGGGACCAGCTATCTGGGCAGAGGGTATAGCATGTGCAAAGTCATGATTGCATAAACTAGCATTGTTTCTGGAAATTATATGCACCTCACTCTTACTGAAATATAGAGTTCAAGAAGGGAGTGACAAGAGATGACTGAAGGAACAAGGTACGGATCAGACAATAACACACTTCATCTACCATATCAAGGAACTCAAATACTCTTCACTGGTGTGGGCTGTGCTGTCCAATAGAACTCTCTGTATGATGAAAATGTTCTATAACTGTATCCAATCTGATCCCCACCTGCCACATGTGGCGATTGAGCACCTGAAATACGGCTGCTGCCAGGAGGCACTGAATTTTTAATTTTCTTTTATTTTAATTAATTTTAATCGAAATAGCCACATGTGGCTGTGGCTACCATACTGAACACCTCTAGATGGTGGAAACTGAATTGATTTTCACACAGTGATATAGTGTGAAAACAATCACTGACCAAATATAAATGAAGGAGTGTGGCCCGCCTTAGCTAGCAGGCATCCTTTTCTGACCCTTGGTCAGAAATTCTTTTAATGCCTTGCTCAGTGGGTGTTTTTCAGTAGAATGAGTGAATAAATGAATGAGTATGAAAGAACAAAATTACACATCATTAGGAGGGTGAAATACTTAAAATTTTAGCACTGTGATGTATAATCAAGTTTATTGAGAGTGTTTTCCATAATCTTAAAATTTAGTCCCGGTTTAAAAAGGGAGGAGGGAGGGCACCTGGATGGCTCCGTTATTAAGTGTCTGGCTCTTGATTTCAGCTCAGGTCATGATCTCCTGGTTCATGGGATCAAGTCCCGTGTCAGGCTCTGTGCTGACGATGCAGAGCCTGCTTAGGATTTTCTCTCTTTCTCTCTCTCTCTCTCTGCCCCTCCCCTGCTCTCTCTCTGTCTCTCAAAATAAATAAACATTTTTTAAAAAGGAGGGGGGAAGGGAGATCTTGTTATTAATCCACTCTATTAAAATCTACTATTTAAACAGACAAATGGGCCATTAAATCTCCCCTTCACCCCTTTTACCAAGATTATTCTGGTTATAGATGAATTAAAAGAGAGGAAGAGAGAAACACCATTTAGAGACTAAGCATTAGTTCTGAACAAAGAAGATAAAGTTCTGATCTAAGGCAGTAGTGGTTGGAATAGAAAAGAGGATTCGTTATGAGGTATATTAAGAAAGAATTGACAGGTCTTGGTGATCAATAAAATAAAGGCAATGGAGCATGAAAGAGTTGCTAGGAAATCTCACTGGTTCCTGAGTGGTGCCTGGACAGGGAGGTAGATGCCGAGGTAGGTGAGAAGGCTACAGAGTAGTCATCATTGGGGGAAGCCTAGATAAGGAAGATGACAAATTGAGCCTAAATTGCTTGGGTAGCTAAGTCTAGTGAGAGGTCTGGGTTGAAGATACAGATGAAGCACATTAACCAGTAAAGAGAACAGTATCGTGCAAGCCAAAAATATTAACTTCCAGTTCTAGCTCTCTTGCTATCTAGGTGGATGCTCCAAGACGTCATTTTTGGCCTCCGTGTCATTATCTGTCCAATGGGAGTGTCAGACCAGAAGAGTTGGGCGATTTTTTCTCTAAAGGGACAGAGAGTAAGTATTTCAGGCTTTGAAGGCCATAGACAGTCCCTGTTGCATATTCTCCTCTCCCTCCTTCTTTTTTTCTTGTTTTTTTTTTTTTTCTTTTACAGTCCCTTAAAATGTAAAAAACATTCTTAGCTCATGTACTATGCCAGAACAGAGCTATAGTCTGTTGACCCCTGGACTAGATAACCTTCAAGATTCTTTTCCAGCATAAACTTCTTTAGTAAGATAATATATGAACTTCTCAGAAAAAAAGCACTCTCTTACCAGTAGTTTAAATATATTTTTAATAGGCCCATAACACACATGGTAGGTGGACCATCTCGACGAATGTCTACAAAGCGAATGCACTCTTACAACCACCACCTAGATCAGGAAGTGGAATATTACCAGCAACCCCAGAAACTCCTCTTGCTCCTCCTCAAGGTTATTACCTACTTCCTTTCCCTAAAGGCAGACACTGTCCTGACTTCTAACAACATGGGTTAGTTCCATGTCTTTTGAGCTGCATATGCTCCTTAGTGTTGGGCTTTAACTCACATTACATTTATGAGATTCACCCATGTTGTTGCAGATAGCAGTAGTTTATTTTCATTGTTGTGTCATAGTCTATTATACAAATAACGATACGATCAATTTATGCATTCTATTATTGCTATGTCTTTGGATTGTGTTCTGTTTAGGGCCACTACGGCTAGTGATGTTATGAAGATCCTCGTACCTCTTTTTTCCCTAAAGTTCATTTTTATTCATTTTGTGAGAGAGAGATAGAGAGCAAGCAGGGGAGGGGCAAAGAGAGGGAGACAGGATCCCAAGCCCGCTCAGTGCTGTCGGTGCAGGGCCCGATGCAGAGCTTGAACTCGTGAACTGTGTGATCGTGACCTGAGCCAAAGTCAAAAGTCAGACACTTAACTAATGGAGCCACCCGGATGTCCGGTGTGAGTTTTTTTGATAAACAACTGTATGCATTTCTGTCGGAAAAGGAATTGCTGAGTCACGGAGGTGTATGCATATTCAGTTTTTAGGTACAGCCAAACAACTTATAAAGATCTTGTGCCAATCTATCATGCCTCAAGCAATGTTCAAAAGATCTAGCTGTTCTAGATTGCCACAATACTTGACAATGTCAGTCTTTCACACTTTACCATTCTGGCAGATGTATGGGCACGTATCAGTTATCGGCATCTCACTGAAAAATGAGACTAAGCATCCTTTTATGCATTCATTTGCATTCCCTCTCGTACATTTTTCTAATGGAGGCCTGCTGTAGCACTTCTTAATGTATGCTGCGAGCACTTTACCCTCCATATGTGTATTGCAAATATCTTCTCCCACTCTTTGACTTGTTTTTCCACGCCCTTAGCTGTCTTCTGATGACAGAAATTCCTAATTTGAATGCGGTCCAATTTACCCATCTTTTCCTTTGTGGTTAGCACTTTTGGTGTCCTGTTTAGGCAATGGTTGCCTTTTCCAAACGTCATAAAAATATACTTCTATTTTACTTTCTAGAATTTTCATTATTTGATCCTTCATAGTTAGATACACACTCTGCCTGGAGCTGATGCTGTGGACAGTATGTCGTGGCAGAGTCAAGATCTAGCCAATTGACCCAGCGACATTTATTGAAAACGTTCTTCTCTGCACTGCATGCCGCATCACATTTGTTTTATGTTGCGGCAATGTATGCGCGTGTCTTTTTCTGGAGCTTCCATTTTCTAGTTATCTACCCATAAATATAATATATGCCCTCTACTTCGATCTTTAACTTCCTTTAAAATAGTTTGTAATTTTCTCCACAGAGATTTTACATACCTTTTGTTAGATTTAGTCTAAATACTTGATGTAATTTGATGTCATTGCAAATGGCATCTTTTTAAACTTTTTCCTTTTCAGTTGTTTTATTTCTGGAAGAGAGAAATATAATTAATGCTTATATATTGACTTTGTATTTAATGATGTGCTGAATTCACCTACTAAATCTAATCCTAGTAATTTTTAAAAGCAGGATTTTATCTTCTCCATAACTTTATAGACACAATATATTAAGAAAAAGAAATTTTTCTCTGGGTAACTAAAATACGAACAAATTTCTGATTTTAATTTTCTTCCTGCTGTCATCAGCACATGGGCTTGGCATTTGAATGAACCACAACTGGATTTCAAGGACTCACCCGGCCCTGAGATGTTCTCAATGCCACTTCCTTAGTGTCAGCAACTGTGACAGCTAGTTTAATAATAAAACAGCTCCAATCCAACCTTAGTGTGACTTCAGATTATTAATAAATATGTGTACTTAACTGCAGGTGTACTTAATTTCGAGGAAAATCCACTTTGCATAATCACAAAATTTAATGATCAATAAATCAAAGCTTGGGATTTGGGGGGGTTTGGTTTTGTTTGATTTTTTTTTTTTTTTTTGAGTTTCTGAAGGAATTTCCTCAGTGGAGAACATCATCAAGTAAATGGCAATGACTACTGGTGAAATTTTATTTAACTCGTTCGGTCCATTAGACACTGTGATCATAAAAGCAGACAGTTGTTAAGATTAAAGAGGGCTTAGAGATAATCCATTCCAATACAGTTCCTGTTTACAAATGAGGAAATAAACCCAAAGAGGTTCCTCAAAGTTTCAGAGCTAGTTAGCAGTGAAGCCCGAACTGTAAGCCAAATTCCAGTCCAGTGTCTTTCCATCAACCACACTATCTCCCAGTGGTGGGGAGATCCATGATACACAATGGTGGGAGCAGACCAAGGAGACTAACATTCGTTAGGTGTTTCCTACATGCCAGGCAATGGTCAAGGCATTTTCCACAAAGTATTTCATTTAAACCTCTCAGAAAATTATAAGGTAGGCATTACTATTCTCCCTTTACAGATGAAGCCATGAGTCTCAGCAATGTGAAGTGGTTTGCACAAGAGCATATGTCCAGAGAACCACAACTCTAACCTAGAAATGCTTAACTCCAACCTTTGAGCTCTTTTTTTTTTTTTAATTTTTTTTTAACGTTTATTTATTTTTTTGGGACAGAGAGAGACAGAGCATGAACGGGGGAGGGGCAGAGAGAGAGGGAGACACAGAATCGGAAGCCATCAGCCCAGAGCCCGACGCCGGGCTCGAACTCACGGACCGCGAGATCGTGACCTGGCTGAAGTCGGACGCTTAACCGACTGCGCCACCCAGGCGCCCCGAGCTCTTTATACTGTTTGGAAATGGAGATGTGGGAGTTTTACGCTATAAAAGGTTTGATTTTTTTCAATGCCATCAAGAATGACCAGAATTATAAGCCATGGAATTGGCTAGCATTCCCATTTCTGAAAATGACTCTGTTGGAGACGTTGAGAATTCTGGGTTTGGGTCTCGCCCGCTTCCATCACTACACTACCCATTCACCTGAGAGTCCACAGCAGCAGCCCTGGAACACGTGGCAGGATTCCAACATACCCAGTGGCAGCAGGACAGCATCTAGTAGATGAGTGTGTTCTGCTTTGATTATTATAAATAATAATAATATAAATAATTGCATTACAGGTATGCCATAAAAGAGAGATTTAAATTCACTTTGCCAAATGATCCAAAAGACAAAAATTGTGTCTGTATTAAAAAAAAATTATTTGTGTATAATTGACACATAATGTTATGTTTATTTCAGGTGTATAATGCAGTGTGTCATACGCTATCGTCACACAAGTGTCACTACCATCTGTCACCATACAACACTATTATAATACCATTGACTATATTCCCTATTCTGTACCTTTTATTCCCATGATTTATTGATTCTATAACTGGAAGTTGGTATTTTCCTCTCCCCTTCTTGCATCCCCATCTCTCTTGCAATCTTCAGTTTGTTCTCTGTATTTGTAGGTCTGATTCTGTTTCTTGTTTGTTTGTTTATTCATTTGTTGTTTAGGTTCTACAAATGATTGAAATCACATGGTATTTGGCTTTCTCAGCCTGACTTATTTCACTTAGCATGATGCCCTCTAGCTCTATCAATGTTGTCACAAATAGCAAGATCTCACCCTTTTTTATGATGGTATAATTTTCCATTGTGTACAGACACCACATCTTTTTTACCCATTCATCTATCCATGGACACTGAGATTGCTTCCAAATCTTGGCTACTGTAAATAATGCTCAATAAACATAGGGGTGCATATATCTTTTTGAATTAGTGTTTGCATTTTCTTTGGGAAAAGAAATAATTCCAGCAGTGGAATTATTAGAATCCTATGATATTTCTATTTTTGCTTTTTTAAGGAAACTCCATATTGTTTTTCACAGTGACTGTACCAATTTACATTCCCATCAACAGTGCACAAAAGGTCCCTTGTCTCCACATCTTTACCAACACATGTTACTTCTTATCTTTTTTATTTTAGCCATTCTGGTAGATGTAAAGTTCTATTTATTTGTGATTTTGATTTGCATTTCCCTGATGATTAGTGATGTTGGACATCTTTTCATGTGTATGTCTTCTCTGTAACCACAAAAAAACCTTGACTAGCCAAAGCAATCCTGACAAAAAAGAACAAAGCTGAAGGTATCACAGTTCCAGATTTCAAGATATACTACAAAACTACAGTAATCAAAACAGTATGATACTGGCACAAAAATAGACACAGAGATCAATGGAAAAGAATTGAGAGCCCCAAAATTAACTCTCACTCACGTGGTCAATTAATCTATGACAAAGGAGGCAAGTATATGCAATGGGGAGAAGGCAGTCCCTTCAACCAATGATACAGGGAAAATTGGACAGCTACATGCAAAGGAATGAAACTGGGCTACTTTCTTACACCATACACAAAAATAAACTCAAAATGGATTAAGAACCTAAATGTGAGACCTGAAACCATATAAATCCTAAAAGAAAACATAGATAGTAATTTATTTGACATCAGCCATAGCAACATTTTTCTAGATAAGTCTCCTAAGGAAGGGAACAAAAGTAAAAACAAACTATTGGGACTACATAAAAATAAAAAGCTTTGGCACAGTAAAGAAAACCATCAGCAAAATAAAAAGGCAACCTACTAAATGGAAGATGTTTGCAAATGACGTGTCTGATAAGGGGTTAATATCCAAAGTATATAAAGAACATATACAACACACACACACACACACACACACACACACACTATATACATATATATATATATATATATGGGTTATACAAACTATATGAACACCAAAGAAACAAACAATCTAACCAAAATTATGACTTTAAAAACCATACATACCCATCTATCTGCATAAATCACCTTTTAATTATGCATGAATTAAATCAATAAGTTAATAAAAAACTTCTCTCAATCCGGGACTATCTGCAAAGCATGTGCATTAAAATCAGCTATAGGATTATGTCTGGAGAATGCTGAGTACAGTGCCACTTCATTCATGCATTTATTCATTTGCTCATTCACACTCACTCAATCATTCACACATTTATTACTTTAAAACATTACTGAACACTTATAATGTATCAGGCCCACTACTAAGTGTTGGCGAGGTCCAGATGGGTGAAACACAGTCTTTTATAATGACCTATATTTACATGGAGAGATGCAAGGAAACATATCACTAATTATAAACCAACTGATAGGTTCCCAAGAGAGGCATATGCAAAGGGCTATGGAGACACCAAAAAGGGACTGATTATATCTGCTTGTGGGGAGGAGAGGCAGTGTCAGAAAAATGTTCACTGAGGAAGTAACCTTCAAATTCAGCCTCTAAGAGTGAAAACCATTTCACCTATTATCCTTTACCTGGAGATTTTCACCTCCCTTTTCAATGGCTTCCCTGACCTGCCCCTGCCACCTCATTCACAAAGCATGTGTGATTTTGTAAAACAATTTAGACTATGCCTTCTTTGCTCAAGCTCTGCAACAGCTTCTCAGTGAAATTAGAGTAAAATCTAAAGTCCTTAGATAGTCTTCAAGATCCTACAGGACACAACTCTTGGCTGCTTTTCTTCTCGTTTCACTGGGGTCCCACCCATCCCCCATTATGACTGTTCAGCTACTCTGGTCTTCTTTCTATTTACATATGCGTTCTTTCTAGAGATCACATTTACACTAAAATAAATCTTTAGGCCTTCAAAACATTTATTGTTGAAAAGGGATAAAACACCATAACATTAAAAATCAAGGAAAGGTTTCCTGCTTCCTGTCTCAGGGTGCTTGCACTTTGTTTCTTCTATTTGGACTACTCTGCCCCGAATCTCTGTAAAGGCTTGCCTTTCTCTTCATTAGGATCTCAATTACTGTGAGGTCTTCTCTAATCATCTTAGCAAAAACCTGTGCCCTCACACATATACACCCAACCTTCTCCCAGAATTATTGTATTCACTTGTTTTCTATGCCCATTCATCTTTGCAATTAGAATGTAAGGTCCCTGGGGCATAGAATAATGTTTGGCAAATAATAAATGATCAATAATAAAAGATCAAGTACATCTTGATCCCTTGAGAAGGGAAGAGTTTATAATAAGGGATTTTAAAGATGCTCATCTTGTTATCTAATTATATCATACATTTGTTTAGTTGGTAGAAAAAGTTTTGGGGACTCAAGTGTTAAAAATATGCGAACTGTTATGTAGTAACCCCTTGAGTCTTTCTTATTTGAGATGACATCAGTTCATTGGAATGGTTGAGGGTACAGGGAGCACATTTTCCCCCATGTGGGTCAGTAAAAATCTTAAAGTAAATTTTGGCTTTTTGATTATGTTTTCATTGAAATTCCTTGATTTTAACAGCCAATTGCCCCACCTTCCTGTGAAGCATTTTAGGACATGAGTATGATGTATTTAGGGAACTGTCAAAATGTAAATTGATGTTGTCATAGGTTTTCAGCAGTCAATCCCTAAGAAGCAGTGAAAGCTGTGTTCATGGCTTAGTGTCAGAAACTCCAACCAATACTCTGCTGTGTGCCTTGTAAGCCTTAAAAGTCCTTTTATCAGCTTTAAGTATGAATTTATGGTCTTGTAACACTCCTATATGAGCCCCAAAGAAATCATAAACATGGAGAGCTGCCCCTCCATTTGCTGGATTATCACAGAGGTTTCCTCTAGTACTGGTCCTTTTAAGGTTCCCAGAGCTGTTTATTACTCCCTTATGCCCCTATCCACAGTAGGAGAAGAGTGTGTTGATCTCCAAGACTTGGGGTAAAGGGGAACAATCCGAACAAGGATTTTCATTTGAAGAAATCTTTCCAATGTGTATTTCCAGTCTCATTCACAGCATAGAGATGGAAAGGGATTAACAGATAAAGCCATTTGTGAGATGATTAAATGAACTAAGCCATAGAAAGCTATCAGCAAAATCCTGATCATAACAAGGACTCAAAAAATGGTAGCAATTAGCTATGATAGAACCTGTATTCTATCATTTAATTAATCCATGGTGTTAAAATCTGATTATGTGTCTGTCTCCCATAAGACAGAAGACTAGAGGTCAGGGAACTGATTTCTGCAATCAGTGTCTGAAATATATTAGTCACTCAATTTATGCTTCCTGACCTAGACAGAGTATTGGCTTCTGGATCCCTCTCTATCACTGATTATCTGTGAAACATTGGGTAATTTTGCATAGCCTTCCTAGCTCTCACTGTCCTCATTTGTAAGAGGAAGAGATTGGATTTTATGGTCTCTAAGGCCCTTTCCAATTCTAACATTCCATGGCTTTACTAAAGCAGTGTTATTAAGCTAAGGATGATTATTAGGAACTGTTGGTGCCAAATTCCATTTCCCCTTGCCTGTCCTATGTTCCCTACAATGATGAATTATCCAAGCTGATTTCCAAGCAATCCAAGTGATTGTTTTGCTGTTATTAGGATTCCACCCTAGACTTTCAGAGTTTATTCCAACCCAGAAAACATGGTGGAAGGTGGAGATGGATATGAACCAAATGTTACCCTGGTCACATTGCCCAACTCTATTACCAGCAACCCATGTATGGTTCACGAAGGCCCACAGTCTTCAGTTCATAAATAATTATTTAATAGTTTAAACAATGATCTAATTCAAAAAAATGGTTTAATTCAGTTCAGCAAATAATTGCTGCATACCTACTGTGTGCCAGATAGATCCTGGATAGATTCTACAGATGCAGAATAAATGAGAAAAATCAAAATGCATTATGACTAAAGAATGCTATCTGCAAGATTGATATTTCTTCACAGCCAAATTGAACATTTTTTCCCTTTTTCCAGATAAAGAAATCTAGATGCAGAGACCTAGAGCCAAACCAGTTAAATCCTAAAATAAGTGAAATGTAAGCAATGCAGGTCTTCTAGGTTCCAGACGATTGTATGTGTAAATAACTAGCACAGAGCCTAGAAACTAATAAATGTTATTTTCCTTTTTTACCTTGTTCAAGTTGATACCTAGAAGTCATTCTGCATTCCTCTGCCACTCACCTACAACTTTTCAAATCTGCCTTATTAATAGTGCTGCATTTTGGCCACTTTTTTTTTTTTACCTCTAAACCTAAAATGACCTTGAAGTTTCTACTATTTCTTTCCTTGAATTAACCTTCTAAATTTTTTCCTATTGCCAGTCTTGCCTCCATCAACCCACTTTCTACATTGAGAGTGGAGTGGTTTTCCTGAAGTTCAGGTCTGTACATTCCAGCTGACTAAATCAAAGATAGTGAGGAGAAGACAGAGTCTATAAATATTTAGAGAGGTATTAATCAATAATTTGTGATTGAGTGCATTCAGGAAGAAGGGGCAAAAGTTATGGAGAAGGAGTCAATTCAATTTCATTGACTAAGTGAATGATGGTGTCACCAAAAGAAAAAGGATGAAGGAGAAACAGGTTTGGTGAGGATGATAGTGTAGTGAATGCTCTGGTGCACTGTCTAGGATTTATATTCTCATTCTCCCAGTTACTGGGAGCGTGGCTGCAACGGCTCAGTCTAAGACTCTCCCCAAGAATGTCCATATCGTCAACTGCACTAGTGCCTCTTGCTCAGCTCACACCTATGCCTTCATGAGAGTTCCTTTTGATCAAGTTGAAGGAAGAAAAATGACAAAATGCCCCCAAATGCCCAACTAGGTTCATGGATGGGTCCACTCAGTATGGCAGTACAACCAAAAGTGACTGCTGCTGTATTATAGCTCAACTCAGGAGTAGCCCTAAAAGATAGTGGTGAGAGAAAATCCTCCCAACAGATAGAACTTCAGGTGTTACATTTGACTATGCATCTTGTGTGGAAAGAGGGGTGAGTTGAGGAAATGTTATTTATGAATTCATGGATAGTGGTAAATAGCTTTCTAGCTGGTCCAAGGCCTAAAAAGAGAAAGTTTTATCTGGCTTTTAAAAAAATCTAATCTGGGATATTAAGAAAAAAAGATCTGGAGAAGAGGGTTGATGGATTAATCAATATGGATTGATTCATGAAAGTAAGCACAAAATGTGAGTATTATATCTAAAGACCCACCAGAGAGTATCCCTTACTAGAAGAGGCACTAAATAATCAAGTCAATGGAATGACTCAGCAGTTGACATCAGTCATTGGCCACTCCAGTGCTAATACAATAAGCACATGAATAAGAGTAGCCATGGTGGTAGGCACAGATGCTACACATAAGCTAACAGCATGGGTTTACATGGCTAGGCTGGTCTTAGCTTTCATCATTGCCAAAAGTCCAAGCTGCCAACAACAGAGATTTAGCATTAAAACCCCAATAGGGCATTATCCCTTGAGGAGAACAGCCAGTCACTTGGCAAGTCAACTACACTGACGTCCTCTCATCCTGGAAGGGGCAAAAATTTATTTTGACCAGAATTGACACGTCTTCCAAGTATAGGTTTGCTTTTCCTGACCACAGAGCCTATGAACACCACTATCAGAGAGCTTGAACAGTATTTATCTACCAACATAACATATTATTAGATGAAAGGACCTACTAACATTATATGAGATATGGCAGAGGCACATGACAATGGGATTCACTATGCATTTCACATACTGCACCACCTAGACAATGCTGGCTTAATATAGGAATGGAAGGTCATTTGAAAGTGCAACTGAACTATAAGCTTGGAGATAATATCTGTAATTATGGACTGCTATTCTTTAGAACATAATGTCCACCCTAAATGAAAAAAATAATTAAATGGGACTAAGTTTCTGATAGGTAGAATACATAGGTCTAGGAACCAAGATCTGAAAGAAAGAGTAGCTCTTGTTACTGTCATTCCCAATGATCCCTCAGGAATTTGTGTTCTCAAACACACTAATTGTAGGTTCCTTAGGTCTAGAGGAGTCTGTTCCTAGAATCAGAAAGCTCCCACCAGGAGCGTGAATACCATTAAACTTTAGGTTATGGCTGTCACCCTACTCCCTTTAATTTCCTTGTACCAAGAGAACTGCAGGCAAAGACAGGAGACAGCATACTGTTATGGATAGTTATCCTGATTGTAAAGAACAGGTAGAGCTGCAGTTACACAACCGGATAAGGAAGAATCGATTTGACATCCACTTGATCCAGTGGGGCATCTCTTGGTACTCCTCTATCCAGTTTTGTCACTAAATGGATGGGGAAAGCAGCCAAAGCTTGACAAGAACATTAGGATTAGAGGATCAGACCCCTCAGAGAAGGTGGTCTGAGTCACTCTTCCAGGTAAGCCACCTAGTTTAGCAAAAGTGCTATATGAAAGGAATTCACAATGGATACTAGAAGAAGGAGATGTTAGGTGTCAGTTGTAGTACCAAGACCAGCTGAGAAGAGGGGTTTACAATCTTAATCCCACCGATCTTCCTGTTGGAAGTTTCACCAGGAAAAGAGCAAACCATAGTCCTGGGAGAAGCTATTTCCACATGAGGAGAATTTATTAGAAGAAGTGAAAGAATTCAGTATTTCGAAAGGTGTAATATATGTTCAGCTACCCAGATCTTCCCTTCGGTATTGAGAAACTCATTCCTACATCCGCCAGGAGCATTATCTGCTGCTGGTCTACAGATTCATCTTTCCCTAGGAATTGTCATCTGCTAAAGGAGCTGCCTCAGGTCTATATATTCTTCTCTAGGGGAGAACTTGCCTCAAATGACTGGTCACTGTAAGGACACAAAAGCCTATCTCCATTTCCTCAATTCAGCCTATTCTAAAACTCCAGAACCTCGTACTGGATCACCCGAAGCCTTTGTTGTAAGTACATTTTAGTTAAGTTCTCCTTCTACCCAGTCCTGCTTCCTTCAATCCCTCTTAGTCTGTTGCCAAGAGCACTTTTCTATAAATTTCTTTCTCTATAAAGCTCCATCTAAGAGTCTGTATTCCAAGGAAACCAATTTAAGACAGATTATGAGTTCAATTTAGGTTGAGATGATTGTAGGACACCCACAGAGAGATATCTAACAGAAGTTTGGATATTGCATATTGAAACTCCAAGAAAATATTGGACTGAAGAAATACATTTGGAAATTCCTGCATAGAAGTGATAGTCGAGGCTGTGAAATTAGACATGAGTACTTTGTGAGAGTGCACATAGTGGTAAGAGTAATGGGCTGAAAATGGAATCTAAGGAAAATGCCAGAAAGGAAGAAGAGGGGATGAGAATCAAAACAGAGTCCCAGGAAGAAAAGGGTCAAGAGATGAGACAATTTGGAGGCCGCTGGTGATCTTAGCAAGAGCCATTACAGTAGAATTATTATTATACTACAATATGATGAGCTAAGGAACAACTGGGAGGTGAGGAGGTAGTTATGATGAGTAAAGACCAGGGATCAGAGATTCAAATATTCACTTGGGTCAGATAGGTGAGCCAAATAGGTAAACTATGGTAGTTTATTCAGTAATATGTGTCGGTACATACATGTGCCAGGTAATATAATAGACATGGAGGTTTTCAGTAGTGATGTGGGGGAAAACAAAGTAGTAAAGAAATGATGATTTGGGAATTATTTGAAAACGAAAAAAACAGGACAGGGAAATGGAGCAAAGAGTGAGTTGTTGAGCTGTGGTGCAGAACATTAAAGACTTCTCTGAGGATATGACATTTAAACTCATCCCTGAATAATAAGTCAACCACGCAAATATGTGGGGAAATAATATTCTAGGCTAAGGGAAAATAGTAAATGCAAATATTCTGGAGCACCCGAGTGGCTCAGTCAGTTAAGTGTTTGACTTCGGTTCAGGTCATGATCTCACGGTTTGTGGGTTCGAGCCTTGTGTTGGGCTCTGTGATGACAGCTCAGAGCCTGAAGCCTGCTTCAGATTCTGTGTCTCCTTCTCTTTCTGCCCCTGGCCTATTCGTGCTCTGTCTCTGTCTCTCTCTCTCAAAAATAAATAAACATTAAAAAAAATTTTTTTAATGCAAATATTCTGAAGCAGGAATGAGCTTGGGGTATTTGAGTAACAAAGAAGAGAGCATGGCTGGGAATGGTTAACAAGGTGAAGGGAATTGTTTGCAGATGGCGTAGGATGAAGTGTCCAGAAAGCCCAGATTAAGCACAAGAATAAATCATCCTGGAGATGATAGAAGCAGTATGGATCATGGCAGAGTGGGGAGCACTTGTCTAACAAAGGGGACAGTTGCTGGCCAATAGCGTGTATTCAGCTCCACTGAAGAATGTGGCCTTAGTTTCCCAATCTCCAAATTAAAACAACAACAACAACAACAACAACAACAAACAATAAAAGTAGAAATCTGGATTCTTAAGTGAAATCTTTCCATTTCTAAATGATGTCATTAAATTACAGTCTTGTTTTTTAAACAATGTAGCCCAACGCTGTGCTGATCAAATGACAAATCTGAAGGCTAGACTTGCCCACAGGTTTTCAGTTTGTAACACCTGAGTCTCAACACTGTTCTTCTAGAGTTAGACAAGAAGAGAGACAGAGGGTGGGAAGCAGGATGATATGGGGCCAACGTAATTTAGTTTAGAGTGGGACTGGTTTATAGTCCAAGGAGAAGCCAGGAGCGAGAAAGACAGGAAGGAACAGGAGAGAAAGGGGATGGTAGATTTAGTGAGGTCTCAGAAGAAGAAGGAAGGGATAGGGTCTGGATGGAGAGGAAGAAATGGCCTTGAATAGGAACCCCTTCTCTAGGACAGGGGTTGACAAACTACCACCCCCAGGCCAAATTGGCTCATTAGTGTGTTTGCACAAGCCTTGGAGCTAAGAATTATCTTTCCATTTTTAAATGGTTGAAAAATAATAAACAATACTATTTTGTGATACACGAAAATTATATGAAATGCAAATTCCAGTATCCATAACTAAAGTTTTAGCAACCCATAGCCATGCTCATTCATTTATATGTTGTTGATAGCTGCTTTCTCACTGCAGCAGCCGAGGTGAGTGTAATGGCCCACTAAAATATCTACTAGCTGGTCCTTTACAGAAGAACTTCTGTGATTTCTTCCTTCCATTAGGAAGAGTGTGGTCACAGGCGAGCTTCTATTTCATGCCTTCACGACGCAAAATGATTTTTCTCAAAGTGTTGCTCAAAGACCAAAGGCATTAAAGCCACTTGGGGGTGCTCTGAGGTTTACTGAACATCCAGGGCTGGGACGGGGATATGCATTTTTTAACAAATTTCTTGGGTGACTTTGAGGTATGTTAAAAGTTGAGTTTGACTTATAGATTGGTAAACAAAACAAAACAAACAAAACCCAAGCACCAATAGCAACATTCAATCTTTAAAAATTTATTCCAATCAAGTCTGTTTGAACATGTAATACAAGCGGAAAATTAAACTCACAGCTGAAACATCCACTGAACAGGGGAGTATAGCAGACGATAGCACCATTTTAAAAGATCTAGTCTATACGTGGACAATTACCACATGGTGTGGTGGGGTGGAAATGAGTTCAGATGCACTGGGAAAGATAGGGCTTTCTGATCTAAGTGGTAAAAACCAATCAAAAGGATCAAACCAAGTCAACTGTGCAGAAACCAGTCCAAAAAAAAAAAAAAAAGTGAAATTATTTTATTTTTTCATGGTGTGCCCAGATAGATTTTTTTTTTACTCTGAAAATCAATTCAAAACATTTCAGATATTTTAACTATGAAAAAATTCCTGCCAAAGGATTCCTTTTTCATTGTCTACTCAGTGGCCACACTTGACAGAAATAACTTTCCAGTTACTTCCTAATTACTACAGTTCTTTCATAACAGGTACTATGATGGGGAGGAAAAGAAACAAATTGGTTATTTCTGCTTCTGAGTAAATTGCTGTTGTGATATCTAAAAGGCAAATTACATAATAATGCTCCTTTAAATGGCTTAGAATTACAGGATCATTTCATGGTCGACTGAAGTCCTACAGCCTACAGTACACGTGAGATCCAAGTGTATGAAGTGTACATGAAGCTATTACTTAGGACTTTGGACACTTTGGAGGGGAAGCACGCTTAGGAGCAATACATTAATCTTTAGCCCCAGTGAAATTAACATTTTTCTGCTCAGTGAAGACTGTTTTGTTCAATTGGGCAGGCAAATGTTTTCAGGGGATGACAAAGGAACAGAAAGCAGTAGAAAGAAACCAGAGAACTGGCAAAGATGAGGACGTGGTGGAGGAGAGTGTACGATGACTGACAGACTACAAGAAATTAGAACTGGCCCTCTCAATTTGACAAGCACGGGACTTCTTAATTGCACAACGCTGATTAGAATTTGACCTTAGTGGGATAGCAGTTCTCAGAAAATCCTGTTACAAAATTAATAGTCAATGGTCAAAAGTACAAAGAAGGCATGTGCCGTGGACTCACATTATAACTAAAGGTTGGCTTGTTGGGTCTCTGGGTTAGCCATGTTTACCTTGGTTATAATGTGTCTCTATTCAAAAAAATAAATACATAAAAGTAAAAACAAGAAAAAAGTTTTCCTTTTTGTGGATGGCCAGAAAATTCATTGGTGATAATAGCAGTTAACTTCTATAACTAGTTTGCTACATGCTTAGATGTGCTAAGAGCTTTATGTGTGTTGTCTCATTTATTTCTGCCATAATCCTATGAGGTCAGTATTATTATTATGTCCACTTTTTTATGGAAGGAATCAAAGGTTTAGAGAATTAAAGGAACTTTTCCAAGGTCATTGCTGTCTAATAATCACAGAACTACTCTTTAAACTCAGGTCTGTTTGATTCCAGAGCTGCTTCTTTAAATCTCTAGGCCAAGTGATTATTAGGACAGGTGGGAAATTCTCTAAAATCCCAGACAGAGTTAACATAAATTTTTGGACCCTTAAATCATCTCCTCCAATTTCCCATTCAATATATACAGGAAACTCTCATGTACCCAATATTCTACCACCCAGAACTCTAGTGACTGGCACCGTCACACATCTATTTTTACAGTTCAGTCCTAGCATCTGTCACACCTCTTGGGGAATACAAATGACATTGTGCCTTTAAGAACCTCGCAGATGGGGGCGCCTGGGTGGCGCAGTAGGTTAAGCGTCCGACTTCAGCCAGGTCACGATCTCGCGCTCCGTGAGTTCGACGATCTCGCGCTCCGTGAGTTCGAGCCCCGCGTCGGGCTCTGGGCTGATGGCTCAGAGCCTGGAGCCTGTTTCTGATTCTGTGTCTCCCTCTCTCTCTGCCCCTCCCCCGTTCATGCTCTGTCTCTCTCTGTCCCCAAAATAAATAAACGTTGAAAAAAATTAAAAAAAAAATTAAAAAAAAAAAAAAAGAACCTCGCAGATGTATTATAAAGATTAACTGCACAAGCAGACAATACAAAAAAGATGTGTGATCAAGAAAAACAATCATAGGCGGCTTGGTTAGTTAATGCGTTAACGTTCTGCTCTGTTTCAAATACGTAGACATGCTGATTATAAGTGTAAAAGAGAAAATCAAAATGATATAGTTGAACTATTATTAAGAAAAAAAACAAGGAAAACATTTTGGTGAACTTGAAATGGAACAGAAACGCTAAATAATAAATAGACATACTGGGCTCTGGTCTAGAATAACAGGGTCTGGAAGTTTGGCTCCTGTGGGTTGATGGGAAGAAAAGGGGCTCCATGTGAGACAAAGAACTAAAATTAGTCTTCCTAACATAAGAATTGTCCAAAAAAATTTCTTGACAACTGCTGTCTAGAGCACTAAGCTCTAGGATTCTGAGGTCCAAAGGAAGAGGAGGGTACAGACATAACTTTCCTACCAGAAATGAAAAACATCATCCAAGCTTGGTGACTAGACAGGTGAAGACAGTAACAGCACAAGCACAAAAGCTCTGCACCACGAGCAGACCTACCTACTAAAGCTGGGAGATGGAGAACAGACAGAGCCATCGATAAAGAGGCGTGAATATATAGACAAAGAAAACATTCCCCACTCAAAAGTCACCTACAAATCAATATTTCAAAAATACTCAAAGAAACCTAATGATGTATAGAACAGCTGTACAAAATACTGTAGACTGACTTCCTTAACATCTAACCTCCCTTTTACTTTTCTTCTTCTACTACAAAAGCTAGAAAAAGAGGAGCGCCTGGGTGGCCCCGTCGGTTGAGTGTCTGAGTCTTGATTTTGGCTCAGGTCATGATTTCCTGGTTGTGAGAAGGAGCCCCACGTCGGGCATGGAGATTCTCTCTCTTCTCCCTCTCCCTCTGCCCCTTCCCTGCGCTCAACTCTCTCTCTCTCTTTCTCAAATAATAATAATAATAATAACAACAATAATAATATTAATACATTTTTAAAATAAACTTCTAAAAATTAAACAAGCCAGAAAAAGAAATATCCACTATCCCAGCTCACCTGGACAATGAGATTAAAGCAAAAGTTCTGGGAAAAACTTGTTTTCCTTAATAAAAAGACAAAGCCTCACTGGAAGAAGGCCTTTTTGACATTTACCTTTTTTTTTTTTTTTTAATGTCTGGAAAGCATGCATGATTCTGGAGACACATACCCATGTTGTGAAATGAGGACAAATGATTATGGAGTAGGACAGAGCAGGATCATTGGTGACATTCTTGAGGAGTTGTACAGTCCTGCACTGCCTACTTTGAAATCCCTTGTTACGTGAAACAAAAATTCTTGTTCCATGGACACCTGCCCACATAGCCTGTCCCACTATCAACATCCTGCATGAGAGTGGTGGCCCATTTCTTACACTCAATGAGCCTACACTAATATATCATTGTATCATTCGAGTTCTTTCTTGGTGTTGTACATTCTGTGTGTTTTCAAAAATATATGATGGCATGTATTCTACATTATAGTATCATACAGGATAGTTTCACTGCCCTAAAAATCCTCTGTTTTACCTGTTAATCCCTCCCCCCACCAACTTTTAGCACTGTTCTTTTTACTGCCTCCATAGTTTTACCTTTTCCAGAATGCTATATAATTTTATTCAAATTCCAGTTAGTTAACATACAGTGTAATATTAATCTCAGGTGTACAACAGAGTGATTTAACACTTCCATACAACACCCGGGGCTCATCACGGCAGGTGCACTCCATAATCCCTATCACCTATTTTATTCTTCCCCCTACCACCTCCCCTCTGGTAACCATTAGTTTGTTCTCTATAATTAAGAGTCTGTTTGTTAGTTTGCGTTTCTCTCTTTTTTTCCTCCTAGGTTCATCTGTTTTGTTTCTTAAATTCCACAGATGAGTGAAATCACATGGTATTTGTCTTTCTCTGATTTATTTCTCTTAGCATAATGCTCTCTAGTTCCATCTACATCATTGCAAATGGCAAGATTTCATTCTCTGTTATGACTGAGTAATAGCCCATACAGTAGGGCAGAGGTGTGTGTGTGTGTCTGTGTGTGTGTGTGTGTGTGTGTGTCTGTGTGTCTGTGTGTGTGTGTATACACACATCTTTACCCATCCATCAATTGATGGATACTTGGGCTGTTTCCATAGTTTGGCTATTGTAGATAATGCTGCTATCAACATCAGGGTTCATGTAGCCCTTTAAATTAGTGTTTTTGCATTCTTTGGGTAAATACCTAGCAGTGCAATTGCTGGATCGTAGGGTAGTTCTATTTTTAACTTCTTGAGGAAACTTGACACTGTTTTCCATAGTGGCTGCACCAGTTTGCATTGCCACCAACAGTGCAAGAGGGTTCCCCTTTTTCCACATCTTCACCTACACTTGCTGTTTCTTGTGTTGTTGATTTTAGCCATTCTGACAGGTGCAAGGTGATATCTCAATGTAATTTTGATTTGTACTTCCCTGACGATGAGTGATGTGGAGCAGCTTTTCATGTGTCTGTTGGCCATCTGGAAGTCTTCTTTGGAAAAATGTCTATTCATGTCTTCTGCCCATTTTTTTAAACTGGATTATTTGTTTTTTTGGATGTTGAGTTTTATAAGTTCTTTATATATTCTGGATACTAACCCTTAAGCAGATAAGTCCTTTGCAAGTATCTTCTCTCATTCCATTCCATTATCTGAAAGTACCCCAGTTTATTTATCCATTCACCTACTGAAGGGCATCTGGGTTGCTGCTTAGCTTTGGCAATTACGAATAAAGTTTGCAAAAATATCTGTGTGCAGGTTTTTGTGCACATGCAAGTTGTCAACTTACTTTGATAAATATCAAGGCATACAATTGCCAGATTATATAGCAAGAGTATGTGTAGTTTTCTATGAAACTGCCAAATTGTCTTCCAAAGTGACTGTGCAGTTTTTCATTCCCATAAACAATGAGTAACAGTTTCTGTTGCTCCTCATCCTTGCTAACATTTACTGTTGTTAGTATTCTGGTTTCTGGCCATTCTATAGTTACATTGTTGCTTTAATTTACATTTCCTTGATATATGTAATGTGGAGCATCTTATACTTACTTGTTATCTTTACATCTTCCTTAGTGAAATGTCTGTTCAGGTCTTTTGCCTGTTTTTAACTCAGATTGTTTGTTTTCTTATTGTTGAGTCTTAAGAGGTCTTTGTACATTTTACTGTTTTTTTAATGTTCTTAATGTTTATTATTTATTTTTGAGAGAGAGAGAGAGAGAGAGAGAGAGAGAGAGAGAGAGATCAGGAGCAGGAGCAGGGGAGGGGCAGAGAGAGGCAGACACAGAATGTGAAGCAGGCTCCAGGCTCTGAGTTGTCAGCACAGAGCCTGACTCAGGGCTTGAATTCATGGACGCTGAGATCATGACCTGAGCGAAAGTCAGATGCTCAACCACCTGAGCCACCCAGGCTCCCCAAGAGTTCTTTGTACATTTTAAATAACAGGATGTTTAAAAAAAATTTAAGAACTTTTTTTAAGTTTTTATTTTGAAAGAGAGAATGTTGGGGAGGGGCAGAGAGGAAGAGAGAGAGAATCCCAAGTAGGCTGTGTGCTGTCAGCATGGAGCCCAATGCAGGAGTCAAACCCACAAATTGTGAGATCATGACCTGAGCTGAAGTCAGATGCTTAGCCAACTAAGCCACCCAGGCACCCCGCCTTTTTTAAACTGAGTAACAGTTTTTTCGTTTTAATTTTTTTAACGTTTATTTATTTTTGAGAGATAGAGACAGAGCAGGAGCAGGGGATGGGCAGAGAGAGAGAGAAAGGGAGACACAGAATCTGAAGCAGGGTCCAGGCTCTGAGCTGTCAGCACAGAGCCCAATGCGGGGCTCGAACTCACAAACTGTGAGATCGTGACCTGAGCCGAAGTCAAATGCTTAACCAACTGAGCCACCCAGGTGCCCCTTGTTTTTTCCTTTGTTTTTAATATATCTTTTGTAGATATTTTCTCTCAGCTTATGGCTTTTTTTTCTCATTCTCTGGAAAGATAGAAATTTTTAAAATGGAAAATGTCATTGAAATTAAACACACACACACACATACACCCACACACAGTGGATGGTTAAGCAGTAGTATAGACACAGTGGATACAGCTGAAAACACGCTAGAAAATTGGGAGATAGATCTGAGCAAATCCCTCAGAATTGGAAAACATGTAAGTGCTATTAAAATACACGAAACAAAGAGTGAGAAACTCAAATGTGAAAGAGTTCAGTAAGGAGAGAACTGGGGAAATGGGCAAGATGGGGTTATCAAAGTAATAATGGTGAAGAATTTTCTAAAATTGAGGAAAGACATAAAATATTCATCTCAACATACTGCGGGAGTTTGCAGAGTATCAAAGACAAAGAAAATGTATTAAGAGATAGAAAAACCAAAAGATAGTTTTTGTACAGATGAATGAGTTCTATAATTAGAGCTGCAGAAAATTTCTTGTCAGCACTAAGATGTGTCAGAAGACAATGCAATAATGTCTTTGAAGTGTTGAGGAAAATGGTCTGTGAGAGCATAACTCTATATTTAGCTAAACTACAATTCAAGAGTGTGGGTAAAATAAAGATTTTGTTTTTACATGTCAGAACAGAAAATTCACTGGTCACATACCTGAATGGAAAGATTTGCTAAAGGCTATAACATAGTAATAAGAAATTGAACCTGGAAAGAAGGAGTAGAAAACAAGAAACAATGATAAGAAAAGAAGTAAGTATTGACTGCAAAACAATGGTGCATTGCTTATTTTGGGGAGAGGGAAAGTGGGTAAGGAATGTTAAAAACCTAGCAGAAATATTTTTTCCAAATGAATAGCTAATTTTTCTAACATTGTTTACGAATGAAATTATGTTTCTGAATAGAACTGAAATGCCATCTCCATCACATATTAAATTCTTATATAAATAATTCATTTTAAACTTCCTATTATCTTCCCAGTGAGCCATTCACCTTTTGGCAAATTGATACTATACTATTTTGATGATGGTAGCTCTATAATACATTTTAAAATCTGTTTGAGGAGTTTCACCCCTTTTGACTTTTTTTCCAAAGTTTTCTTGGCCACTTTTGTTATGCATGCTTTAGACAAGGGGTCAGCACACTTTCTCTACAAAAAGCCAGACAGCAATTAGACTTTGAGGGCACATAGTTTCTATCACAGCTACTCAACTCTGCCATTGTGAAGGAAATCGTAAATAATATGTAAATGAATAGACAATCCTATGTTCAAATAAAGGCTTATTTATAAAGCAGGCAGCAGGCTCAAATTCGGCTGGTGAGCAGCAGTTTGTCAATCCACGCTCTAAACCATTTTTTACCTCCAAGTTGTTTTCCAATCTGGCTTTGCTGTATTCTTTCTGAGTTCTGCCTTCGGGAATTTTTACTTTAGCTGTGTGTCAATTTTCCTTATGGTCTTGGATAGTGTAATACCATCATACTACTTTGGAAGTCCGTATTTGGGACTTGTCTGTTTGAGGGCAGAGAGGATTCCTTGCCTAGTCTTTGTGACTCCATGATGTAATAGAGTGTTTAACAGAGAGTAGATGCTCAATGAACATTGTCAGAAGAAGGCAGAGAGACAGGAATCTGAATCTATTCTAACCCTCTTGTTTGATACTGTGGAAACATACTTGCTCAGATTTGCAAAATAAGTTAATGACAAAATGGAGAAACGGGTAAAAAGACAACTGTAGGATAAAGAAAATAGTGGCTGGGTTGGAATTAACACAGGAGTTCTATGGAAGCTAATGATTGGCAAGTGGAGGTCAAAGAGAAAGTCATGCTTAAGCAAAGAGCTAAATGATGAGCAGGAATTCACCAGGCAAAAGGGAAAAGAAAAGAGAGAATGCTCCAGAAAGAAGAGAAGGCACACATAAAGGCTTCAAGGTGAGAGAGAGCATGGCTGATCTGCAACAGTTCAGTGGGGCTGGGGCTTGGGAGGAAAGGTGGACTGAGAAGGGAAGCAGAGGATAGATAGATAATAGACTCAGGTAAGCAAAGGGTAGGGAGCAACCTGTAACTGAACTCTGGGCTTAGAAGCAAACCCCTTTATGTCATAGAGATTTCCCAAGCTGAGCCAGCAAAGCTCTGGACGAAGTAAAGGGAATGGGTGTACCTAAGTGAAGAAAGATACTAGAGTCTTGGGCAAATTGTGATTAGCCTGAAGCAGGGGAATAGGCTGAAGCACTGGTGTAAGGGGCCTGAGAAAGAACAGCCCATGGGCCAGTTGAGAACATCTGCTCACAACTGTAATGGGAACAAAGGGAGAAGGAACACACACACATGCAAGAGCTTGCATGCCAAACAGTCATCAGTGTGCGATTCTCTTGTTCCCCCTCTGTACTCTCCTGATCAAACACACAGCAGCAACGTGATGTGCTCTCTGGGGCAGAGAAAGGTTTCAGCAATTGGGGTGTGTGTGGGGAGGGGGGTATGCATGGGAACATCTGCTCTATGAAGACACTTGAAGAGTAACTTTCTAATCGCTTGGGGAAAACATCTGGGCCACACAGCCCAGACCACCATTGGTGCGGTAAGTGGAGAAAGATTGGGGGAATTGATGGGGAAGGAGGCAGAGTAGATGCAAAGTGAGGTGTAAGCTAGACAGGAATAACATGGACTCGGGGAGAGGGGTGTGGCTCCTCTGGAGAGGTCAGTCTCTTGGGGATTCTCTCATGCAAAGACCAAAGACAGATGGAATTTTCACTCACTGAGCTCACTGAAAAGGCTCACTTGGTCCATGCCACTTGAAAAACCATTCCCAACTCTCAGTCTTCAGAGTCTAAAACATCAAGTGGTGAACAGCTACCATGAGAAGGAAAGACTAAAGCTTCCAAAGGCTTCATTCACTTTTAGGAAGGTGTGTGTGAATAAGAAGAAAGGAGACAGAACAAATTTTTAGACGAATGGACAGGGATCCTTAAATCTGACATATTTCTCGTACATCATTCTCCATCTCCCATCATCCCATTAATTTGGGAAACCCAACTTGAATTACTTACAGTGGTTTAGAACATCGTAGGTTTTCTTCAGTTCATCTATGAATAAGTATATTATTGAGTTTCTATCTTTTTTTAGAACTCTGCAGGGTTCTGAAGCTAATTAAGAGAAATAACTTTGTAAATAGTTGTATATAGTTTTCAACTTTCATAATCTGGGAGTTGAGGAAAATTACATGCAGAGAAGTAAAATTACTTTCCAGGATCACTCAGCTGGTAAAAGAATAGATCTTGTACCAGTTTAAGTTTCCTGACTAATTTTGGTATTCTTTCTATAAAATGTTTTCTTCCCTATGTGAAAGGGCAAAGGAATCCTTTCTAGCTGCAAAGGTAAGACGGCCAAGCAGGGAATAGTTAAAGAGATACTGCAAAGCTAAGTCTGGAACAAAGCATTTGCTTAAGCCATGAGACCATTCAAGACTGGGAAAAGAGAAAGACCAGTGGCGAGAATAGAAGGGAGGAAAGGCACTTCTTAGGGAAAGGAACTTGGATAAGAGGGACAGGTCTAATCTTTTCTACATCTGAATAAGCTCTAGTTTAGACACATCTTGGTGCTCCACTGTCTCATTTCTGGAACTCCAAGGTAGAATAACCAGGCACCTCTACACATCTGGGGCCTATTGCAGTTGTAGAAAGTAAAGGCTACCAAAAAAAAAAAAAAAATCCTGGGACCAGTGAAAGGTATAGATATAGTTATTTGGCACTGTGCAATCACTGGGTCAAGACACTGTATTAGGTTCTTTACATATTTGTAACAATTTTCTTAAGCAGGCATTATCTCCCTTAGTTTATGAAAGAGGAAACTGAGACTTGGACAGTTCACACATCCAGTGAGTAGAAATAGAAAGTTAGATCTCCAAACTTACCATGTCACAAATGCTTTGTATGATAGGGGTCCATGACAGATCATTGTATATGGCTTATAATTACAGAAATTCATGCTTGAGTCACATCGTATCATGTTACCCACAAGCTACCCCTGTTTCTCTATGCAACATTTTATGTTGGACCAATCACTTTAAAATTAACCAACAAAGGACATCAGAAGCAAACAAATCCCAAAAAAGGTAGCCTGGTTTGTGTCTGACCCTGATTAGGCATTGCTCTGTTCATTGCAACTGGTGATACAGATAGTTGGGAAAGCAGGGATCTGGAATCAGAACCATCATCCGGGAGGAGTGAAGGTAGGAAAACAGGCCCAGGTGTAGGACCTGGGAGTTCATAGCCATGTGCAGAACAGCACCTTGAAAGAATGAGAGCAGACAACAGGTGGTAGGTCAGTGAAGCAATGGACACCAGAGAAGCCCAAGGCAGAGCACAGCATGTCCTGAGCCATGGAAGGAACATATTGAAAGGGAATGTTGGGAACAAGCAAGAATGCATACTTGAACTTGCTTGACTAAAGGATGGGACTTCTGCCTAGGCACGCACAGCTTCAAAGGAGACACATTTGGAAAAGGAAAGGAGAAGAATTAGCAGGATACAAGAGCAGGCTATGCCAAGAAACCCAAGCAAACAGGCAGAGACAGCTGGCACCTGGAGAGCAGAGGCCCACCCACCACCAGAGATGACGATTCTAGTTCTTGGGAGGTGATTAGCAAAACAATGCAAAGTCTGCAGCATGGATAGGTTAGCAAGGAAGAGGCTCACACATGGGAACAAGATAGTAATTCAATTCCCCAGAGAACAGTACAAGCTTGCCTCTTTACCTGAACTTAACCCATTCCTAAAAGCCTGTTGGATAGCACATGCTCACATAGTGGGAAGCCCATAGCCTCTTATTTTTAATAAATACCAAATAATAATAATAATAATACAGTTGTGTCCCTTAACCACCAAACATTTCTAAATGTCACTGAGCAGCCACATTTCAGTCCATTAAGGATTTCTGTGCAAATACACCAACACTACTTTAATAATTTTTAAATATTTTCTCCCACATAGGATAAAACGGTATACATAGTAGAGGTAGACAAACTTACGATAACATATTTTTTACGCAGTCACCCTTTTTAATTAGCTTTATACTTTCCAATCTTCCAGTGAATGGACTTTCCAAAGTGTCTCAGACCTACCAACTTTCTTTACAAGCTTTACCATTTTCTGAGGAGACATCATCACTTAATGTGGGGAAGAGGACAATGATAATACATAACATGTTGAAATAATGAGATGCAACAGGAATACATTATGACACTCTCTCATCTATAATCACAGGTGACAAGCAATTTTGCTGACATCTATATGCCTGGCGCTTTTTTTTTTTGTAAATATTTGAGTAAGGAGAGTTTAGGTAGTAAGGGATTTCTATAAAAAACAGAAACATCTTTGCCACAATAATAGCAACAGATAAACCTGTGATTTACAAGTTCTGATTTCTTTTTCATGTGTCCCATGCATACTGACAACAGCAAAATCTTGCCATCGAGCTTTAGTAGAGTCTATTGTAAATTTGTAAGGTGCGGGTCTCTTTGTTTCAAGGAACCTATGCAGCCTACTGGAACTCCTTTGTCCAGAAATCAATTTCCAAATATCCAAACTTGAGTGGGGTGAGTAAGTAAGCTTAGGCTTTTACTGTGAAGTAGATGCCTTATTTCATCCATTTTACAGGTAAGAAAGCAGAGGTCAGACAGCTAATAGATGTCAGAACCTGTGCATGGAATGCCAGATGCCAGGAGCACATAACTCTAACTCCAATTAGTTCATGAGCATTTGGTGCCTGGATCAGTATATCTTAAACCTCAGTGATATAAAGCATCTTTAAAGGCACGGATTGGCTAATTTGTCTGTAGAAGGCCAAATATTGAAGATTTTAGGCTTCATGGGCTATACATTCTCTGTTGAGACTGCTTTATCCTTGTGGCCAGAAAGTAACCACAGAAAACACATACACAAATGGGCTGTAGCTAAGTTCCAATAAAACTGAATTTATAAAAGCAGATGGAGAGCTGAATGCAGCCTATGGGCCATAGTTTGCTGACTTCTCTTTCCTGGGAAAAAACTATTTCTGATATCCACAGATTTATTTTAGGATCCTAAGAATCTATGGACTTGAGTTTTAAAAATTCTGATGTAAGAAAACTCATTTCATGCATACAGTTTTGATTTGTCAATAAAAAACTAATTATTTTCTTTTTGACTGGTAAAATCACTTTTTTTTCAAGGTTATACTTGAAGGAAGAAAATAATTAAAAATTCCCTAGCATTCTGACAGTCCTCTGACTTCAGCACTGACCTAGATTATTTCCCACCTTCCCACCTTCCTTCTGGGGGGAAATGGGAGGGAGGGAGGTAGGGACACACAACACATAAGACTGGATTTTGGCAATATTGGGAGGCATGTAGCTTGAGATCTGTAGCAAATAATACAATATGGCAATGGGAGGATCAGAGAATTTTCCATTTATTGGTCATAGTTTTCTTACCTCCACCACTCTCCTTCCCCCATTAGGGTTGAAAAGCTCTGTGATTATCAAGTATCAGATGCTGGGGACTGACCTTTTAGAAGGAATAGGAACTTACTCCCTGGCAGGGCTAAGGGGTTAGAATTTTAAATCTTACAGGAGTAGAATTCCAGCCTCATTCCTTAAAAAATTGTCCACTAATGCTCTTTGCTCTTGTCTGTTCTTGTAGACTCCTATACTCCTTACTCATGAGGGCAATACTGGTAACTCTGTGCCATCCCTTCTGCAAATAACTTTCAGGTTGTCGTCATCGCAATGTCTGGTATCCTCCTTTCTCTATGTCTGCATCTACCCTTTCACTTTCGTGTCTAAATCTGACCTAGCTTAGAAAAATAAGCGCTTAATAAATGGGGACTGTCATTATGGGAATGCCTCTAAAGCATTTGAAAATCCAAACACCTTTTGTGGTACAAAAAGACTTCCTCAATCACACTTTCCATCCCCTTAGACATCATATTCCATTGTTCTTTTCTCATGTCTTTTTCCCTTCCTGACTTTCCTCACACATTTTGTCTTAAGACATTATTACTGTCATGTCCCTTTTTGATCAGGGTAGGATTTCTCACCATGTTGTGCCCTTGGGTAGGCTGCTTCAGTCTAGAATGCCCTTCCCAACCCTATTCTTGGCCAATGCCCACTCATTCTTCAAAACACAGATCAGCGTACTGTTCCTTCCCTGAAGTCTTCCCTGGATCCCATAGCCAAAGGGGGTTATCACTTTTGGTTATCCCAAGGCACTATGTTCATACTCATATCCTGGCGTTTTGTACACTATATTGTAAGTCATTGTAACTCACAGTAGTGAATTCCAAGAGAACAAGAATGTGTCTTGTGCACCTCCATGGTTCCCAGTTCCAAGTGGCTGGCAATACAGAGAAGTCAGTGAAAACTACTTAACTGAATGAATGGATATCTTGGTTCCTGGAACAGGGTTGATGTGGAAACTTCACGAAGATCCCATGAATCAATATTCCACCATTCATCTTAAAACTAATTCCTCAAACCATTATTCAGAAGAATTATTTATGTGGCACTCTAAGATCTTTCTTCATTTATCCATACTTCTTTCACTCCTTTGGAACTCTGACAAGACTGGGGTGCTCAGGGCATACAATCTCCTCCTCCAAAGAAATTTTTTCTTGGCCTCTCATGGATCCCTCAAGCCTACCTTCTCAAGAGCTGTAAAATGCTCTATTAACACATATCAGATCCATAGTCAGCCAATTGCTCTGCACAGTATATGTACCTGTGGTAGCCACTATCCAACTTGTCCTGTCTTTACATTTTCTTCCCTAGTCCTCATTACTACTTGTGTACATGGGTGTATTGGTGTGTGTTTTAATTGTCATTTGATCGCGTCACTAAATTTCTATCTTTGAAAGTCAAAAGACAAAGATGAACCCTATATGCCCTAAGTAGTTCAAGCAGTTCAGTCATTGTTGAAAAGTTCTTTACTCTTTTTCCTCCCCTCCAAAAAAAGAAATAAAATAAATAAGCAAACAAAAATATCACTGCCTGCTTTAGTTTTAAAATGTTTCTAACTTTAAGCTGGTCTAGCTTACTTCTTATCTAAGTAACCATTGATGAGGCGTCTGGCACTTCGGTACTCCAGGCACTCAGATAAAACTATTATATTCCTTCTCTTTCTTGCCAAAGAAACTGTATATCTAGTATTAGTTTGGCAACACACATACACAACGATGGGCTTTTTACACACAGTCATAAACTTGAATACTATTCTGATCCTGCAGTTTCATAGCTGCTCACACAGAAATGTCAAAAACACATGAGTGGGACACAGAGATGATAATTAAATCAGGCAATTAAACTTATCACTTCCCATCAAATCCTATGATTAGAGTTCACTTCAAGTCTTGGTGCTACTTGTCAATAAGAAACGCGTTAGAATATTGTATTCATCAATTCCTTACTGGCATGTTTATTGGGCACCTCGCGTGTGCCAGGTGGGCTACAGGCACTAGAATACAAAATTAAATGGGGCACTCAAAAGGCTTAAGGAGTTCTCAGTCCAGTGGGAAAAACAGCCAAGGAAAGAGGCAGTCGCACCTCTCTGGGGCAGTGCTGCAGTCAAGGGGTGCTCAGAATACCACAGAAACATGGGAAGTGCACCTAAGCCCACCTCCACAATAGGTCAGGGAGAATAGGTAGAGAGAGTAAAGAATTTTGGTTTTGTAACACAGCACAATGACTACAGAAATGCAGTTGAGACAAGTATAAGATGGGAGAGGACATACTTGATCTCAATGACAAGAATGAAGTCACTCCCGATAGCTTTTCCATCTCCCCAAGACTTTACTCAATTGTTCCTGCTAAAATGAGTCTGTCTGTAACCACCATACTTAATTCTGCAATCCCGCTCCCCATCACTCTTGAATTCTCCTTGTTCTACTCCACATTTTTGTTTAATAAAGTACTCTTTACTTTTGGCCACCTTAAATCACTTACTTTTACATTACATTTATCTCTATAATCTGCCTTCCTTCCACCCCACAGCTACAATACAGGTTCCACAAAGACAGGGGTGTATTTTCATTCAATACTGTATCTCAAATACCCAGAACATGGTGCAAGTAGGCATTCAATACTGAACCTTAGAGATGCAACTAACTGAAAGACCATGAAGGGCAGGAGCTTTGCTTCGAGTAAAACTTTTAAAAATACCAGTGTCGGGGGCTCCTGGGTGTCTCAGTCAGTTGAGCGTCTGACTTCATCTCCGGTCATGATCTCAGGGTTCCTGAGTTTGAGCCCCTTCTCGGGCTTGCTGCTGTCATTCTGTCAGTGCAGAGCCCGCTTCGGATCCTCTGTCCTCTTCTCTTCTCTGCCCCTCCCCCGCTTAAGCTCTCTTTCTCAACAAAACAAAACAAAACAAAACAAAACAAAACAAAACAAAACCAGCGTTGTTCCATAGATTAACAGCTACCTATTGTCATGGAACTGAGGAACTGCAGAAAAAGAAAACTGTTCCATGAAGAGCAGCTTTGTGTGCCCCTGCTTGTCAAAGATAATGACAAGGACCTTCCTAGGTGGGGTGTGTGACTGTTTTTGCCTCATACCCTGTAATCAATTTATGTTTCATTGAGGTGACATCTTAACAATGGTTCACAAGTGTCCACCTTCTCCATCCCATCCTTCACAACCCAACCTGAGGCCATGACCATCTCTTAGTAATGCTAATGAACAATTCATAAGTGGTCATTCTGGCCCCAACCTTGCCCACCTCTAATCCATTTTATAGCCTGAAGCAAAAGGGATTGTTCTAAGGCACAAATCCGTTCCTGCTTAAAAGCTTCAAATGTTTCCCATTTTCCTTATGATAAAGACGGAATTCTGAAACATGGATTATGAAGCCAGCTTCCACTGGCTCACGAGAGCTGATTATGTACATCTCTTTCCAGCTCTGTGATTAGTAGCTTCACATGGGTAGCTTAAAATTTGCCATGGTGAGAGTATGGAAACTGGAAAATACTACAAATCGGAGCTTTGTTGTCCAAAGAATGGTTTGTTTAACAGCACACCCCTGGACAAACACCAATATCCTTTTTTAAAAAGATATGGCCAGATTTGATATGTTAACATTTTATTGAGGATTTTTGCACCTATGTTCATGAGGGGCATTTGTCCATACTTTTTCCTCTCTTGCTATGTTTTTGTCTGATCTTGGTATTAGAGTAATAGTAGCCACATAAAAGAAGTTGAGAAGTTATCTTCGATTTTCTGGAAAAGTTTGTATAGAATTGATATTATCTCCTTTTAAGATGTTTGATAAAATTTGCCAGTGAAACCATCTGGCCTAGAGTTTTCTTTGCTAGAAGGTTTTACTCACAAATTCAATTTTTTAAATATATATGGGACTATTATGTTTTACATTTCTTCTGGTATGAGTTTTGGCAGTGTGTGTTTTTCAAGGAATTGGTTCATTTCATCCTAGTTGTTGAATTTACAGGCATAGCATTGTTATTATTCTTTTAATGCTTGTACATTCTGTAGTGACTGATAATGTTGCTCAAGTTGACTATATTTATTTTTCTTATTTTCTAGTTGTTTTATCAATTATTGATAAAAGAGTATTAAAGATTCCCATAATTGGGGCACCTGGGTGTCTCAGTTGGTTGAGCCTCTGACTCCTGATGTCGGCTTTGGTCACAGTCTCACGGTTCCTGGGATGGAGTTGTGTGTTGGGCTGTGCTCTGACAGCACTGAGCCTACTTGGCATTCTCTCTCTGTCTCCCTCCACCCCTCTCCCGCTCATACTCTCTCTCTCAAAATAAATAAATATTTTTTTAAAAAAGATTCTCATAATTGAGAACTTATCTATTCTTTAGCTCCATCAGTTTTTGCTTCATGCTCTGTTTTTGGAATGTGCACATTTAGGATTGTCATGTCTTAATGACATCATCATTTTAAAGAGATTAGTTCACTCTTTTCTAGTCTCTGTGGTTTCTGATGAAATTTTCAGTTATTTATGTTTTGTTGTAATTTATTTTATTTATTTTGAGAGGGGAGAGGGGGAAAGGGAGAGAGAGAATCCCAAGCAGGCTTAGCACCCTCAGTGGTCCCAGGAACTGTGAGATCATGACCTGAGCTGAAATCAAGTTTAACCAACTGAGCCACCCAGGTGTCACTGCATTGTTGTTTTCCTAACCATTGTATTTTAAAGCCGCTGAATTCTGAGGTGTTTTTTTACACAACAGATAACTGAAACACCCTCTAGCCCTATATTCCAATCACACTGAACTTTGAAAGCCATTCACTTCTTTCTTCCAAAACTTGGCATCTGCTATTCCCTCTTCATAGAAACGATACCATCATACGCTTACACAATCTGTTGCACTTTCCCAAATGTGTCGCACTGTGTACTCATCTTTCAGGTTTCAGGTAACTGTTTCTTTCTCCAAAAGGGGCTTCCCTGACACACATACTCCTGCCCCTACTCTGTAAGTCTAGATAAAAAGCCCCTCTTACACATTCCAATAACAAAAGTGCTTCTCACATTGTGTCTCCTAAAATAAAATGATACAGTTATTGATCACTCACTGCATACTAGGTCTTGCTCCAAATCCTTTGCGTGAATCTACGAAACAACCCTATTATTGCCTCTATTTTCCCAATAAGGAAACTAAAGAACAAAATGGCTAATTTACCTGCCCATAATCACAGAGTACTGTTAGTGGTTGAGTCAGAATGTGACTCAGACAGTGGCTTCAGAGACATGTCCTTAGCCACTATTTTAAGCTGCTCCTGACTTACTGTATTATAATATTATAATAACTTTTATACCGTTCTCCATAGCCAATATGAGTCTAAGCTTTCTAAAGAAAATGACTAGATATTGTCAACTACATGGCATCAAAACACTGCATTTTATTTCACAGGTTATATGTGTTTGTTTTCTCTATGCAATGAGATTATAGAGATCAGGGATCTTCAATTCTCATCTATCTATCTCTAGATTCAGAAGCCTAAAATATGTTAGATCCTCAATAATATGTCATGACTGCATGATTGTTGAGTGAAGAGAAACATTCAGGGCAGACAGTTAATATGTCATATGAATCAAAAAAAGGTGCAGAGGTCCTACTTAGGGAAGCCAGGAACTCAACAGTACAATATAAATAAAGGTAAGTACAGAAAAATAAGGACCAAGACTTCTAGAATCACTTCTCTATCAAAGGTTACAAAATTCACTAGTAATCCAAAAACAGGATTTAAAATAAGAATAAAACTATTTTTCACTTATTAAATTATCAAATTGAAATTAATAATACGCAATGGTAGTAAGGGTATACAGTGAAAGCACGCTAGCATTATTATGCTTGTGGAGATTTAAACTGGTATATTTGTATCTATCAGTAGTCATTCAAAATATTTATACAATCAAGACTCTAATTCCATTTATGGAAATCTATTCCTAAAGAAATATGGATAGGGGCGCCTGGGTGGCGCAGTCGGTTGAGCGTCCGACTTCAGCCAGGTCACGATCTCGCAGTCCGTGAGTTCGAGCCCCGCGTCGGGCTCTGGGCTGATGGCTCAGAGCCTGGAGCCTGTTTCCGATTCTGTGTCTCCCTCTCTCTCTGCCCCTCCCCCGTTCATGCTGTGTCTCTCTCTGTCCCAAAAATAAATAAATGTTGAAAAAAAAAAATTAAAAAAAAAAAAAGAAATATGGATAAAGATTTAGGTACCTATGTTAGTTAAAATGGAAAAATAATCAGAATCAATCAAAATTCTATAGCCATTAAATTTTTATTTAGAAAGACATGAAGACATGCCATATATATATATATATATATATATATATATATCCAAAAAGCTTGAGAGAAAATATTCTAAAATGCCAATAGTGAAAAACTCTAGATGATGGACTTATGAGTAATCTGAATTTTCATTTTTATACCTCCCTGTATTTTTCAATTTTTTAAGCTTTGGCATGTATTTTTCTTTAATCAGATGAAAACAATAAATGTTACCAAAAAAACTGCAAACTATGTTTGCAGCTGACCACAAGGTCCATAACAAATAAACAATCTGGAGCAAGCCATTTCAAGAAAACAGACGTAATAACTGAGAGGGTGGTGGGAAAGCATGCAAGCCAAAGGCCCTTCTCCTTCAGCAAAGTAAAGATTATGTTGCTAAAGACACCCTGGGAAAGCAGTGCAAGCATCAAGGAACACAAGGATCCAAGTGTTGTTGGAAGGAGAACATATAGGTTTACATCTGCCTATTAAACATGTCTTGGAGAAAACTTTAAAGCAATTAAATCCCAGCTCTCCAGCGGTCTAAGTGAACTGCCAATCCATAGCCAGAGCCAATTTGACTTTGGACCCTTGACTTGAAGGTTCTTACTGAGAAGGGAATTGGAGACCCTAAAAACTTAACTCAAGCCCATACTTTTTTGTGTGCTCTTTGCTTGGCCAGCACTCTACTGAGTGCCTGCTTGGATAATAGTTTCAGGCTGTTGACCTCCCTCCCCAGTGCCCTGATTGTGTCTTGTCACCAGACGTTTAAGCGATGTTGCAAGAGCTCTTTCTAGCTCTCCATCATTGCTGTTGAATTGTCCTACAGGAAACTAACACATTTTCTGTACATCAAAGCCTGATGCATAAAGTAAAGTCAAGATTTTTTTCTTGAGCCTCTACTGCAATCTGATTATACCATGGATATACTTCTTCATGGCTATGTTGTAAGGAAAATGTCTAATATTTTAGATACTCAGACATTAGACATTTAGACCTCTTTATTTTCATAGGGCCAAGCCCAGTTCTGAGCAATACTTTGTCCAAGATGGAAGATGATCAATAAATGTTTGTTGATTGATTGACTAATCGATGGTTTTCCATTTTCCACAGGTGGGGTGGCAAATGCATTCACTGCACTGCAGTTGCCATTCTTCCTCCAACACTATCAAATGATATCAAAAATCATTCACACTACTTTCTCTGAAATGCAGAAGGGACCTTTTAAAGTTCCCCCCAAGTGGCTTTACATGCAGACAGTACCAAGTCACTGACATACAGACAAAAGCCTATTTTCCATCCACTATGCAGGATACTGCCCAGACTTCTTAGGACCCCCAAATCTGACCAAAGCATGTCTCCTGTTACAAGACCACATGCCCCCTGCCTCCCTATCCATCCCAAGTGATCACCACACTTTCTTGCCTCTCAGGCCCCAAGTCAAATCACTCTTCCTTTTCTGTACTTAGCAGTTTGCTTGTTCGGTTGTACCATTTATTTATTTTGACCTTGGAGTCTTAGTCTTAACCACGATAGCATTCATCTTCGAAAATCAGAATTCTGTTCTTTAACATCAAAACTTTCATGGATTCCATAATTACAGAAGGACAGGGATTATATCTGTCTTAATTATACCTGTAACTCCAGCACCCAACACAATGTCTGTCAGCATGGTAGGTGCTTGGTAAACATTTATTAATGAGTAAATTCTATCTGTTAATGGAAAAGTATATAATAACCAAAAAGCTACTATGAGCTCCTATTTTATTACAAATTTGTATTTTAGAAATTACATCAATACTTACATACCTTTTAAGGATAAATAACCAGATTTGAAATAATAATACATTTTCTCTTTGTGGGGTTCTGGTTATTAAAATATTTTAGATAGTTTAATGGGCCTATGTTATTCAAAGATTACTAACAAAGATTTTGAAGAATAATAAGACAGGCAATACTAAACTTAGAATGAGCATAATTTCAATTTTCTTTGATAATTCAAAAGGCACATCATGACCAAGCAATACTCAAGGGCCATTATTATGCATCAACTACTCTTCCCAGTAATAATTGTTAATAGAAATTTCTGCTAGTTAAATGCCAAATTAACAAGCCGTTCCTGCCTTTGGAGCCCATGTGTACATGGACACTGCCAGCTCCAAACTGAATGAAGTTATTTCTTGATTTTAGTGCTTTTAGAGTTTTCCCAGTAGAGTAATTCAAAGTCTAATCATTTGAGGGAATTTTAATTGGTTTCCAATATGACCAGTTTCTATACCCATCTCCAAATGATAAGATGTAATTGATTTAGCATATTATGCTTAGCATTGAATAGTAATTCCAGGCTCTATTTTTTTTGTGATTATGTGTGGCCTTAAGAAAGTCACTTAACTTCTCTCTTATGTGGTTCTCTTATAATTTTTATTTTAAATTCTTTAGTATTGCTATCATAATTATTATCATTATCATAATTATCCTCTTATCTTTTAATAGGAATAATCATGGTACCTACCTCATAGTATTATTGTAAGAGTTACACATATTAAAACACTTATCAGATAATAGCTGTTCAGATAGAACATAACTATTATTATTACTGTGATGTTTATTCTCCACCCACCATTGAATAAAACTCCCAACCAAAAAACATTATCCCCTACCCACTCAGGAACACTTATCTGTTCATTCAATGTACTCAGCATTTGTATTGAGTGTCTACTCTGCTCCCATCTCTGTGACAGGCAAGAAAAGAAAGGTAAAAGAGATTTGATGTGGGGGAGGCAGACATATAGCCAGATAATTATAAGACAATGTGGTATGTGGTATGTGTAAGACAATGATAGACCTATTAGTAGGTCTATCCCTACTAACAGGGATAAGGCTGGATGGACCAGGCTCAGGGAGGACTTTCCTTGGAAATGACACCTGTGTAGGGTCTTCACAATAAGACAGGGGACCCAGGGGGGTACAGCAGGAAGATAATGAGCATTTACCGGGAAGAGGACATTGCAGAGAGAAAGAACACTCTAAAAACCCAAAGGCAAGAAATGCCATGGATTTGTTTGGGGACTGTGGAGATTTGGGGTGGCTTGGAATTGCTGGCATACAAAGTACTAGGCAAGCAGTGATGAGAGATAACATGGGAGTGGTAGACAGGGACTAGATCACAGACGAAATTTTAGATCATGAGCCACCACCGAAGACTTTAAAGCAGACTTAAATCACAGATGTGGTGCCTCCAACTGCATCATTGTCTGAGTCCTAACATCCTTCAGCAAGGTTTTCCGGATAGTATCGAGATGAACCATGGCAACTTTCCAAAGGCAGGAGGCATAGAAAACGGTTTGCTCCTTAACTGAGTGCCAGTAGTAAGTCTTCGTGGGTGAATTGGGTTTGGGTTAAAACTGTCAAGACCAAAGGAGTCCAGAAATGTTCTTTTGACCCAGCTGTGTCTCTCTCTCCAATTAGGCCCAAAGGCTGGTCAGACAAATAAGAATGTTCAGGTAGTGAGTCTCTAGATTTTTGAAGAAGTCCAGGAGAGACTCCTTGCTTCATGGGAGTTGTGTGTGAAAGCCTGGCCTTAGTCTACCCACCTCAGTTGTAGTTAAAAGCCACCAGAGCCTCCTCTGGGTCTAGGCTGTGGTGAGTGGAAAGCCAGGGGTCTATGCTTACAGACTAGCAAGGGTGTTCTCCTCACAGGTGCCTCACAAGCCATGGCTTATAGCCTTGTATTCCAAGAAATTCAACATCCCCACAACGCAGCCAACATTGGACATAAATGTCCCCAAATCAGCAAATAAAAGCTGTACTGTGGCCAAGGCAACAGCAGCTGCTTCTGAGAATATGATGGGGTAAAGAAGGGACACGGAATGTTTTGCTAAATTCTCTTTCTACAGGAAACTGGGAAAAAATGAATTAAAACTCCAATGGTGGGGGTTTTATGGTTAATAACTCTTAACAAAAGATATATACACCCTGTACTTATGTAAAGTAATATGGGGAACTGAGTTCTTGATCTAGATAATTTCAGACAAAATTTTTTTAACACATTCACCTAAAATATTTGGATAATTGAGGGGAAACATCTTTTGACATTCGAATTATCTGCAATGCTCCACTTCACTGGACTGTGTAGACACAGGTCTGAATTACATTTATCCAAGAAATACTGCTTTGAGAAGAAAGCTTGACGTTTGAAGGGAAGAATGGGCCTCCTTGAAGCAGTCCAAGATTTTTTTTTTTAATTTTTTTTTCAACGTTTATTTATTTTTGGGACAGAGAGAGACAGAGCATGAACGGGCGAGGGGCAGAGAGAGAGGGAGACACAGAATCGGAAACAGGCTCCAGGCTCTGAGCCATCAGCCCAGAGCCCGACGCGGGGCTCGAACTCACGGACCGTGAGATCGTGACCTGGTTGAAGTCGGACGCTTAACCGACTGCGCCACCCAGGCGCCCCAGCAAGATTGTTTTTTTAAACAGCTTCATAAAAATCAACAGGAAAGGAAAGGGTGATATGAAATGCTTTTAACTTTACTGTCATTCCTGAGCATGTACAGATCCCCTCATCTCCATGAAGTAGAAACATGTTCCCCCAAATTCAAAGCAGACTACCTGAATGATCACATATAAATCCTATTTAATCTGGAAAAATGTCAGCAATGCTCCTGCCAGGACATCAATAATGATTTTGGTCACTTGGGCCGAGAATAAGAAAGTCATCCAAAACTGAACAAGGATGGAGTCTTTGAAGGTGGCCGTGATGGGGCCTGTCACAGTGTGTTAAGGATCTCAGAAACATTTCTCTGGAAGAAGCCAAGGCACAAATGGATTTGAATTTTCAGAGAACAGATAATCCAACAACTACGTTACATCAGCTCAAAGACTAGAAGGATGAAGGCCAGGATGTTAACCATTCTTGTCCTATTTCTCAGTGTTATGGGTCATTCATCCACCCCAACATTTCATGAAAATTTCAAAGCATCAGAAACATTCATCATCTACGAACAGTTGTCCAGGCACTAGGGAGGTATCAGAATAGTCCAAATTATCTAAGTCTTCTTGTATTTCTTATGTACATAAACTGCCTCAGTAATATACTCACTCATCCTTAAACAGATATACACACCAGACAATGCTGTTACAATTCTTTTGAAGCTTATTAATGGATTATACTATTTTTGTTGTTGTTTTCAGAGTCTATAGGGATGGTCAGATGCTTGGTAGCACCAGTTTCCTTCACACAAATCTCAATACTAACTGAAGGTCAATATTAAGTGACCTTCAATTTGTTTCTTGTGATTAAGTTTCTTCAACCATACTGGAAATTCCTAGAAGGCATAGACTAAGGTTCTATCCTTTGCTTGTCTCCTCCATTGCAAAGTGGTGGTTATAGAAAGGGCTCAATGAATATTATATGTGCACTGACAGGTACACATAGAAATGTTTGTTTCTGACATGACCCAACTAGACAAATTAATTTAAAAAGACAGAGTTTATCAATGGCTTTTAAGACCAATCAGTTGGCATTTTGAAAGTAATTATACATTCTCAGTGACGAGGAGACTTGGCCAGGTCATTGTAGCTCTGAGCCCTAATATAGCTTATGCTGTACTCCGAGCTCATTATGGAAAGACCTAGAGCTCAAGTCTCAACTTCTAAGAAGTGAGTTCGGGGGCCCTCTCATTTCTAAAGAGCTGATTCTTATTTTCTATCTGTCAGTTTTGGCACATTTTACTATGAGAGCGTAAGTTCTGAAATCCCAAAAGAGGCCCAAAGGATCACCAAACTAATCGACAAAGCAGAGCTGGCCTTATTACATATAAGGGGATACATCCCGGGGAATTTTGCAAAACTTGAATATATGGAGTAAGCAGCTCTGGTGATTTCGAAGAGGCCAAGGGAAACAACTGAGGCTCTATTTGGGGTTATATAAAATGAAACCATGTCAGAGACATAAATCATTGGGGGAAACATTTCAAATCCAAGGTAAACCATAGCTAAATGTTCTATGTCTGGATAGCTTGCCCTCCAGGAGATCTGAATTTACCCAAGGTCAAATGGAGACCAAGGTCAGAGGCAGAACCTGGAATAGAACCCTTAATTCCCAATGTGCAGGGTACAGCTCCAAACTCAGGCTGAGTGTTACACCCTAGGCTAAAACTGGCATTACAACAGAGATCTGTAAGCCTTGAGTAAAATAAAACAGGTTCATTGAAATCAAAGAAATTCTACTTCTGGACATTGGCCCATAGGGCTTGATGAGTGGGAGGGACAAGAACAAGATTATAGTATGTGTGTGGCATGTGTGATGCCTTCTGAAGTGTCTCTTAGGGGAATTCCTGAGGAATAAGCAAGCCACCTGTGGGTCTGGTGGAAACCATGGCTTAAGATACTCTTTAGGAAGCTTAAGCCTGGCAGACCCTCACAGTTATAAAGCATGAACACTGGACAAAATAAATGAAAATGGATTTCTGAGTAACCGAGAGGAAATTGGATTTAATGTGGCCAGACATCTAACAGACATGCTGGAAATTGCCCAAAGCTGGAAATAACAAATGCTACTGAAAAATAAACACTTTTTTTTTTTAAAGACCTTAACATTTTAAAAAAATTGCCCACATCAAATGAGCCTTGCTGTCTTAACAGAGCCTATCTCGTTAGAGATAGTGGGAGTAGAAAAGACACACAGACGGGTTAAATAGGAAGGAGATGAAGGGAGACCCTTTCCAGATTGAAGACAACTGATCATTTAAGTTAACACTTAAATATGGAATACCTGTAAGGCAGGCTCCATCAGACTGGGTTCTAAGAAACCTATTCCATGGCCAAATGAGTTCGGAAAATTCTGAATGTTATATTCTCTTCTAAAGGCCCACAGTACACATAAGCATATTAAAGGCACAGAGAAATGTTGTGGTATGGAGACCTGGTTCGTTTTAAGAGCATTGAAATGGGCAGAACTGGGATTCAAACATGGTCTCTGAAACACACTCTTAATTACTATAGTGTACTGCTCCATTCTAAGTGAATATTTTTTTCTCTTTCTTAATTTTGAAAAGCTTAAACAATGCATTAAAAGAGAAAATAAGAAAACAAAACATCGTGTACCCAATACCAGAAATTAACAAATGTTACCATTTTATCATGTTTCTTATTTTTACATAAAAGAAAGGGAGCACTACAGATTAAAGCCCCCTTTGCTCTCCTTCTTAATCTCCCTCTTTCCTCCCCAGAAGCAACCATTATGCTGAAACTGGTATACATCCTTAGAGTTCACAACAAGTGTGTATTATATGTATTTGCTAGATAAATAGTATCTAGGATAAATATGTATCTAGATAAATAGTCTCTGATATCTAGATAAATAGCATCTGTCATTTCACTTTTTTAAAATGTTGCATAAACACTATCATGTATCATTCTAAAATTTCTTTTTGTCACTCAATATCAGGTTTCTGAGAGCTAGCCTGTTGTTTCAAATGTTGTATAACATTTCATGGTATGAAGAGAACATAGCTTACTTATTTGTTCTCCTTCAAATGGATGTTAAGTTGCTTCCAATTATTGCTATTACCAAATAATGCTCCAATAAGTATTCCTGTTCACGCATCCTTTTGCACCTGTAGAAAAATTCTCTAGGGTATATACCTAGAAGAGAGCTGCTGGGCTTGCACATTGTCAGACTTGCAGGATATTGCCAAATTACTCTCAAATGGCCTTCTTATTCTTGCCATGTTTACTCCACACACTCTCCCAAAGCATAAGGCACCATGAGAAAATTAACTGAATTTTGCAAAAACAATCAGCAAAACCTATGTTCTAAGCCCTAACTGTGACCTTAAGACAGTCACTGAAAACCTCTCAGAGTTAAGTTTCTTCAACTATGAAATAGAGATGATGATATTTTTTTTTGACTTTACTCCCCAGGTGTTGGTGAACACATAAAATCTGTGATAGTGAATGAGCTTTGTAAACGAGGAAGTGCTGAATCATGTTAATTATCACCTACACATAAATGCCACCTTCATTCTTCAAACATCTGATTGTCTGCTGTGCAACAGGTACCAGATGACGACTCAGCTCCTATTCAAAAGAGTGTGTAGGTTAGAAACTACATTTAATTTTTTTTTTTCAAAATTTTAAGTGCCATGATGCTAAGTACTTTACAGGAAACTTCTTGTTGTTAATGACTCTAAAATTAACTTGCAAATTTGTTGTTTGAAATTCAAAACAGATTTTTCATAAAGACACTGTTATCAACTGATCTAGATCCAAGATTTCTTATAAATTAGGTATAAGGGAACCAACATATATGGAATACTGGCAATACATAAGAAGAGTTGTGCTAAATAATCTTGTATATATTATGTTCTATATTCTCATTAACAACCCTGGCATATTTAATAATTGCATCTTACAAATAGGGAGTTGGGGGTACAGAGAAATTAATTAACCTGCCTGAAGTCACACAGTTTGAACAGTAGAGTCAAGATTTGAACCAAGGACTAATGCTACGTGTTCTTTTTACTACTTTGCATGCACCTGTGGTGCCACTTCACCATTTGTAACACTGAGTCTGCAGGAAAGTGAAAGACAATAATGGCAAGAAAAGGTGGTGGTGGCTCTGAGAATGTGTGCCCTTGGCCAGAGCCAACTCAATCTCCTAGTAACTCATGAACAGTAAATGTGGCAACTGATATATTAGTTCTGTTTCCAGCAATGGTCTCAGAAAGCACTGGAGAGAAAAGGAACTATGAAGAGAAACTTATTTCCCTAAGATTGGAGACAGAACTGTTTCCCAATCCTGTCACAGAAGAGTGACCGTTCTTGTAATGACTAACATCTGTATGGTTCTCTATAGCTTACATATGAAGTATCTGTAACATGTATAAAGATGAAAGGGGATCTTGATGCATGATGGCTGGGACCTTAGAGACTGTTTTCTCATCCCTTTTTTTTTCCTTTCCAAATAAAAAGCACATAAATCAGAGTATATGTCTACACTATACAAATTACATACCCTGAAGTTATGAGACAACTATTGAAACCAAGCATGAGACTAAATAAATCCCTTCGAGGGCAAAGTGTCTCTTTCTATCAAACTCCACTAGGTTATGCTGAGTTTCAGAATTATTTTCAATAATTAGTAATGTATTTGAAGCAGTGATAACCAATTAGAACAAATAATAGGAAGGATGTTCCTATTTATGTTCACAACAAAAGCCATAATTTACTACCTATGAATAAAATCCACACATACACACACACAAACACACACACCAAACCAAAAAGTATACACCAAATATGACTTACGAACATAGTCTGGTTTTGATATCATTGTTAAGCTAGCCTTACAAATATGTTGGGTTGTTTCCCACCTTTTTATATTGTTTGGAACAGTTTGCATGAGATGAGAATTATCTATTCCTTGAAGATTTGCTGGAACTCACCCATAAAGTTATCTGGGTCTGGTGCCTTTTCTTAGGAAATATCCTTGGCTTCTGTTTCTATTTCTTTTATGTTTATTGGCCTATGTTGTTGAGTTCATTTTTGTTATTTAAATTTTCCTTAAAATATTCTGCTTAATTATGTATCAAATTCCTTGGTACAAAAATATCTTAATTTTTAGAGCATTTTTATGTCCCTATTTTCATTTCAGATGCTATTTATTTGTGCTTTCTTTTCTCGTAGAATTTTTCCCCAGAGTATTACTTTATAAAACTTTTCAAAGAACTGACTTTTGGTTTTGTTAATCAACTCTACTTTGGGTATTTGTGCATTTTTCTAATTTATTAAATTTTGCTTTTATCTTTATTTTCCTCCCTTCTATTTTCTCTGGGTTTTTCCTAGCATTTAGGTTGGAAAGATTAGTTTATTTTTAAACATTGTGTTGTATAATAAACCACTTAAGGATATAAATTTGTCTCTCCATATCACATTAGTTAATACCTTACAAATTTTATTTCATATCTATTCTAAATACTTCCATTAGATCCATGAATTAAATTGATGTGTTTTACTTGTATTGTTTTCATTTCCAGATATCTGGTCTTTTGGAAGGCTCTATTTTGGTTGTGAACTTTTATTTTTATCTTACTGCAGTCAGTGAACATGACTTATGCAATATCAGTCTTGACAAGGCTTCCCCTGTGGCATAGTATATAATCAGCTTTTGCACCTGTTCCATCTGTTTGACTAAAAGTTGTGTTATTCCTATGTGTTGAATTCAGAGCTCTTTGCTTGGTATTAGATTAATCTTGTTAAATGTGTAATTAAAACTACTTCAAATTTTATTACAGATATCTTTACATTTTACGTTTTTCTCTTACCATGTCATTGCTTTATCTCTCTTGAGCATTTGGTTGGACTGAGTACATGTTTTGTTCCATTTTCTCTCTATTGCTTTAAAGCTATTCACTATCTTTCTTCACCAAGTGTTTACCCGTAGTTAGCTTTCAAATGTATATTTTTTAAAAATGTTGTAGAATTAATCAGCATTTTTATTCTTTCTCATCCCAAATAAGAAGACAAGAAGTTACTTCTCTTAGCTACTCTCCTCACCTCTAAGGTCTCATATGTACCTTTAGTTACAATTTAATAATTTGTTAATCAGAATTTTTTTGTACACAATAAGCATTGAGACCATTTTCTTTGTTCACCATTGACTCCTGTATTCTACTATATCTTTGAATTCATTTGTCTTCTTACCGGACCTTATTATCCAGTAGTTCTCCCCCTCCTGCTAAGAGAGTCCTTAGAAAAGTTCATGTGTCTTTGCTTGCTTGAAAATGTCTTTATTTTATCCTTGCTATAGAATAAAAATTTGCTTAGGTATCAACTTCCAGATTCAATATATTTTTCCACAAACATTTTGCAAATATTTTCAACTGCTTTCTTGTTTCTGAGGTTATTGGTGAAAAATGATTTTAAACTGATAGTCATTCCTTTGCAGGTGATCTGACCTTTCATAGCTGTTAGAAATTGTTTTTCTATCTTTTGTCTTTGTAAAGTTTTATAGCACTCTAAAATGTAATTTATTCTCTATTTGCTTTGTCCCTTGGTGAACTCTTCAAACATTATCTCTCCTTTATTTTCCTGTTTTTATACTTCTAGTAGGTGAGGGTTGGATCCATTTCCAGTCTCTTAACTTTTTCCCCCTCTTTCCTACCTCTTTATTATTTTGTACTGTGTTTTGAAAAGAATTCCTCAGTAAAGATGTTTGCTTGTTGGTATGTTCTTTCTTTAAAAAAATATTTGTTTATTTTGAGAGAGAGTGCCGATGTGTGAGCGGGAGAGGGGCAGAGAGAGAGAGAGAGAGAGAGAGGGAGAGGGAGGGAGAGAGAGAGAGAGAGAGAGAGAGAGAGAGAGAGAGAGAGAATCCTAAGCAGGCTCCATGATGTCAGTGCAGAGCCTGACATAGATAGGGTTCAATTCCACAAACCATGAGATCATGACCTGAGCAGAAATCAAGAGTCAGATGCTTAACTAACTGAGCTCCCAGGTACCCCATTGTTGATTTGTTCTTTAGCTCTATCCAGCATGTTATTTCCTTTTGTATATAGAAACACCCATGCACATACATACATGCACACCTACTTCCTCTCAGGTCTCTAATAGGAGATATATAGATGATATATAGATTCAGATATATTGATATATCAATCTGCTCCTGTTTTATAAGCCCTATTCTTATCCCAAATTTCCTTCCTTTATCTCTATGAAGATCTTAACTTATTTATTTAAAGTCCTTTTCTAATTGGTTTACTAACTCTATTTCCTAAGCTGAAAGTGTTTCTATTTGTTAGGCTTGATAGACCCTGATGAGGTGTAGTTGTTTCTCATAGATTCAGTGATGTTTGGTTGTGAATTCATCTTCTGCAACAGAATTCTCATCCTTGTGTCCTGAGCTAAAAGTCTTCCTATGACTTGTGGCTTTCTAGGTTGACTTGTGCACTTTCCTATGACTTGTGCACTTTCTAGGTGGCTTACTGCAAAAGCAGACTAACTTAGTGCTGAGATCTCCACTCTCCATTTTCTTCTATAGATTGGCCTTTGGGCCAATATAAATTATTTTCCTATTTTCAAACATTATTCTTATTAGTTTAATATTTAAATATATCTTTTATTTCATTTTTATGGGGTTGGATTGAGAGAAAAAGATTCCAGGATATACTCATTCAACTTTATTTGTATTTCTAGGGGTGCCTGGGTGGCTCAGTCGGTTGGGCGTCCACCTTCGGCTCAGGTCATGATCTCGCAGTCGGTGAGTTTGAGCCCCACGTCGGGCTCTGTGCTGACAGCTCAGAGCCTGGAGCCTGTTTCAGATTCTGTGTCTCCCTCTGTCTCTGACCTTCCCCCATTCATGCTCTGTCTCTCTCTCTCTCAAAAATGAATAAACATTAAAAAAATTTTATTTGTATTTCTAATTGTCTTTATCTTTTTTTAGTTCAATAGTATAACATTCAGCAACAAAAGGTTCATGATAGTTATATCTTTATTGTATGTCAAAGATAATTGTTTGTTATCTGTAACGTTTTCCTTGAATTTTGCCTTGAAATTAACATTACAATCTGTTTCCTTCTCTTTGAATTTTCAACATCTACCACTGCTAATAATTTTGCTCTTTGCTTTTGTTATATATGTTCCTTACCAAGACAAAAATGATTAGATTATTTTAATATAGTTTGAGACTCATTTAACAAAGAAAATTTGCCCATGGATGCTTTTGATTAACACTAACATATATGATCTACAATCTTGTACTGTATTATTCTAAAGATTTCCTATTATTAATTTTACAAATTGATACTTATAAAATTTTCAAAAGCATTTTTTTAACCTTTAGTTATTTTTATCTTTGTCGGGAATGAAAAAGTATCTTTTCATTCATTTTCTCCCATGTTTTCTTCATTTCATGGTCTTCATTGATATAATCTGGAATTTTAAATCCAAATTATTTATAATCTAACAATACTGTTTGTTTTATATTTCCAACTTGAGAAAGATATATATCTTGCTTACTATTGTATCTAAAGGGCCTGACATTTAACAAACATGGCTATATTTATAGAACAAATTAACTCAATGACATTTTAGTACTTTACCTATGAAAAAGTAAGATAATTTGCTGGGATATAAAATTCCTGGCTAATAGGTTTTTTTTTTAATTTCTTCCCTCAAAATTTCTAACCATAGAATTTATTGCTATGAAAAAGAATAAACGTAGATTTTCCCCATTATGGCTTTTTCTGCCTGGATTTTCAGTGGATTTTTCTTTATCCTTCTAGTCCAGAAATCTTATCTGGATGACTTTAAGTTTAATTACATTTTCAGTGATTTTCTCCTGGAATGGAGTGAGCTTTTAAATCCTTAAACATGTTTCACTTCACCTCAGTTAAGATTGCTTTGTCTTATATCTTTAATTAATAATTTGATTCTATTTGTGGTCTTTTTCTTTTTTCCAAGAGAGTGATTTATTTAGTTTTTGGTTCTCTGTTTCCGGCTTCCACATTGGTCATTTTCCCTTTCAATTTTTAAATTTCTTTGAGCTTTTTTTTTTCCTGCATTACAGGAGAACAACTCAGATATATCTCTTACACCACTTACTGGATTTTGTGCAGCATTGATTATGCTCTCTGCTGCCTCCAATGTAGATTTCAAGGTTATTGTTAAACTGTATTTTCAACAACATCTTTAGCTCATCATTTCTTTTCTCTTTTTCATCTCCTATTCTCTTTTTAATTTTTTATAATATTCTGTTTTATTTCATTGTGTCTTGTGAATTTTATATTAGTGAAATTACTGCCTGCCCTTCCTGAAGAATTTTTTGTTGTTATCTGTCTGTATGCAGCATGGTGTTAGTTAGTGTCACACATACAATGAAGATGGTCCACAAAGGCAGTGCTATTCAAAGTGTGCCTACAGAGGTACAATCTGAAAATTGTCTGTTCCTGGTTAGTGGTAAGTATTTTTAGTGCAAAATCAGAGAAGATAAACACTGCCAGTTTCTGTACTTGTCTCATTGCTGACTGTTTTCAAGAAGTCCAAAGATGGCTCGCTGGTTTGAACCACACTTTGAGTAGTATTTCTCTAGATACTGCAGAGTAACAAGATAGAAGGCATCTCTTAGAGCTGCTGTCCCATGCTTGACCATCCTGTCTCTAGACCCTTATAGGAAAGGAGAATTAACTTCTATCTTCTTTGAAACACTGTATTATGGGTTATCTTTTTTAATAACACCTTTATCTATATTTTAATACAGTGCAAGAGATCATTTTCAGAAATAGGTTCTTCCTTTGAGTCTTCCAATACTTATCCCTTTCTCTTATTCTACAATATTTTTTCATAAGTTCCATATGGTTATTTCCATTGTTTTCCATCTTACTCATTCTTAAACATAGAAAAGCGCTTTCAGATAGAGTTTGTCCACAAACAGTATGTGGATTGCATTGGACTTATATTCTGTCATATGATGGAAAAATCTCCTTTATAGCTGTACAGCTGTGGGCTGCTGCTGCTTGTGATGGTGGTGGTATGGTAAGGAGAGGTAAGGTTAGGTGGGTGTACTTCATTTGACTTCAATCCTCAGGTTCAACCACAATTTCATTTAATGCCCTCCTTTCTCTACAGTCATCACCTTGTTCTCTGATAGTGTTATCTCATAGTATTTATTTAGAACTCAATTTCCATTATCCACTGTTATTAGAGTTCTTTATTTCAGCATATGCCTACTCTAACACACACACACACACACACACACACACACACACATGCACACACACACACACACAGGCTTTCCATTTTACCAGGAAGTGTGTGACCCTATTAGGATTGAGCTAGAGGTGAAGAACATGGAAAGGAGATGAAGTTTAAAGGTTGCTGGTACCAAATCAAAGGTCAATGGGAGAGGGGGTGTCTTACTTGTTTGGTTTTTTTTCTATCATCTTCACAATAGGACCTAGTGAGCGACTGAATATTAAGGATAAGGGAAATGAAATATTTCAAGATAGTTCACAAGTTTCTAGTTTGAATGACTGGGAAGATAGAGAAGGTGATATTTATTGAAGGAAGGGCAGATATGGCTAGAAAGAGAATGATTTGGGTTACCTATGAAATACTGTCATAACATCCCAGTGGAAATTTCTAGTAGGAAGATGTTTGCATACTTTGGGGCTATGGACTGAGCATTAGATTTCAAAATCATTGGCATATGGGAAATAAGAGAAACCATAAACATGACCACCCTGAGTAGAATGAGAGAGAAAAATGCTCAGGAATAACCCTAAAGGAAATCATAAAATGGTTAAGTATGTAGCTAAAGAGACATGGAAACTATCAGGAGAATATAGTCATGAAAGCCAAGGAAAGAAAATGCTTCGGGAGAGAGGGGATGGCCCACAGGGACAAATGCCATTGAGAGGTTAAGCCAAATAAATATTAAAAATCAACCCTCTTGATTCCGGAATTAGGTTGACTACAAGTCTAAATTTTCAATGTTCTTGTGACTCGTTTCTAAATCCTTTAATTTATATGTATTTTTGTGGGAAATCAGAAATTCTGCAGTAGAAGCTGTTCTCCTGCTGACTTTCAAAACAGAAGTCTACACTAGTACTGGGTTTTTCGTTTTGTTTTGTTTTTCGTATTCTTGTAATCCTGCTTTTCTGGTCAAGGACCATTTGGTTGCAAATAATAGTATCCCATTCAAATTAGGGTAAGCCAAAAGTGGAATGTTTTTAAAATAATACAAGTGTAATTCATAGAACCCAAAGTCAGGAAGTCTTGTGAGGCCTCATGGGAGACTGGAATGAGGAACTGGAAAGTTGTCAGGGACCAAGATAGCTACTTTCTCTCTGTGTCTATCTCTCTCCAGACTCTGTGGTCTCTTGTCTCTGCTTTTCTTTGTTCATCTTCTTACTTCATTCCTCTCTGCAGTTCATATCTCTATTTCTCCAAGAACAGAAAAGGAAATGGCCCCCAAAGTAGTTCTACCTTTTTTCTTCAGCACAATCCAAGCCTGCATAGCACTCCTGGGTCTCTATTCTGACTTTCTAGAAGGAAAGAATTGACTGGCCAAGTTTGGATCATGTGCCCATTCCTCTTCCAATCAACTGTGAGCAAGGCAAATCATGTGCCCTTTCCTCAGTGGGAGTAGAAGCACAGGCTCAGAAAGAGGAGTAAGGAGGTCAGGTAACTAAATTGGTTGCTGTGTCTTCCTTATGTCACCTAGTTCTCTTTTTGCTCAACATATTGTCTTCACATTTCATCTTTCTGTATTTTCATTCCAGAATGTTCTCTTCTCATTGTTCTCTGCTCTTATCTTTAAAAAGCACATATCTATTTGAATCTTATTATTAAAAAAATTCTGGTTCCCATTTAAAAATAGTTTTTAAAGATAATGATCTTCATTTTCTAATCCAACACAAAGAAATGTGTTCCTTTTTTCTGCCATAAATTTTCATAGGCCTAGAGGAATCCTCTTTTACAGAGTGTATTTTCATACTCCTCAGAGGTTTCTCTTTTCTTCTCCTGAAAGTAGGAGAGACCTATATAATTGATGTTTGCCAATAATAGGGTATGTGACTTGCACTTTCCCCACTCACAAAGGTTTGGAAAAGTCCCCCTATTACATTGGGGCAGGGTGGAAGAGGGGCACAAACTGATGTGAACAAGTTCTTGCCCAATCCACCAGGCCATCTTCTGCTGTTGCTCTAATGGACTGAGACGTGAAGTCCTCCACCCTGGTATCCTTATCCTCTACACTAAAAAAGGGCTGAAAAATCCACAGCCCCCTTCATGTACTCTATTATAAGTTCCAGAAAATTACAACCCTCAAGATATTTTATCTTTAGTCTGTCGCAGCTTCACACAGAGCATATAGTGAATGTTCAACAAAAGTTTGATTTTATTTCTTTCTAAAATGAAAATATGTCATTTACCTGCCTGCCTATAGTCTTTGGTGTGTCATTAAATGCAGAGAGAATTTAAGTTTCTCATTTTGATTCTAAGTCCTTAATAAATTGGCCCGTACTTCCCCCACTCTTAGGAGAGAAGCTGTAACTACATTTTCATAGGCATCTTAATGGGTCATTATCAACTACTTTCAATTCCACTATATATGATTCATTCTCACACTTCCACGTCTGTTTTACTTGCATCATTTCCTCTGTCTCAAATCTTTCTCCCTCCTCTCTGCATGGTAAACTTTCACGGATCCTTCCAGACTCAGGTCCATCATAACCTCTAACACCTGGGACAAATGTCAAAGTTAGACTCCCATCCTCTCTTCCCCCACAGCACCTACATCTATGCATCTATTAATGTACCCAATGCACCTTTGCAGAATCATTTTTTAATTTCTTTACTTTTCTGTCTCCTAAGTAGACTGGGAGCTATTTGGAAACAAGGACCAAGTATTTTTTAATCTCTGGATATCTATCTTCTACTTTGAACCAGGTAAGAACTCCATAAATGTTTGATGAACAAATCAATTAGTGTCTAGATATTAAGCTTGAAGATACAAAACCAAAAATACCTAGGTTGGTAAAACAACCCAGTCATTAGTTAAATATTAATCAATTGACTAGCCAATTGTTTGGTGTTACATGGTCAACTAACTTTCAAGAAGCTTGAGCAGTTAGTTATAGAGCCTCTTAATCCTAATTCACAGTAACACACCAGCCAGCTGTTAATTATGTACTTGGAGACAGGGAGGTAAATAAAATTCGTATTTATTGGCAAAGCTCTTCAACTTTCCCTGTGTCACATGAACTAAAACAAAGTGAACTTTGCTAGGAGAGCACAAGGGAAACACTAATACCCTCTTCATGTGTATATTTTGAAGCTTACAGTGTGCTCTTGTATCTCATGTAATCCTTAAAGCAATCCTGTGAGTTCGAGTATCATAAGTTTACTTTACAAGTGTGACACTTTTAAGGTTCAAGAGATAAAATGACATACCTAAAAATCACTGTGCCAAAAGTGCTCAAATTTAAGTCAACTCCTGTGTTTGTATCAGGTGTTCATTTCATTTAATCAGTTAACAGAGAAACCCAAACAACAAGTACATTTAATAACTTGGTTCTGAGACAGCAACAAAATCAATAACAATTTATTTGCTTTACAATATATATGATATTCAGAAGCTTTCATATTATTTTGTTGGCTACATAAAACAGCCCTGCAGAGTAGATTGGACAAATACTCTAATGCCTGTTTAGGCGATGAGAAGTCTGAGGTACAATGAGACTAGATGACTTTTCCAGGTTATTCAAAGTTAGTCAGTGACAGACCTAATTCCTGATTGATTGTTCTATCCACTCCCCTTGGAAACCAATATCTTGATATATTTGAAAGGCTCAACAGTTACTAGAGAGTTAGCCCACTCTGGCGAAATCAGGAAAGATAAATGCAAATAATTAGCTCATGGGAAAGTGGCAGTAATGCCCTATGATGCAGTCCCTTTTGTACTGATTCTTCAGGGAAGTATCCAAAATGGATCTGTCACACCCCTGGTTATGCTGATGTGTGTGGGGTTCATTTCTACTTGAGTGAAGTCCTATACCATTAGTCTAGGGTAAATTTAAATGGTTCGTATTTCAGGGAATGCATTTTGAATTGTGTGAATTCATACATTTCCCTCAATTGAATTTTAAACCTTTCTTCTCTTCTACCTGAGCCCATGTACTCTCCCAATTTACATGTTCACTTCTATGATTATACACACAAACCATAAGCGAATATACACATGACTGCATAATCACCTCTTGTACACACAAACTTTATTTGCACACACACACACACACACCTTTTGATTATACTCCCCTTCCCCAAGAAGAAGATCGTTATGGACACAGAAGACATACACATATCTCTTTGGATAACATCTCCTGTTCATATCCTACCCCCCACCCCTGTAACTAAACCTACACATACACAGGTACTCACACACAAATGCCAGGTTTCACAATGTTCAAGAATCATGTCAACTTTGAGGCCCTAAATGTGTCTGGCAAGTTCTTTGGACTTCACCATAGTGACTGAAATTACTGCTTGGGCAAGAGAAGAGGGAAGAATTGCAAAGTAGGGAGAAGAGGGCAGTATAATCAGAAGGTAAGTTGGGAGACTTCCCTATCCATAAAGCCAAAGGCCAGAAAACAGTCCCAATCGAGGGCACCTATCTACAATTATTTCCCTGACTTAAATGTCACAATGCTTTAGAAAATTACCCCAATGAGCTTAATCTGGACATCCTTGAAGTCTTCTTTCACCTCCAAGAAAAAGTCCACATACAGTAGAGGAAAGACAACGGAGTCCTGGAGACAGAGACCTCAGTTTGAAACCCACGTCTACCTTGTAAACTCTCTGAGCTTCAGTTTTATCATGTGTAAAAGGAGATGATAATACTCACCACTTAAGTGTTGTAGTGAGAATTAAGTGAAGTGACAATATATGTAAAGTACCCATCACAGTCAATTAATGACAGGTTAAATGCTGTGTTATACTCTACATACATGAGATGTTACACAAAGCCAAGTTCTCTGGGGGTAGATGTGGGTGCTTTTACAAAAAAAATGGCATTTCAGCTGAATTTCTCATTGCAACACTAACAAAATTGGTAAGGAAAAACAAAATTTGGATTCTTCATAAAAATTAGGCAAGTATTTAGGAATTCTTTGCATGAGGCTTTGCATGAGGCTTTGATTTCCAAATAGCTAGATTCTTGCTTTGCAGGGAAAAGTTCAACTTTCTGCCCATATTTCCCGGCAAAGGTGGCAAGTGGGAATCAAGAATCTCGAGATGTGAGCTTTTTTTCTAAAGAAAATAGTGACCTTTAGTCAGGTGAGGGTGTAAAGAGTATTCACAAGTCAAACTTGAGATCTAGCCAGTGTGGCTATAGCCTTAGAATTCATGTCCACAATAGTTTCTACATTGTTTGTAGAAAAATAAGAAAAAGATGTCTCAAAGATTAATTGATAACTTGAACAACCCATACATCAAACCACAGAGTTAGGTCTCTGTGACAGAGTGGGAAATAAGTTGGACTGGGAGTGAGATCCTTGGGAAACATCTAAAAGCCTTAGTTTCCCATTTATAAAATAGGGTTAATATTAGTGCTCATCTAGTATCTTCTTATACGGATTAAATGAGATATTGCATGTCAAGTGATTAGAAAAAGGCTTTAAACAAGCGGTAAAGGTAGTTATTATTTTTACCTACCTCATAAGTTTATTGTAACAGTGAAACAAATGCACTGTAAAATATTATTTTTAGTTTTTTAAAGTACATTTAATATCAGCTAAATGTATTTTGAGTAGGGGGAGGGGTTCTTTACTCAAATGTTCACTTTTAGCCAAAGTGGATTTCTATAACACTTTATTTTCATTAATTAATTTTTTCCATCTAAAAGATCAGAATGTGGGGCATGCTCCTACTTTCTACTCCCTTCCCGTCATATCACCCAGCTCTACTGGGCTTCATTAAAGAGAACACTCCTACCTAGCCCCCACAAAATGTCAAAATGAAACATGATTTTACCCAGAAACTGCTTACCAGTGATATTTGCAAAACATTTGTGCTCATCTGTCAGGCTTCTTGGCCAAACATGGCCATCCTACAAAGCTGTAATAAAACATGAAATAAACCTTTCCATAAAACATTTAATAAAGCTGTAAAAGTTAAATAGCTCATAATAAGCAACCATAAAAAAGCATGTAGCCCAGTTCTTGATCATTAACTTTCATTAGGGCTTGGAAGAAAACCCAGGCCATTCTTCTAAATTGCCCAGCTTACAGTGTGGAATTGAATCAAGGGTATTGTTCCCGGGATCCTCTCCACTTTGAAGCCAAAGGGATTTCACAGTTGTTTCACTGAATCGAATCTAAGATGATCAGATTCTTCTCACTGAGGTAAAATTAATTTGCAAAGAGACTTATTGAATTTCTTGGAATTCCTGCGTTAGATTTGAGAAGAGTGGGGATTTTTTTTTTTTTTTTGCTTATTTCTCTAAGTGTGATGTTAAGCAATAAGTGGATGTTGTTTTTGGCTGCTCGGCATTCAGTTCTCTTTCCTAACAGTCCCCTATTTCCTTTCAGAGAGATTCCATTAAATGGATTGTTGGAGGTTTGGGGTATCCCAAAAAACAGACCCTGCCTTTCTCTAGGACAAGAATGAAGCATGTGATGGAGCCATACTAATCAAACCTAGTCTCCCAGGACTGGAGTGAATATTCTCAGAGTGGTAACACAGGAGGGATGGAGGAAGGAAATAAACAGTTGGTGCTCACTGGTTGTCTCATTCCATAGTGGCAACCTGATTGGTTTGTTCAATAGTTCCTGCTCCCAACCTCACAGTTTTGCTCAGATTTCTGTACTCATCAGGGTTCAATCCTCTGGCCCCCTCTTTGATTTTGTAAGTACTCAATAAATTCCGTTTCAGCTCAAGTTTTCCAGAGTTGTTCACCACTGCTTATGCTAAAGCATCTTAATTGCTAGAGTGTCAAGTAATAATTATCATTGATTCCTATTTATTTTCAAAGCCAGAAACACAAGGTACAGGGAAAACTGCTAAAAGGAAGAATTATGCAATAATAATTTGTCTACCTCACCATTCTCTTCATCCAAAAAAAAAAAAAAATCTATCAAAGGCTTGTCTATTACAAATTACATCAAAAAGAAATTAAATCAAATGACTGTCAAAACTACAGGAAAATACAAAAGGAAAAGCATAAAACTCATATCAAAAAATTCAATTGAGGAAGTATAGACCAGAAATTTCTATTCCACACAAAATGATTTTAAATCCCCTAATAGCTGAGAACTTCATATAAATATTTGCCTAATGGCCTGAAAGGCACCGAGAAGAAATGAAATCCCTGTGAGTTGAAACCTTATAGATTACAGTTGGTGGCTCCAAATTGTTTGAGGTTAAGAGGATTTATGATTTATAAAAGACTAGTATTGTTAGCCCTTGCATAAAACAGCTACATCTCACAGGCTCATTTTTACCAGGAGCAGCTCCTTGGAGCCAAAATGATATACAAAATGGAACACTAGCTTCTATATTTTGTTCAAATCCCTTCGTCTTTCAGGCCAAGTTAATTTAAGTGAAAAAAAACTCAGAAACTTGGGAAGTAAATTGGCATTTAATACAGTTCCATCAGATCCTTTTTTTCCCCTGAAGTCTTACTCACTGAAGAAATCTTAATTAAGAAGAAGGAAAGGAATTGGTCGAAATGCATATATGATGTATTAAATATTTGACAGACCGTTTGCACACTGACCTCACTGGTGAGCCAGAATACAGCACAAGCCTGTAACTAGGCTCAAGGGCAGCTTGAACCCATCACCACCGAATAATGGCTTGCTGTCTTTTTAAAACTCTCCGAGGTTCACATTGTAGATTTCCTTCCAGTTTCCAGTGGTATGAGAGACACCGCCAGTATAAATCTTGTTGTCACAAAAGAACAAGTTATAGTATATATTCAACCACACACACAAAAAAACTTTCAAATAACATTAAGTTAAACCCACAAAACCAAGGAGAGTCAGAAGCAAAGCTGAAACTCTGTCCTTAAGTCACCCCCATTGTGTTTAGATCTTGAAGAATACCAAACTCATCCTGGGGTATCACCAGGGCTGTGTCTACACAATATTAAGACAATAAGTCAAATTGGTTAAGAAAAAAAAATTTCAGCAGCAGCAAAGCAAAAGAAAAGAAAAGAAGAAAAATCTCGTAGTTCAAGTCTGGTTGACAAAAGAAATACAAACGAGTCTCTTTTTGTGAATTTTCATTTCAGTGTGTGGACCTAAATAAACACCCTGTCTGCCCCCCACAGACCAAATGCTGAAAGAAAGGGAAGATGAAGGTTGGTGCAACTTGGAAGTTTCTGCCCTAGAATCATGGGTTCTAAGCAAAAGTTTTTATGAAACAGTGTTGCTATTATTTGGCTTAACAGTGTATTATCTTCTCTTAATACTTTTATGAATCAAATCTTCAATTTTTTCGTGGACACTTGACCTAAATAGTCAGGAGGCCTGGCTATCCCTGGGAATCCATTTTGAAGAACTAAAAGAATTGGCAAATCTGAGACATGAATGCTGTTTGTGAGGCAGAAAAGCCTGGTGGTCATAAGGACCTGAGTTTTCACGCTGATCCAGCAGTCACTTGCCAGCTGTGTGACTTGGGCCAGGACCTCACCTCTCTGAGTGGTGGATGTTTCGCCTATTAAATGAATAAAGTAGCACCCACCTTACAGGGTTTCCATGAGGACTAACTGAGATATTTGTGAAGCCTTTAACATGGTGTCTGGAGCATGGTTAACCTTTCTTAAATGGTACCTACATCTGTGAGCATCAAACATTTCCAAAGAGAAAAAATAAGACAAGACCTCTTTAAGATCAAGATTGTAGGATGTTGAAGGTTTCTAGATGCAGAAAGAATTTGCTTTCATTACATGGAAAGTAGCTTTCACATAGGGAAAAGTCTACAGAAGTGAATCATTCATTCCACAAATATGCCAACTATGTGCCAGCCATTGGGAAATTCAAAGATGAACAAGATAGAAATGGTCCCTGCCCTCCAGAAAATAACAGTCTAGAGGACACGCACACATAGAAACAGGCAATTACAGCAAGGGTCCCATCTCTTACACAGTGTCCTGGTGCCCCCCCCCCCCACACACACATCCCCACCAGAAACCACACCAGGTCCCCTCCCTGTCTCACACTCCACTTCCTGTCAATCCAGACAGAAGACATGAAATCCTTGACCTGGGTCTTCCTGGGCCATAGGAGCTTCATAAGATGAGCAAATGGCTTCTCACTAATGACTGAACCTTAGAACTTGACCTGTCCTAGGCTACTGTTAGAAACTGAATTGTGTCTCCTCAAATTTCATATGTTGAACTCCTAACCCGCAGTACCTCAGACTGTGACTGTATTTAATGATAGAAGCCTTTAGAGGAGTGATTAAGTTAAAGTGAGGCCATTTTAGGGTAGGCCCTAATCCAATCTCACTGGTATCCTTATAAGAGGAATTTTGGACACGTAAAAGAGACACCATGGACACACATGCACAAAACATCATGTGAGGACACAGTGAATAGGTAGCTGTCTTCAAGCCTAGGCCTCCGGAGAAACCAAAAGAGCCAACACCTTGATCTTGGACTTCTAGCCTCCAGAACTGTAAGAAAACAAATTTCTGCTTAAGCCACCCAGTCTGTGCTATTTTGTTATGGCAGCCCCAGAAAACTAATTCTGTTGCTTTCCTAGGTGAATGTAAGATAAAAGAGGAGCCTTTGTGCCCAAGAGGATACAGAAGTGTATTGAGTGAATGACAGAGGGTGTGCATTCTACTTTCAGAAGGATATGATGCTCAACAAAATCGACCATATCTCCAGAAAGGCTTTTTTTGATAAGGGCATTGTCAAACATCACTTTTACCCACCCAAGCACCTACTCACATATAATTTCCAGCAATATGTTCAATGGGACATTTTCCCAATCAAATAAGCCCACCCAGGGGACTGCCACAGAATAATGCCAGGCACATAATAATGGTTGATATTTTATTGAGCAAATACTACATAGCAGCCACTGTTCTAAGCATTTTACACGTATTAACAGATTTAATCTTCACCACAACTTATGCATTACTTTCCTGTGGTTGCTATAACAAATTATCACAAATTAACTGGAGGCTTAAAGCAACAGAAATGTATTCTCTCACAGTTCTTAAGTCCACGAGGAACTGGCAGAGCCATACTCCCTCTGCAATCTGTAGGAGAGAAGCCTTCCTTGCCTCCTCCGGCTTCTGGTGGTGGTGGGCTATGCCCGGCATCTGTGGCTTCTAGCTGCTTCACTCAGTCTTGCCCCCATCATGACATGGTGCTCCCTGTGTGTTTGTTTTCTCATAAGAACACCACCAGCCATTGGGTTACGACTCACCTGACTTCAATATGACCTTAATGTAACCAATTGCATCGGCAAAGACCCTATTTCCAAATAATGTTACATTGTGAGGTTTCAGGGAGATGTGAATTTGGGGGGACACTATTCAAGCCAGCAGAGGTAGGCACTGATATTGTTATGCCAGTTTTAGAGATTAAAAGCCCTGAGCACAGAGATGAAATAACTTTTCAAGTTCGCCCAGATAATCAATGGCAGAACCCAGATGGAGCTCCAAAGACCGTGTTAAGAGCTATGCGATGCTGCCTCTCGAAAAGTATTTCCTAAATGAATAAAATGGTCACAAATGGCTGAGTGCCAGCATGCCCTAATTTCCCTCCTCAGCATCCCTCTCTGAGACCGTTGCACCAGACTCATAAGTAATGTCCCTTCTCAAGTCTGCCCTCCACCTGATCTCCAGATATGAGTTTCCAAAACACAGATCTGATCACCAATTCTGAAAAGAGCTTAGTTACAGTTCACAAAAACTGATAAATTCCTAACTTAGCACAGCAACCAATTATTCTTCACACACTGGACGAAAAGCTCCATGTGGGCAGGGATTGTGTCCATTTTTGCTCACCACTGCATCCTTAACAACATATACAGGTTCCCAGTACCTAGTAGGTCCTCAAAAGTCATTGTTAAATAAGTGTAAAAATGAATGAATGAATGAATGAATGAATGGATGATCTGGCCAACCTACATTTCTAGCCTCAGATCCTACTGCTTTACCCACAACCATTCTTCACCACTCAGACCTCCTCACCAACCGTGTGTCTTTCCAGTGTTGTAGACACTCTTGGCAGCTCATATAATGAACCCCACTGATGTGCCCAAGTGACCTTTGCTTACACTGTGCCCTGTGCCAGGTGTACCATAATCACCATCAGAGCCTAATCTAAACCTCCCCTTCCCAACAGGTACGTTTACACCCACATCTACCCACCCCTTGACACACATCTCAGACACACAAATAGCTTCCACTCACAAGAGTACCATCGAACTTTGTGCTGTCATCGACACTGCATTTGGTTTGCTCTATGACATCTAGTTGTAAAAGGTTTCTTCTTATCTCCACTCTTGCGAGGGGGAGGGGCTGTGTCCTCTCCATTTTATATAATCAGTGTCTAACACAGTACTCATCAGACAGTGGACACTCCATAAATGTTTGCTGGAAAACGACTGAATGAATAGTCTAATGTCAATGTGTATATAAACACAGATTTTACTCCTATTTTGACCAAGGTTTGACTGTGCACATACAGAATCCAATTCCCAAAAGATGAGGCAACTTCTTGGCTTTCAAAACTACCCAAGCGCAGATGTCACACAGCTAAGGGAAGGCTGAAGCTGAAATTTTGATTCAAAAACATATATCCTAGGGGCAAACTTATTAAAATGCACTGGAAGCCCCTGCCACCCCCTGAATTCCTATTTGCCTATGTGATGGGTAAGTGAAATGGAGGCATGAAGAAATTGACATCGTGATTCCAGCACTGAGGACTGCTTTTGCATCATTGACATAGCTTTATAACTGTGCTGTTTTTAATCAATTACATGTGGAGTCCATTTCAGTCCACTAATAAACCTATTTAGTCACTTCTCATTTAATGTAATTACAGGGATAGTGTGGCATGGAGGTTGAGAGCATGGGCCTTGGAATCAGAGAAATAAATATGCTGTAGTGTCCCCCATCTTTAATATGTATGTGAGCCTGGAGGCATGTATACATGCACGTATGTCCCTCCCTTGACCACACATTCTCCTCTTTTTACCATGTCATTTCATTTTGATAATCTCCTTCACAGCAAGACTCTCTAAAGAGTTATTTACATATATTTATACATGCGCCCCACTTCCTCACTTCACATTCTTTCCAGAACCACAGTTAGGCTTCTGTCCCCTCACACCGAGGTCACTCACATCATGGAGGTCACTGTCCTCCATGTTGTCACCTCTCTGTCTTTATCTTACTTGACTTTTCAACAATAATCTACACATAAGTACCACCTTCCTTGTTTGAAGCATTTGTCTCTTCTCTTGGTTACTGTCAATTCCACTTTCTCCTGGTTCCATCTCCCAGGCTGTCCACCTGACCTTGAAATCCTGGTGTGCCCTAGGCCTCCAGCCAAGCTTTCCTTGCCTTTCTGTCTGTCTCTCTTCCATTAGATCCTGTCCAGTGGTCTTAATGCTGTATGTGCACTCACAACCCTGCCTGTCCTGGCTTTGTTTATGGACTTCTCACTCTAACATTTCTCTTGCCAGACAGTGTTGAATAGAAGTAAGCCTGGGCCCCATACAGTCAGAGTGCCTGACTTTGAATCCTTATTTGGTCTTTATTTTCTTCAGAGCTTTGGGAATTTAAGGACGTGTTTTCTCATCTATGAAATAGGGATAATGCCTCACTGTAACCTTTTGAAGATAAAATGAGTTGATATATTTAAGGAACATATACCAATTCCAAGCACATGGTAGACACTCAATAAATTACACCAATTATTATTACAAGTGGTGGCAATAGGAGAGTCTTCTCTTAGATACCAAAGAGGCATCTTGAAGTTATGCTCCTAAAATAGAACTCTAGATTCTCCTATAAAAACTCATTTCTACTCATGTCCCTGTCGTATTAATTTACCTTATTTTCTTCATAAAACTTACTACTATCTGAGATTTCTTTATTTTTGTCTTTACCGGTTTATTGCCTACCCCACCTCCAGGTAAGAAGCTAGTATTTGAGCTTCATGAGAGCATAGCCATATCTGTCTTGTTCACTGCTGTGATTCTACGGCGTCAAACAGTGACTTGTATTAACACATGGTAGGTGCTCAATACACAGCTGCTAAGTGAATGGATTGATGAATGAATGGATAAACAATTTGACTTGGATTTGGTACCTACACCTAGCATTTACTAGCTATGGGAGATTAAGAAAACATTTAAACTTTATGAGCTTTAATTTGCTTACCTGTTAAATAGGATAACAATGCTTCCTTACAGGGTTACCATGAATGTTAAGTACACTAAGCGCAGTGCCTGGCCCAGAGTAAGACTTCATTACATAGTAATGAAAAAATGAAAATAATCATTCGTATGAACCACAGAATAGTCATTAATACTCAGCACCTTATTAGCTGTGCATCCTGGGGCAAGTTACTGAACTATTCTAAGCTGCAGTGCCTACCTTTGCAAAGGCAGTATCCTGAAACTACTAGAGTATATTAATATATATAGTATTCTGAAACCTACTATACTGGAATTGGAATCTAAAGAATGTGAGGCAAGGTATTGCCAGAAAATAAAAAGTGTAGTATATAGAATCGTAGACTTTTTAGAACTAGAAGGAATCTTCAAGAAGAAACATTTTTATTCATTTCATGAATATATCCAGATGAACACACTTTTTTATTCATTTCATGAATATGTAGATGTGCAAACACGCCTGGGTAACTGGGTGATTTGCCTAAGATCACAGACCTAGAAATATAACTAGAATCCAGGTCCCGTAACTGCAAGTGCATTAAACATAATACTGTGCCTCACCTCTTCCCAATTATTTTGGTTTGAAAATTAATCTACATGAATGAACTTCTTACATGAACTTCTGGTTGAATTGCTTTTCTTTTTTTAAAAAAAATATTGATTGATTGATTGATTGATTGAGAGAGAGAGAGAGAAAGAAAGAGAGAGAGAGAAAATACCAAGAAGGCTCCATGATCAGCACGGAGCCCAGTGCAGAGCTTGTTCTCACAACTGTGAGATCATGACCTGAGCCGATATCAAGAGTCAGATACTTAACCAGCTGAGCTACCCCAGGACCCCTGAATTGCTTTTCATGTAAGAATATATTATATTATAACTATTTGAAAAAAAAATAAATTATGACTATTTGAAAAGTATTTCTGTTACTGGCAAAATGTGAAAAGACATACAAATGTGAACACATGCATACCCAATATTTCTCTCTTCCTCATTTATCTATTCATTGTTTGGTCACCTACTATATGCTCAATGCTATGCTTGATGTGGATGAAAACAAGTGGAAGACACAGTCCCAACTTTCAAGGAGTTTTGGTGCACAGACAATTATTCATGTTGGTTACTCAACAAATTCAGTGGGTTACCCTACCAATACATGTTGAGCCTCTGCTCTGTGCCAAACACTTTGCAAATTTCCAGAAATACAGTGGAGATTTAGAGTGAGGCTAGGCTACCATAACAAAGAGAACCAAAATAATTCAGTGGTTTGAAGAAGATTGAAGTGAATTTCTTTCTCATGTAATAGTTTGAGGTAAGACTCAGGCTGGTGGGTAGCTTTACTCCACTTGGTCATTTGGAGACCCAGGTTTCTTCCCCCACTTCTGCCATTCTCTGGAGGCTTGGCCATCCATCCTCCTATGGTGGACACTGGATCACAATTGATTCCAGCTGGCAAGAATGGAAAGGAAAACTTAAAGTGACATCCATCATTTGTGCCCACATCTATTTGCAGAAACTTAACCATGTGGCCACACACAAATACAAGGGAGGCTGGGTGATGTAGAGAGCTGGGAGTCATGTGCCTGGGAGTGAAAATTCTATCATTGTGGACAAGAGGAAGAAGGGTGTGGAGAGTCAGCTACCTGTCTTGGCCTCTGTAAGGCAAACCTTCCCAGTATCCCTGCCTTGTATGTCCACAATCTAGAGGGGACAGAAAATAATCAAACCCTTGTGAACTCTGATAAACATCATGAAGGAAACATATATGGAGCCTGAGAGCATAGAATGGGGAGACTAACCTGGTCAAATCCAGAGCATTCAGGAAGCAGGAATAGCCTGACAGCAGACAGGGAGGGGCAGTTTTGAAGTTCTGCTCTGGAAACCAGTCAAAGCATTCAGGTTTGAGTCTTAGTTCTAGAACTTTTAGCTGTGTCATCTTGACTATGAGTTATTTAACCTCTTTTGCTTTAGTTTCCTCATTTGTAAAATAAGATTTAATAATAATTATTTAATAACAAATTATTAGACATACTATAACATAATAATTTTATTATTATTACATGTCATATTTATTATTATCATTATTATTATATCATAAGTTCATTTGGTATGAAGATTAATTTTAAGTGCTAAACTACAGACACGTACTAAGTATAGCTAACACTCCTCACTTGTTTGGGGGGACATACATCAGGAGGTCAGGAGGTTAGCAAATAGTAATCTAGGTTAGTTACCTAGTGGTAAGGCAAAAGCACATACATTTCTTATGCCAAGTAATCCAAGAGTTTCTATGTTTTTATATTTTAGTCTATGAGAAAGTCCAACCTTGACTAAGTGTGCCCTATATATTGAATGAGGAGAAATGTCTGACTAGTAAATCTTAGCTGTTGCCTCCAGATAGGTACAAATAATGTTATTTGTACATTACACATTTATTTAGGAAGTAGCAAGGGGTTGTAAATGAGAACCTCTGTCCATACACTGAGGTGAATATTCCTATTTCTTCGTGCCTATTCCTTTGTGTTTTAGAAATTAACTAATTTCAGGGGGTGCCTGGGTGGCTCAGCCTGTTAAATGTCCAACTTTGGCTCAGTTCATGATCTCATGATTTGTGAGTTCGAGCCCCACATCAGGGTCTCTGCTGTCAGTGCAGAGCCAGCTTCGGAGTCTCTGTCCCCCTCGCTCTCTGCCCCTTTCTCTCTCTCAAAAATAAATAAGCATTAAAAAAAAAAAAAAAGAAATTAACTGATTTCAGTTCTAAGTCCCCATTACAGTATGCAGTTATTCAACCATGGTCATTTTGTGGTTTCCTCTCCCACCTGGCACTAGATAAGTTCTGAGGACTCAAGCAGCACCCAGCAAAAGTGAAGCCCCTTTATTCACCAATCACAGTAGAGATTGAGTCACTTTGTGATTTGTGTTTTTTCCATTCAGATGGTTCCCTCAGGTCGTGGGATTGTGATGTGCCTCTGGGGAGCTCAGTGTTTACTCTTGGTCTCCTCAGCCACTGTTCCCTCTGGGACCCAGCCACCTCCTTGAAGCACTGCCAGGGAGGGATGGTGAGGAGAAGGATGTTGTCCACTGCTCGCAGAAACCACAAACCTCTGCCCCTTTCTACTGTCTGAGAATTATTTTTTTTTAGTCTGGAAGAATCTCACTCTTTATGGTTCCCTCAGGGCCATTCTTGCTCTCAAACTCTCTAGACTACAGCCTTAGAATATGTCCTCAATGGAATGGAACTTTGAAAACAAAAGCTAGAAAAGGTCATTGTTTACATCCTTTGTTCTCTTCCATAAAACTTCCTGAGAAAGGGAAGCAAGATCTCACTCCCTGTTTAACTGGGGGACAGCAAAAGAGAAAACTCAGGGGGGGAAATGTGTAGAAAAATCATCTTGCTACAATGACACCTGTGTTTCTGTCCCACGGAGGGGCCATTTTCCTCAGAAACTCCCCCAGAATTGCCTCTTTCAGAGATTAACTTTTGTCCCTCTGCCTCAAGACATCAAGGCAAAGTGCAGGACTCCAGCAGCAGCAAGATGAACACGGGAAGAGAGGGGGATCTCAAGTGCAGAGAGTGTGTGCGTGTGTGTGTTTCAGTTTGGGCTCATTTGTTTCCACTAACAGTTGAATTAGTTATCAATGATTAAAATGCTGGGCTTTTCACATTAAATCAAGATATCTGGCATTTCTTTGGGGAGAAAAAAACCAGAGTCTTAAAATACTGAACCTGTATTGTCAAATGGCAACACTAAGACTGAGTCGCAACATCACCTTCACAGGGAGCACGTGCCCTCTGGTTTCCCACAGAACCCAATATTCCTCAGTCCCAAAAATCCAGACATGGTGCCAGATGCCAGGTGTCATCGTAATTGTGATGTTGTTTTCCAACTATAGAATTAAGAAGAAAAGGAGCGCCTGGGTGGCTCAGTCGGTTAAGCATCTGACTTCGGCTCAGGTCATGATCTCACGGCTTGTGGGTTCAAGCCCCGTGTCGGACTCTGTGAAGACAGCCCAGAGCCTGGAGCCTGCTTCAGATTCTGTGTCTCCCTCTCTCTCTGCCCCTCCCGGGCTTGCACTCTGCCTCTCTCTCTCTCAGAAATAAACAAACATAAAAAAATGTTTTAAAAAAGAAGAAAATAACTATTTCATGGCCTCCTGTTCCATATAGAGAAACTAAAGATAGACAAGAAGGCATCTTTGCTTTAGGAAAAGTGGGAGTGAAGGTATTTCCTTATGCAAGTGAAAAATATTCTTAATTATTTAATACGTACATGAAGTGTGTCTAAGAGTACAACTTAAGAGTATATTGTCAAATAAAATACAAAATAAAATAAAATTGAATCTTAGATAAATAATAGATTTTTTTCCTTACTGTAACTGTTTTTCAAATATTGCATGAGACATATTATAAAAATAACAAACCATGGTGTTTCTCAAATTTCAATATAACTGGGCATCTTGGGTTTTTTGTTTATTAAATCCAACAACCCAATTTATGAGGCCATTAGAAAACAAATCTGTCTCCTCATTCCCTTTACCTGTCTCCTTCACTCTCTGTTATGGTTGTGTAGGGAAAGGAGAAGAAAAGGACCTAGAGAATTAGGAGCTCTCAGAGAACATTTGGCAGAATGCTAGAGAAAAACAACCTCCTTAAATGTAGATGGTGCAGATCCTATTTCTACCCTGGAGATGGACACTGAACAAGTGCCAGACAAAGAGGATGAGCCTTCTCTTTCCAATAGGGATCATGGTAGTAAATGGAATGAGGCTTGCATGTAAACATCAGAGACCATCATAACATAAGACCCCAGAATAGGATCAGCAGAAAGTGTAAAATTAAAGGAAAAACACATCTGGACCAGACCAGAACAGAGACAATTCCTCAGCCCCACCTAGGCAAGAGATTTTAGCAAATTCTTACCAAGGAGAAATTAGAAATTAATAGCCTCCATGGTCACATATGATTAAGTTGGTGTTAATTGTTACGTAACCTAGATGCAGTCTCCACTTCAAAGAACATGTTCATTCACATTCAATGAAACCTGAGTTAAAGAATTATTTTACAGGGACTGTTTTAGATAGATTTCTGGGCTGAGTGTATCTGACTTCTACCTGAGTACTCTAGTCAAGCTTGGGTTTCCAGAGTGATTAATTGGGAAATGGTTCCCCTGAAAGCAGTCTGGTTGAGAAGCTGATTCCTGTCTTGCATATGGAGTGAGAATTTGAAGATAAGAATGAGAGCATCCCTGCCATCCTGTGACCTATGGCTGAGTAGACAGAGAAGGACTTGTGAATACATTGCTGCAATATAGTGTGGTAAGCCTGTGATAGAAGTAGGTGTGGATACTACAGGGGACGGAATTTTGTCCAGGTATGAGCTATTCTTGGAAGGCTTTCTTTAAGCGGTAATACCTCAGCTGAATCTTCAAGAATAAATTAAAGTCAAATGAGAAAAGTGGAAAAGTGCATTCCAAGCAGGGAGGTCATTTTGAGCAAACTCAGAAGCCAGGAGAGCCCTCGTGTTGCCTAGAAAGCAATTTTTTAACTGGTAAGTGCCAAGGAGGCAGAAGTGAGAGATAAGACTGGAGAAACAGGTGGGAGCTGGTCACCGGAGCTTTGTGTGGCCATGCTCGGGAGCTCAAGCTTTGTTTGTAATCACTAGCAAGTCCCTGAAGTATTTTAACTAGAAGTGACAAGGTCTAAGGTGAACTCTGAGTCAACTGTAAGCAAAGAGCAGACAGAGCAGCTGTAGGGAGAACACTTACAAGATTCTTGCAAAAGTCAAAGTGACGGTTGACCAGTGCTTAAACTATAGCAGCAAAAGAGAAAGGGAAGCAATGAATCCATCTAATACCTAATATGGAGGTAAAACTGATAGGATGTAGCAATTGATTGAATGAGAGAATATGAGGAGTCTTGGATAAGATCAAAAAGCCAAGGATGACTTCCAGCTTGGATGACTGGGTGATGCCAACTAAAATAGGGAATACCAGAGGGAAGAAGATGAATTTGGCCTTGGACATGCCAAGTCTTAGATGCCTGTGGAATATCCAGATGGAGATAATACAGGAAGTGGTGCTGTTTGTAAGACCTTCAAAGTCCCAGGCACTCTTATTTCTGGAAGCCCCATCCCACATCATAACAAACATATTAAAATTTACCCACATCCCACATTAAATTTAACTTTTTCAATAAAAAACTTGAGAGGGTTTTTATAATTTTGATTTTTGAAATTATTTGCAATGCATTTAATTTTTGATTGGTTATAATTTTTTCAATTGTTCACAAGTTGAACTTTTTAAATAATAAATTTACTTTTGTAATGAAATTAACAAAATGTTATGTCTTAAATAACACTTATTAATTCTTTTGCCGGGTTTTTTTTTTCATGTTTTTGGAGCTTATTATTTCTTTATTTAGTCTCACAGGTGTTGATTGGCCCTTGAAAAGCTCATGGGCTCTAGCACAAAGTCAGTCATGCCTGATATCAAACCACTGGGTGAGCAGACAGTTGAACATATTAGTGCAATGCTCAGGAAGTGTGTGGTTTTATAAGGCAAAAATATGTAAGTTCTAAGAGTGAACGTAATGGCCTCAAGAAAACATATAAATTGAGAGAAGAACTGGGCAAAAGAAAGGAAAATCACTGAGATCCAAGAGAAAGTAAGAGGAAAAAGGATTTCACAATGGACGTGGTGAAATGGTAAGAAAGTTGGAGAGAGAATGAGAGCAGAGAACCAAGGGAGCCAAAACATTAAAGAGATTTCAGTCGATCACAGAAGTGGTGGCAAAGGAAGTGGAGTGATCCATCCAATAAATAAGGACTGAAAGTGTCTAGAGACTGGGCTAATGATCTTAGCTGCTGTGAGGAGGCCGCCAGATCTTAGAGAAAACATCTCCAAGGACAGCGAGTGATAAAAAATGAGGGTAGGGAGAATTAAGAAATGAAAGGCAGATGACAGTGTAGAAGTAGTGACTATGGAAATGGAGATGAGATAGGACAAAGAAGGGTGAATAGTTGTAGTGAGACATTGCCCAAGTGAGGTGGTTGTTGTTTGTTTAGGTTAGGAAAGTTCTGAGCACTCTTCTGAGCCCAGGAGAAATCTACAAGACAGGTGGAGATATTAAAATTAATTGAGAAGTGATGAAATTGGTGGAATAATGACCTGGAAGAACAAGTGGAGTGGAGCAAGAGCCCAGGCCAGTGTCCCCTTGATTGGGTGAAAGGATATCTTATCTCCTGGGGTGACAGCATATAGACCTGCGAATTGCTTGGACTTAAGTATGTGTTCATTTGTACCGTTATTCCTCTAGTTCTGAATGTGTTTTATCCTCCAATGGGGTCGTGCAGCCCAGAAAAGGACTGCTTATAACCCAGCCCTTTGCTTCTTTTCTACATGTGGAGCAAAGGGCTGGTTTAAGGGACAGTCCTTTTCTGGGCTGCATGGTTAAAAGATATTAGAGATCATGTTAAAAAAAGTTCTCTCTCTTGGGGCTCAGTTGGTTAAGCATCCGATGCTTAATGATTTAGGCTCAGGTCATGATTCCAGAGTCCTGGGATCGAGCCCAGCACTGGGCTCTGTGCTAAGTGTGGAGCCTATTTGGGATTCTCTGTCTCTCTGTCTCTCTGTCTGTCTCTCTCAAAAAAATAAAAATAAGAAAAATTCTCCCTCTTTCATTTTTTTAAAGAAGAAATTTCAAAGAATATATGTTTATGTTTTCTAAGAACATAATAGTGGAAAAGGGTTTCCTGGTTCCAAGGGTAAGAGTCTGTCCAGTAATTCACATGATTAGAAGAGGAAGACAAGGGAAGAAAGAAGTGGAGGGTGTGTCACCTATGAGAAATTGAATTCCTCTTCCTAATCAGTTACATATCAGTCAACTCTAAGTTTATCCAAATCCTGTTTCTCTATTTATTACATTCCTTCATTCAACAAAAATGCTTGTGGGCTTGGCATTGAGGCTCCAGGTTCCTATGTGAAGTGACCAATTCTGAATGAATATTATTCAATGTATAGCACTGTTCTCTCTTCCTTGCCCTCAAATACTTCCAACTTCGAAGGGATCCCCACTGCTCAACTGTTTTAGGATTTGATGAACGATTCTCTGCCGACCCTTTCTGAAGCTTTTCGTGCCCACTACGGAACAGATACAAATACAGTTCACTTTGAAAACTTGGGTTGGCTCTGGAATGGGAGTGGGTTTGGATTCACTGTGTGGCGTGAGTTGCAGAAGATGAGAAATGAGCATACTGACGTGATCTCCTATTAGTCAGAAAAATTCTAAGAAACTGTTCCCAAAGAGAGGCGGTAAGAGGATTTTTTCTCCTCTATTAGACTTATATAACTCGTAAAATAACAGGCTGCCATTTTAGAATAGTTGGTGTTGGCATGCTGTGGTGAAAATTACATGAAACTATTCTTTTTAGAAAATATTACTTCAGGTTTTAGGTTAAAGCTTGATGCCAAACACAGATGAGTAGTTGGTTTACACAATTATCGCCTTTTTCTTAGAAGTAAGGGCAAAACCTCAAAACATGCCACAGCAGAAAAGCTATTTCTGTCACTGGCTAACAATTGAAGGACATCCATAAACCTTTGGAAATTAATATCCCCCAGGAAAATCTATTTGACGAAAGTCACAAGGAAGTTATTAACTAGAGTTAAGTCACTGACAAGAGATATTATTAATGATCTCATCAAAATTTCAAGTGCATTTAACTATCACATTGCAAGCCTTATTATTGACGACTCAGAGAATATTAAATTATCCTACAGTAGTTACTTGGCTAGAGATCAAATGAAAAAAGATGAAAAGCTTAAGTTCTAGGTAATTCCATAATTCTGTAGGCTTCACACAATTATAAAGTTAGAGTCATTAGCCTTTCTGTCTCCCTCTCCCCCAAATCTACTGATTGCTAATACAGTCGGTTCCTTTTAATTGTTAATTGTTCCCTGTTTCTCTTCCAAATGCTGACGCAGGCAGGATGAAAGTCAGAAAAATCCTCCAAGCTTTGGTTTTCCAAAAGCAGCTCAGGAAGCTTAGTTTATTTTCAGATTGGAAGAGACACTTTCAAGTACACTGGGTCTTTAATTGCCATCCCTCAAAGACATTTTCCACAAGGGAAACAAGCATTCTCCTTCCCACTCAATTCTCTCTCTCTGAGATCTTGACCAAACTTTCAAGTTGACACCGGGTTAAACTCCATGCTTTGCCTTTGTTAATGTCCTCCATAAGTGCTAGAGTTTGACCAAGCACTGATGTTGGGTAATAACTTCTATAGAGACAGATACAGATTTTTCTTTAAAAAAAAAAAAAAAAAAAACAACCCACCTTTCAGAAATGGTATACTTTATAAGGTTTTTCTCAATTGTAAGTTTATCTGGTCACCTAAGATAATTTTCTCCTCACTGCAGAGCCCCTAGGTCAGCAAACTTTTAATGAGGTTCTATTACTCACGTAGCACCGTGCTAGGAGCTAGCGAGACAAAGGTAAATGTGAGATGTTTCCTAGCACTCAAGAAGATCCAAAAATAAAAGCAGGTAATTCAAAGGTATGCAATAAGGATGATACACACACAGGTTGTATGTCAGCAAGTCTGGAATGTGGAGAAGAGTGGAGTACTAACCCAACATGGAAAGAATGAAGAAAAGTTCAAGGCAAACAGCCTGAAGGGGATGACGCCTATGCTGAACCTTGAAGAATGAGAAGGAATTAAGAAGGAAGGAAGCTTGCGTTCGTTAGTGTCTACAATGGCCAGGTACTTTACACGTGGTTTTCCATGAAATTCTTTCAACAGCCATAGGAAGCAGTATTGTGCTCTCCTATTTATAGATGAGAAAACTGAGATTCAAAGAGAGTCTGCAAATGGCAGACTTGAGATTCCAAGCATATACTCATAAGCATTGTAGTCTGTCTTTCTGATGTAACCCCCTGTTCCTGCTCCCTAGGTCCACCATTCTAGTATCTGCAGAACTTTTAGACAATCCCTCTACAAACACAAACTTGCAGTTCATTTGCTACAGTTTGTTTCAGTCATTATTCTGTGGGCCACTGTGGATGGCTGCAGAACATCAGGTGTTCTCTGAGACAGAAGCCCCCTTCAGGCTCAGGCACCTCTCTCTTCCATAACGTATGACATTCAACCTATGGACCACACTTCTTGGTACTTTATAAAACCATGCCTTCCTTGCTGATCAGCCCATTCATTTGTAAATATACAATGATTTTTGTATTTTTGTTCAGAGGATTCTTTCAGAGGAAGAAACATCGTTGATAGAAAAACGTCTTGAGGGGCGCCTGGGTGGCGCAGTCGGTTAAGCGTCTGACTTCAGCCAGGTCACGATCTCGCGGTCCGTGAGTTCGAGCCCCGCGTCAGGCTCTGGGCTGATGGCTCAGAGCCTGGAGCCTGTTTCCGATTCTGTGTCTCCCTCTCTCTCTGCCCCTCCGCCATTCATGCTCTGTCTCTCTCTGTCCCAAATAAATAAATAAACATTGAAAAAAATTTTAAAAAAAAAAAAGAAAAACGTCTTGAGGGGCAATCTTGGGATAAGAGCATCTCTGTGGGGCACACGTGTTAGCTGGTGCCCGAACTTCAAAGAAGAGAGCTTCACAAATTCAGCTAAGGCAAAGAAAAATTAGTTATTCCTGAGATCATGGAGGGGGGAGCAGAGGGGAAAATGAAGAAGAGTGTAAGTGAAAGGGGCAAGAGAGACATATGGTGTGATGGGACTTTTTGGTGACCCTCAACTTCCCAGCTAACTCTCTTGTCACACTAAATGCTCATTGAGATTATTGGAATTCTTGTGAATGTGAGTAAAGAAGCAGCTTCTGTATGTAGAAGCCCCAGCAGAAGGGGTCCCAAAAGATAAGCTATAGTTCTGAGACACAAGCCAAGAAGTGAAATGTGTTTGATTTCTAGAGGTGTGTATGTTGACCCATCACAGTCTTTTCTTGCTGTTGTTGTTTTTAATCAGAATGAATTTAATATCATAAAATTCAGCAAATTTGGCTACTAAAAATCCAGAATTTCATCTTTTCTTGAAAAAGTAAAATGGTGTGGCAACTCGGGGCCCATAGTCTCACAAGGAAATAATGGATGGAAATTGGGTTTCCCTGTTAGATGGGGCACACACTCTCCATTTTGCCGCAATCCTCACTATTCCACAGTACCCCCATGTAACTGAGTGAACCTAAATAGTTCCCCTCATTTACATTATCTATCTGGCTCCAACAGGCTTTTGAGTTTGCAACCCAGATATAAGGCTGAGAAACTATCACAGATCTCTTGGTGGTGGGAATTGTGATGCCAGGCAATGTCTTCTTGAAGAGAAGTGTTATACACTTAAGATTCGTTTCTGCAACTAGGGAAGGAGGGAAAGAAGTATCAATTATTAATTATTAAGTAGTTAATTTAAATATATTGAATCTTTGAATCCTCACAAAACCCTGGTAGGTAAATATCACAATTAACTATATTTTACAAATAAATTAAATGCAAAAAAAAAAAACAAAACAGTTAAGTATCTTGGGCAAATTTAGCCTTCCACAGATGAGAACTGGGATGTGAATCTGGAACTCCAAGAATACTAAGGATTCCACTCTTAGCTGTGTCTTAGCTTTTTACCAGATTGTAAGATCCCCTGTCTTTTGTGTTCTCCCACACTGCTCCTTGTAATTGCCTAATAAATAGACAGTTGTAACCTTTATTGAGGCAACAGATTGTGAAGAATACTTTGGCCATGCTCGAATCCTTTTGGTTCTGAGCCAACTGGTGTTGGTGAACTGGCAAATTCTGGTACCCTCTCCAGAAGCTCTTTCCTTTTCATCTATGTATGGGCCTCTGTCTATGTTTTTCCATAATATAACTGAGATTTGGAATAATGGGGGGTGGGCAGAGGGAAGTTGCGGATGTTGGGATGAGCTTGGGGAGGCCTGGCCAGGGGGACCAGCCTTTGAAAGTCATGTAGATTTGAAAACAATAACTGAAGAATAGGAGATGAAGTGGAAGAAAGAAAAGGAGAGAGCAAAGAGAGAGGGGAAAGACTTGGTTAAAAATAGGGACAGCATAAAGAAGAGAGAGAAGCAGGAAATAAGAAAAAGGAGGAGAAAGAAAAGTATGTACAAGTAACTAAAGGACATAACTGTCCCTGAAAACAACAGAAAAGCTTCCACTGGAGAGGAGAAAGAGCCTCTCTCTCTCTCTCTCTCTCTCTCTGTGTGTGTGTGTGTGTGTGTGTGTGAGAGAGAGAGAGAGAGAGAGAGAGAGAGAAAGAGGGAGAGAGAGATTGAGACCACTTCACCACTGATCTCAGACCACCTCTCCCCACATCTTTACATCATGGTGCTGTGTAAATCCTTTCCTTGCCTCATTTACCATACCCAACCTCCAAGGGTATTCTGTTCCTCTTCATAGCCCAGGACTGGATAAATCTTTTCTTCTTTGCCTTTTTTGTCACAAGAGACAAGCATGAATTTTTTTTTTAAAAAAAACTTTGTTAGGAACTAAGGGGAAACATATATACAAAAGCATGGCAAAAGTTAAAAATACCACCACTATGCTCTAAACTTAAGATAGCTAAGTCTGACCTGCAAGCTGCCTGAGTCAACCTGAATTCTATCTTGCATTCAATCAATTGATATTTTTTAAGTGCCTATTATGTGCCAAACATTGTTCTAGGTGCTGGGTATAAGTCAGTGGGCAAGGCAGGGAAGCCCCTATTCAAACTCCTGTCTTCTGTCATCTTTTGGCCTTTATGACCAACTTGCTGCATTTATTTCTGTCTGTATCTGCTTAGAATATTTTGTTTGTAAGCAACTGAAACCCAATTCAAACCAGTTTAAGCAAAATTGGGAATTTACTGGCTCATATAACTACAGATTTTCTCCCACTATCTGAAAGCAGAGTGTTCCTCTGAAAGCATTTGTAAGCCTTAGTGGCATAAACTGAAGAGTATCCTCATTTTCCAAAAGTTTGGATTATACCACTTTGCTATTATGAAATATCTTCATTAGTACAGTAATGGATATTTTCATAAATCCTCTTTGGGTTTTTTTCAGTTAGTGAAAAGAAGCACTAATGTAGGTCTTCATAAAAGCAAAGTGGTGGGGCAGGACACCTGAGTGACTCAGTCAGTTAAGCGACTGACTCTTGGTTTTGGTTCAGGTCATGATCTCATGGTTTGTGCATTCAAGCCCCGCATGGGGCTCCATGCTATAGGTGCATAGCCTGCCTAGGATTCTCTCTCCCTCTTTCTCTGCCTTCCCCTGCTTGTACTTTCTCTCTCTCTGTCTCTCTCTCTCAAATAAACTTTAAAAAAAGTTTTTTTAAAGCAAAGTGGAATAATATGAACTTTCAGAAAATAGAGGATACTTGTAATATGTTAGCTTCAGGTATGGCTAGATCCAGCATTCCAATGCTTTTCTAAAGGAGTCTTCCTTTGCCCTCAATCCTGGGCACATCTTTTTGGCTTTATTTTAAGATGGGCATTGTTTATCTGGTAGTAAGATGATTGCTGGCAGCCTTAAGCTTACTGTGTCCTTATAGTGTTAATCCCCAAGAGAATCAGGAAGCATCTTTATTGATAATGCCAATAAAAGTCCAGTAGAGATCTCGGATTGGTCTGGCTTGGGTCATGTCACCATCCTCAAACAAATTAAGCCAATTTCAGTCCCATACTGTCCTAACTTAAATATACAGTGGCAGTCACAAACATGAAACCACAAATGGCAGTCTACTCACAACAGATATCCTTAATCCTTCCTCTTCTCAATTAATTAGTATCTTAGTATCAGAAATTTTTGAATGCCACATTTGGAAATTAAAGGAAAGAGGGTGTATTCTTGAACAAGACTACCTTTAAGGGCCCACCCCCACAAGGAACAGGCTCACTGACCCAGCTCCAATTTCAACCTGTCAATGTTTAAAGGTCTCCTTGGTTAACAACAATGTATCTTCTTCACTTTTGACAGCATGATAGTTTGCCTACAGCAGGCACTCCAAAAATGTTAGCTGAATTTCCCTGGTGAAAGGAGGAGAGAGGAAAGGATGATGAAATGAGAGGAGAGGAGGAAGAGGAGGGAGGGGAGTGGAGAGGAGGACAAAGGCAGTAAAAAGAAGTATAGAAAGAGAACAGAAGGAAAGGAAAGAGAAAAGGAGTACAATACAGTGTTCAGAGCCCACACCCTGAAGTCCAACATCTTGATGTTCAAATCCCACACTGCCATTATCTTGAGAACATGGACAAGACATCAAAACCCAAAGCCTTGCTTTCATCATAATATAATGGGCACCAAGCATACCTTCCTTACTGGAGTCTTTTGAAAATGACAGGCAGTGATGGTTGTGATGTTCTTTAGCCCAGTTGCTGGTACATGACATTCATTTAATGATAACCTCCCTTCTTTTATGCCTATTGTTACTGTTGGGGCTGGGGTTCTAGGGAAGGGCAAAGTGAGGACCACCAGAGTCTCAGATGCCTCTCAGAGGTCATGAACAGCTCTCTGAAGAGGTTCAAAATGCGTTCTGGAAAAAAAATAAAGTCTGCAACCAAAAAACCCAGACCATTTCTAGAACCCAATCCAAACCAAACCTTCTTGAAGGTCATAACGTGTTCTGAGGTTTCATTCCACTATTTTTCACTTATACAGTCCACAGTCCTGCCAGGGCTGAGCTAGGATTTGAGCTCAACATAGCCAAATACCACAAGGGGAAAAAAAGCCCAAGCCCTTTGCCCTGAATGTATTTCCAGGCCAATGGAGAACTGAAAGCCCTGCAAAGCTCTAGACAGCCAGTTACCCCAGCATCCACCTCTTCCAAGTAGCTTCAGAGCATCATTCTGATGGCCTTGGGGTGCTGATGGCAGCCTCCGGCTTCCTCTGTTACCTCCATGGCCACGGAAGCAGAAAGGGCTCGCAGTAGTCCTTGTGCTCCAGCAACCTAACCACAGGCTTGGTGAAAAGGGAAGGCTGCCAGAAGTGGGATAAATTGACTGATTTTTTCCAGAAAGTATCTTCTCTCCAGCAAGGCCAATGTAGAATGTAGTCACAGAGCCTATCCATGCCCACTTCTTTATGGAGAAGAATTCCCCAGTACTCAGTAGACTACATGTTCAATAATTAGCTTCTTGCAAAAGTAACTGTATGGAGGGTCCAATGTGATGGGTTCATTGAAGAAACTGGGCAAGACAACTGCTCATAGAAAGTGGGGGGAGGGGAAAGACAGGAGAATGAGGTGGGAGGGGAGCCGGATGGGCGGAGAGAGAGAGATTGAGAGAGAGATCAGAACACTGACATCTGCTGAGGTGAAATGGAACACAGCGTGCTGTCTTATAACACCTTGTACTTTACAGTGACTCCCATGGATTTTGCTAGAACTGTGGAGAGTAGTTGTGGGAAGAATGAGTTCTAGAAAACAGACTTTTTGCACTTAAGATGAGAAGGATAGATGAATTGAGAGACAGAAATCTCTTACTAAGATGGGTAATAGCCATCAATTAAGCCAATGTTTAGGTCACTGATAAAATTGTGTGTGTGTGTGTGTGCGTGTTGTATAGGATAGAGACACTGAGAATGATAGGTTATTTTTTGAGAGCCTAAGACTTTTCTTATATAGTCAGTACTATAACTTGGCTTGTTGAATTCCCTAGAGTCAAAAAAAACAAAAAACAAAAAAAACCTCAATTTGAATCCCAACTACCACTTACTGGCTGGGTGACTTTGAGAAAGCAATCTGACCTCACTTTTCTTATCTGGAAAATGGACATAAACTAAAACCTATTGACAAGGATTAAATGACAAGGATAAACTACATGCTGCTGCGGACATCATACTTATTTAATAAATAACTGTAATAATAAAAGTGTCATTAACAATATTGTGACTTGCTGAGACCCCTCTTTGTTTCTAGCACCAGGTTTTTACACAGTAATGTTAATTAATATTCACTGATTCTTCAGAGGAAGGACTTACTTGTGAACTGGGCCACAAAAAGCAAAACACAATCACTCAATAAATATTTATTGAGGACCGAATTTGTATAGGCAGTCTCAAAATGACCTAACCCCAGGTATTACTCATTATTACCACTTTTATTATGCATAAAAACCAAGCACACTGCTTAGCACATAATGAACTTTCTTCCATAAATACAATTTTTCTCCCATCAATCTGTTTACCCAAGTGTTATTTCAACCTCCAACATCTTATTCCAGGTTCCTAGTCCTCTTCTCTTCCGTAAGCAAATGACTTGCTAATACTTCTTAGAGATTATTATGAAATTTCCCAATCTCCTACCCCACCCCCACAAGTACAAATACACCCATTTCGCTAAACATTCTTATCTTCTTCCTTCCTCTTTTGAAAGGAGAAATGTCCTGCCATCTGTCCTGTTTACCCTGGCCTTTGGTCTACTCTGGCATTTCTATCTATACATTGTGCCTTCTTCCTCATAAATCTTGAGTCTTTCTCTCTCTCCTCTCTGAGTCTTGCAACCCAGAAAATTAACTCACTCTTCAAAAATACAAGCAAATGGGCCAACAACATGCCCCCTCTCTACCCTCCATTTTTCTATGTAGTTCCTGCTCTATCCTTCTCCCTCCCTTCACAGGCAAGTTCTTGGAAATCTAGGCCACCCCTTGCTGATTTCACTTCCTCCTCTCCTCACCCACAGCAGTCTGGCTCCCAGCCACCTCTCTACTCGCCCTGTTCTTGTCAAGGTCACGCTGACCTCTGTATTTACAGATCCAATGGTGGCTCCACATGCCTCACCTTACTTGACCTTCCTAATGCATTTGGCACTAGGAGACTCTTCCATTGAATTTTTCTCAACTTCCAACTGTCTCTTCTGTTTAGTTGATCTAGGAGCACTTCAAAATCAGTGTCAAAATTGAACTTTCTTTCTCGCCAAACCAAACTATCCTCTTCTATTTCTTATTCTTGCTAATGGCACTGGCATTCATCAGCTCACCCAAACCAGAAACTCAGAAGTCATCCTCAGTTTTTCTTTCTTTACTTTCCATATTCAGTTTCCCACTGAATCCTATTATCTGTATCCCCTTAGCTTTGGGACTCATCTGTGTCACTTTGTTGTACTATTGCTACCTTTTCTCTGGATATTAAGACACTCATCTGAATTATTTCAATAGTGTCTTAAGTGGTAGAAACATCTCTAGCCGCTCTTAACGCCACAAAATCTGCATAGTGTAGATGGCAATACAGCATAGTAGTTAAGGGGACAGACTACCTCTCTTCAAATTTAGCAGCTGTGAGATATTGAGCAAAAGATTTATCTTTTCTATGACTCAGCTTCCTCAACTGCAAAATGGGGATAATAATGATAGCCTTCCTTTTAGGGTTCTTGTGATATCAAAGGACATTAAAGTACTTAGAATAGTGTCTGAAAAACAATAAATGTTCATTAGGTATTAGTTATTATTATTACTATTATTTACCACTGCCAAAATAAACTTTTAAAAAACTAAAATTAATTAAAGCACTCCCTCACTTTAAAATACATTGATTCAGGGCACCTGGGCAACTCAGTTCATTGTCTGACTCTTGATTTCAGCTCAGGTCATGATCTCATGTTTGTGAGATCAAGCCCCACGTCAGGGTCTGGGCTGAGTGTGGAGCCTGCTTGGGATTCTCTCTCTGCTTCTCTTTCTCACACAAAATAAATAAACATTTTTAAAAAATAAAACAGAATAAAATAAAATAAAATAAAATAAAATAAAAAGATTCTACAACATGGTAGACAAGATGCTCTGTGTTATATTCCTTACCTGTCCTTCATTTTCATCTCTCATGTTTTATGCTCCAATCTTACAGTGCAAACCACACTCTTAAATTCCTGAAACTCTGTACATGATTTCCCTGTACTTGTTATGCTCTAACCCTTCTTATATACCACGAAAACTCCTATTCATCCTCAAATCCCCTATACTGTCTGTGAAATATGGTTATTTTCTACCACCTCCAAATAGAAAAAAAAATCACTATTTCTAGACAATACTTCTACATCTTACATATATGTATGTGTAAATATATATATATATACATTATACTGTATTGCATTTGTGTATTTGTATGTCTGTCTCTCCTAGAAGAAAAGTTCTTAAGGAGAGAAACTATCTTACTTACCTCAGGGTAGACAGACTTGGCCTACAATAAGCCCTACATCATTAACATGTTACATTCTTGTGTGCCTCATAATTTATAAAATGATGTTTGTAGCAGATAGTCTCCAAAGCTTGCCATCACTACTTTCTCTCCTTGTTGCATGTGCATGCTACTGCATCTATCAAGAGTTGGGAACTTTTTCCTCTCCTCTTGAATTTAAACTGGCTTTGTCTCTGCTTTGACCAAAAGCAGTGGTAGAAATAACGTTTTTGAACTTTTAAGCCTAGGTTCTAGGATGACTAGAAGCTCCTGTTTTCCCTCCTTCAAAAACCAGCCACTGTATCAGAAGTCCAACCACTATGAGGCCACCATGACACAAGGAGGCAAGGCTATGGACAACCACAGGAGTCTCCTTCCCATCTTCATCATCATGACCATCCAAGGCAAAAGCCCAGCCATATTTCAGATCCAGTCTTCTCCATCCTTTAGCCAGGTTGATCAATCCTGCTAATTTACCTGGGACGTCTATGATTTTAGCACTGAAACCCCTGTATCCCCAGGAACCCCTTTAGTCCCGGGTAAACTGGGATATTTGATCTTCCTTACTTCTGCATTCCTACCACTGTTAATATGTTCTCCTGGATCTCTGAAGTGAGCCATTCAACTATAGCCTCAGATGTCTCTGGGTTGGACAAGGACATTTATTACCTTCAGGACCAATTTTCTCATAAGCTAAAGAATCACTCTCTATTCTATTTCCCATCTCCAATCATGCCCAGGCACATAGTCTGATAGAGCTTGCCAGAGGTTATACAATAAACTCAACTAATACAATGAAGACTATTCCAAAGTTACATAACAGAAACTCCCTCTAATTGTTCAATTCCCAGTGAAATGAAGGCCCAAAAGTTAAACCCCAAACAGAGTGCCTTTTTAAAGCTCAAAGTACAAAAAGCTAAATACATAAAATCAAAATTCCTCTCTCCTCCAATTTCTTCTCTGTTCAGTCTTAGCTAGATGACAATTGGGTTCATTCAGCATCTCCTGCATTATCTTCCCCCAAGAACTGATAAATCTCCTCTACTTCCAAAGATGTACATCTTCAGAGCTGCCTCCAGCACCCCCAAATAAAACCTCCAGAGCAAATCTGAACACTACTGATCTGATTGCATAGCACAGTGGACTCCTCAGCACCCATCACATAGATAATTTAGACCTACAATGTTGTTGTTAGCCACAAAACACCAGACACATGGTGTTATCTAAGAGCCCAGGGTTGAGAGAAAAAAATAAATGGACTAAGGCAGGAAATTGAAAGGTAGTTTTCGTCCACCCTAAGGAGAGATGAAAGGAATTACAATTATCATAGGGGTCTTGTCTTAGTTTGTGACTCTCTGTTCAAATGTCCAGGTAAGATGATTCTACTCACTTTCTGTCCTTGGAGATCCATAACATTTCTCCTTATATTGGAACTAGTTTGAACTATATGTGAACTGTGACTTTCTGTTCCCTGCAGCCAGAGAACCTTGACTGAAATACTATTTTTAAGAAGTGACTTATTAGGAAAGGTACTTTTCCCTACACCAAAAATCCCATTCATTTTGCTCCCTGAATTATCTTCTTATACAGATCGAAGAAGCTATCAATAAAGCACACATTAAATACAATGTGAAAATTAGTTCTGAGAACATAACTGGGTAGATAAGAGGCATGAGCAGAATACGTTAAATTTTAATGACTAAATTGCACTTCTACTCATTTATCAACTTTTAAAAATATTAATGCTGTAGAATCTATAACAGCATTTCTATTTTAGGGGGAAGCTTCCATAGACATGTATCATAGTATGATTTAAGATTCATGAAATTCCAGAATGCTTAGAAATATAACTGCACAGATATATAGCCCTTATTATGATTCCCAAATGGCAAACGTGTGAAGTAGATGAATTTACAACAGATGCATCCAAGGACATTAGGTGTCTTTTTAAAATAAAATAAAACTGTAGATGCTTCAAGGATGCCAGAGAAAATCTTCACATTCGAGTAGGGGTAGGGAAGTTGGATCATATAACCACCAACCTTGTCCCCCAAATTCACCATCACCATGAACATCTTTCACTAAGAAAAATTGCCACTACTGTGTTAGCCATAGGAGGTGGAGGCGGTGCTTCTTCCCTGTTTCACTTTCTGGTCCAAGTGTGGACACATGAGCCTTCCCTTCATAGTCTGTACTACAGCTTGAGACCACGCTGGAATGTTTAAACAAGACTTTTCTAAAGGCTCAGGAATAACAAAAGGAAAGAAAATGCAGATGTAAGCTGAAGTCCTTTCTATGCCTTTGTCCTAGAAGAAATTCCTTTAAACCGACTGCTACACCCCTTCCTCCATCACCAATTACCAAGGTCTGGGAATGTCCAGAAGCTTGTCAGGACCCTATAGCCTCAGGACCCTTCTGCCCTGGGTATCCTGCTCACAGATGCTGCTTCTGCCTTTACACTGAATTGCACAATACCTGGAAATCAGCATCTGTTCACATTCCCAAGAAAGCATTGCGCACTTGGGCATACTTCACGGGTACACTCAACACAGCACCATGCAATCTGGAATCCAGACTCCTAAAGATTCTACATAGGAGCCCAGGAGAAGTGGGGACTTAGATCACGTGGACTAAACAGAGGAAAAATCCCTTCTTAACCATTTGTTATCCTAAAGTCCCCTACCCATGTTGGGGCCAGCAGGCATCTCTCTCTTGCCCTTCTCCTTAGCAGTGTCCAGTCTCCACTCATCTCTCGTATCTTCTTCCTTGTTGTGATCTCTCAGACGTCCACCCCATCAGGAGCCACATAAGCTTCTTCCATCATCTTAGCAATTTAGGAACCATCCTCTGCTATTTAAATATACCGTTGGAATCTCACCCTCCAGACCTAGAAACTTATCAAAGAACTCTTTCCACATAGATACAGTGCATTTCTAAGAATAATTCTGCTGAATCCCTCTTTCTCTGTCTCTGTAATAAACCTGGAGAGTAATATAACATTACAGAATCTACTTTGAAATTTTACCTGCCTTCAATGGTCATAGACCTGATTTTATCCAAGCTTCGGGCCTGGCTTGATGTGGAGAATGTCATGTGGAAACCACCACCATCGGGCAGCACCATCCTTGACAAGGAACCCAAGGGACCTCAACTAGGACAAAGATGCGTAGGGCCCTTTTTTTTTCTGGTTTTCTATCTAAGGATCCATCTAGTATTCATTTGATTGACACAGGAAATCTCTCCTTTCTGAGAAAACTGTCCTTCTCAAGTGGGCATGACTCAAGTGGGCATGACTAATCATGGTCACATGGTAGTGGCAGCATCAGGAACAGCTTGGTGACAGGTAACTGGGCAGTCACACAATATCTCACCCTCAGAATGGCCCCAGGCTTGTTTTAGTGTTCTATAGTCACTGCCTCATAATTCTCAAATGTCTCATTAAGAAGCCCTGCCCCACATTTTCATTCTGGGCCCCACAAATTATGTAGCTACCTCTGACCAATATTCATAGAAGAGGTACACACACAGAGAGAACAGTGGGCGGGTCTTTTTCTTACAATGGTCTTAAAAACAATGGCAGCAATGATCTTAGTATCATTACCTACAAATCTTTCTCGTCAGGTGAGAAAATAGAATCCCAGAGACATGAAATAATCTGCCCCAAGACTCACAGCAAATTGGCGGGAGGGCCATTGCTTTGCACAACTCCAGGGGGCATCAGCCTCATTATCTTAGAGCTGGGGAAGTCACCATCCACTTGATTTTCTATGTGAATAGTGGTCCCTAGAGGAGTCACACAATGACTCAGAACAAGTTCTCCAAACCAGAATACTCTCTACCTAGCACCACGTAGCTCCTGAGCACATCCTGCCTTCCAAAGCTTTTGCTCTCTCTTGTGCCCCCTAGGAACATGCACTTGGGTAGAAAAAAGGCAACATTTTAAAAGGACATCTCTAGGAACAGGTGCCCAGAGAACTGGGGAAGATCCTAAATGGTGGAGGAAACCAGAAATTCGTCAAGAAAAGGAGGCTCAGGGAACATTTGTTGTTGTTGTTGTTGTAAATTAAATCTCATAATGCTGGCAGGAAGATGAAAACACTAGAAAGGCAAAACTGGAGTGGGTGGCTGACAGCTGTAGGCAGCTGGAGTGAAAAGAATAAGGAGACCATTAATGTGAAGCAGTGGGAAAAGGACCTGGAAATAATTAACGTAAAAGCCTACTGAGGAGCGAGGTGACACAATTAGAGACACACTATGGGCCAGTAACACAGTTGCTTCGTCGCCTTTATTCTCAGCTAAAGGAGTTTTAATTTGCCACTAAGAATTTTGATGTGCTAACATGTACTGCCCAAGGAAAGGAACACACTGTTCACATCTCAAGGTCATTTGAGCCTGGTTTTGAGGCGTCTCCAAATAGGGCATATCTGAGTCTACCTCTGGCAAGAGGTTTGAGTGAGGCAAGACTTGCCTCAGAGAATAATCCTCTTGTATTCATGTGCAGTCATTACCCGGCCCCTGTGGATGCCTCTGGTGTTTGGGAATTCTCTTTCTGTTGGGAGATTAAAAGAAAATTTTAAAAACTTACAAACTATAACCCAGATTAAAGCTCAGCCCCAGGGGGTAGTATCAGATGGGAAATATGAATATAGTGAAAAAGCATCTGAACATTTGGAGTAAATTTGAAAACAGAACCATCTGTTAAATAATCAGATCCAGTAGACTCCACACTTTGTACCACCAGCTGCTGTCAAATAGGAGATTATGAAACCTTGTAATAAAAGCTCCACTAAGCCTGTTTTCTTGTTTCAGGGTTAACTTGGGGCAGAGCTGCAAGGCTGTAGAGATGAAACTCTGGAGTCCAGGTGTATGTCTTTCTTTCAATTTGGTCATCCAGTGTGGATGCAGAAGGGACCTCAAACCTGGTATGTGAGGTTGGTAGAGGCACACAAGAAGCAAATTCCACAGCAACCCAGCTCCTTCTTTAGTGTAAATTCTGACTTCCTGTCCCATCTCCCCTAATATGTCTCTAGTCATCTTCCATTTTCTGCCCCTCCATGGCCCAGCACCATGGGATAATCTCAGAAACGACACGGGAAGATCAACCAGGTTTGAAATGGATGTGAGGATCAACATTTGAGGGCTTTTCTCTGTTCTTCTGCCTTTGCTCACAGAAATGAAGAGGAATTTCAGAAGAGAGGAGCAGTCAACGATAAGTTCAATGAAAAGACCAGAAGAAAAGAAGCTAAGACATTCTTCCCACGGCCACACCACAAGTTTTCCCATTGCTTTGGTCCATTCCCAGTTTCCTAAGCTCTTGTTCTGAGTAGGCCTTGCTCACTTTGATGACTGAACAATTCTGGGTGTGGCCACATAAAAGCTCCTGGTTGACTGCAATCTCACAGAAGAATGTATACTCAACGAGAATCGGGAGCAAAGAGACTGATGCAAGAGCTTCCTTGTATCTGGTTAAAACCTGGGCATCTTTCTCAGGTCTCCACTCTCTCATTACCCATGTTTAAGCCATTAGCAAGACCTTTTGCTTCTGTCCTAAAAATGTCCCAAACTTCTCTCTACTCCTTTACCACCTCTGGCCTGGCTGACTGTCCCCTGACTGGTCTTGCCCTGTCACGCTTGCCCCACCTCAACCCTATCTCCAGCCAGTGGCAAGAGGGCTCTTTGAGAAGCTTAAGTCAGATGATGTCATCCTCCTGCTTCAATCTTCCAGTGGCTTCTTATTGTACTTGGAATCAAGCCAAACTCTACCATGTCCTGTATGACCTGGTCTGCATGATGTGATCACTTCAGTCTCATTTATCATCACTCACAACACCACAGAAACACGGGCCTTTTTGTTTATTGGCTAGGGCAGATCGGTTCCTAGCTAAAGGGTCTCAGCACTCTAGAATCTCTATGCCCAGGAGCTTCTCCTCCTGGATATGCCTATTGCTTCCTCCCTCTTGCTCTGGCTGCCCATGTAAAAGTAGCTGGCAGCCCCTGCTCCCCAAGTCTCTCTCTTCATCACCTTGGTTGTATCTTTCATAGTACTTAACACCATCTAAAATTGGAGAACTTGTTTATCTGGTTGTTTGCTCACTGCCTGTCTTCCTTCAGTAGAATGCAACCACATTGAAGCCCAGGAATGTTTCTGAATAGTTCACTCCTGTGCCTTGGCTGGTTGCTTTAAAAAAAAAAAAAAAAAAAAAAAAAAGCAGCTTGTGAAATGAATGAATTCCTGGCTGGAGATGCCAGAAAGATATTTAGGACTGAGACCACTCAACATATTCTATCTCTCCTCAAGGCTTAAAGTTTAGTCACTTCAGGATATCATTTGAAAATTTCAGTCATTATATTGCTTTTGCTCAACATTTATCTGTGTTTATCAGTGGAAATTATTTACCTGGACAATATGCTTTGTGTAGAGTCCATTGTCCCACCGACATGTAGTTTTTATGACCATAGCAACAACTGTATTTGTAGAGAGCCCAACCATTTTCAAAGTGCATTCTTCCAACAACTTCCAGGGAGGAATGATTCCCATTTTACCAGTGGGGAAACTGAGGCTTGGTGGCATTAGCTGATTTCCCCCAAAGGTGCCCCCAAGACAGGGAGAAAACTTCAGCACCAGGCTCTGACTTCCCACTCAGCTGAGCTGCCTCTCATTTTCTCATTTGATGGTCACAATATTCCTGGGAGGTCGGAAGGGCAGGATCATAATCCCCATGACATTCCAGTGAAATACTCACATTTTACAAATGTGTGCCAACCCTGGCTGAGAAGCCTCAGTCTGTGCAGATCCAACTGGGAGACAGGATTACAAGGGGGCTCTTTTAATGCCACACAAGTGGCAAGGCAGGCTATTCTAAGTTGCTGTCCTGTGTGCAGCTGAGACAAAAGATAGACCCTTGCTTTCCCCAGCACCACTTATACCAGTACCCAAGTCACGACCTTCAGGATCTGATTCTTCCGTCTCCTTTATGACTGCCACCCTCCTACCACTAACTCACCACATAGGGTAAGTTCTCCTTCCAACCCGCCATCCTCTCCTCTCTCACATCACTGTTCATTCCTGAGTTGTGAGCCAAACTACCTGGATTAAAATCCTTGCTATACACCTACCAAGGGGTGTGTGGCCTTGGCAAGTCCTTATCTGTAAAATAGAGGTAGTAAGTAGAACTGATTACACAGGAGAGTTATAAGGATTAAATTTGTCAATGTCTATAAAGCACTCAGAACAGGGCACAGAGCTGTGAGTTGTAATTACTAGCATTAGTCTTTCTAGGTCCTTGTTAACATTCCTTTGGATTCTCATTTTAGTCTCCTAACAGGCCCTTTAAATGCTGTCTTGCCTATCTCTTCCACTCTGCATGGAACTTCTTAACATATAGAATTGACCACACTCTTCTTAACGTATAGAATCCTTGGCTTAGAACCTTCAGTGGCTTTCCACTGAACTTTGGATGAAATTCAGTTGCTTCACCCTAGCGCACAAGGTTGTGGTCTGGCCCCTCCTCTGCTTTTCTCATTTGGTTACAACCTTATTGGACTTCTGCCAAGTTCTAGAACACACTAAAATGTTTTACACCTCAGGCCCTTTGCACATGCTGTTCCTGCTATCCTAAACTCTCTTCCTCTTGTTCTTCATATCCTTTTGATCTCAGAGTAGTCTTCCCTATCTTTATCATACCTTCTAATTATTGTGTATTTGTGTATTTGAGCCTGAAGACATGACCTATAGGAATGAGCAGATGTACCTATAGCTAACACTGTTTCTAATCCCATGGACTTTATTTCTCTTATTGTTTTTGACCATAACTTCCCTCATTATAAGTAATGAGGGAAAAGTTTCAAAGATGCTTGATGCTTTAAGAAATCAGCTTTAAAAATTCATTATTGCTTGATGTTATACACACACACATTTTTATGAATAAAAAGTAAAGCTTCCCAGAGAAAGAAAGAAATACAGAAGAGTGATAGCCATAGATATATAAGTGGATCTGAATAATTCAAATGTCACCCATGAGTTTTGCTAAAGAGAAATTAAAGGATAATTCATGAAATTTCTTTAAGTTTGAAGGGAAGGGAAAAGGGGCCTATTAAAATTAATTGTGTTGCTCGAAGGTGAAGCTGTGGCTATGTGTGTGTGTGTGTGTGTGTGTGTGTGTGTGTGTGTGTGACTGTTAAGCTCAGCAAAACCTCATCAGACAGTATTGCAACCCTGCTGACTGTCACATGCACTTTGAAGGTTTCCTGTAAGTGTACAACTACAGAAAAGAGCCAACTAATTTGATGTCTCCCTCCCTCCCTTGCTTGCTTGCTTGCTTGCTTCCTTCCTCCCTTCCTCCCTCCCTTCCTTCCTTCCTCCCTCCCTTCCTCCATTCCTCCTTTCCTTTCCTTTCCTTTCCTTTCCTTTCCTTTCCTTTCTTTTCTTTTCCTTTCCTTTCCTTCTTTCCTTTCCTTCCTCCCTTTCTTCCAGGAGATCCACATATCTGTAAAGAAGACAGATGTGTAAACAAGCAATGGGCCAAGACATCACAGCTACAAAAGTAGATAAAAAGTACCAGAGCAGGGGGATGAATTTTATTTAGGGGGAACTAGAGCACAGGGTCATAGTAAGGAAGGCTTCTCTGCGGTGGTGACAACTGCATTGGGCTTTGAAACTTCCACGGGAGCTTGTGCATGATGAGGCAAGGACAGACAGAGGCAAGAGCCAGGGCAGACACCCTACACTGCCATCCTATACTACCTATACTACATCTTATAGTACCATATTTGTTCACCCTGCCATCAGGACAGCCCTGCCCAGGCCTGGTGCTGGGAGGGAAGACAAATGCACTTGAGTGTTAAAAACCTCTAAGGAAACACAAAACAGAAGTGGGTTCACATTGGAGAGAAAGTAAGCAAGCAAAATAAATACATGAATGAATGAATGAATGAATGAATGAAGCAAAGACTATTAAGTGAACTTGGGATTCACCAAGCCCCTTGTTTTCCAGATGAGAAAAGGGATTGATTAAATTCAGGGATCTTTTCCTGCCCTTCCTCTACCATCCTCTTCTCTGGCTCTGCAAAATCAACCCACATCCTGCAGTATTCTGCGCAATCTCCACCACCAGCGAGTTCAACGTTCAAGGCCTCACTGCTTCCCTGCTGGGTGACTCTAACCAAGCTAGCTGATATCTGTGAGTCCGTTTCCTCATTGGTAAATGAGAGTGAGAATATCCTGCACCCATTTGTAAGATTGTCTAAGAAGCAATAGCAGATAGCAGTGGGTGTAAGTTTGTACTTACACTTGATAAGTTTTATTAAGGAAATCTGTATTCACAACTGCAAAACAGCAAGCAAAAGTGAAGGCCCAGGCTGCCACAGGTAGCTGACAAGGCTAGGCCATTCCTGCCTCTAACGCTGAAAGGTTTAACACCAGAGTGTCCTTGAGAGGTGCCTGCTGAGCCCCTCAGCCCATGCGTGTGCTTCCCTCTGACATAGACTTTCTGTGGACCGGTGGTCATGCTGCCCTGCCCTGAAAATGCATCTGCCCAGGATCACAGAGATGTCAGGGGAAGCCGCGCTCTGACTTGGTCGCAGGCACAAGCTGACACTGGAGTTTTCTTTCACCAGCCAGCAAGGAAACATGTGGGATGAATTAACGAAACCAGCCAGAGAAAGCAGCAGGAGATGGACTTCAGTAGGCTCCCTGACCATGGAGCAGAGTGGGCACCCCTCTGCCCAGCACTAAGAGGGCCTTGGGGTGTACCCAAAGTGTTGTCCCTTGGCCAACCTTCAGGTCTAGGCATGTGGGATATGAACACAGGCAAGCTGGCTCATGACCAAGGAATTGATGGTGCAAGAGAGAGGGATGAGAGTGAGCAAGACAGACACGGTTGGGACCTCACGGGCAGAGCAGGCTGAGACCTCAGCTTCACATTTACAGATCAGAAACACTAGGGAGCCAGGCCCGGGTTGGGGGCGGGGGCAGGAATCAAAAGCCTTACAATGTATCTTTAGAGTCCAGGCAAAGTTGAGGCTGGGAGACTGTGCAGTCAAGGACTGAACAGCTGTAGCTATAAATACTCCATTACACTCAGAAGCACTTCTTTTTCCAGCCACCCTTGCTCACAGTTAAGCCTTTGTCCCTATAAGTTAAGCAGTAGCTTCTTTCCAGCCACACATTCCCCAGGGGTAGAACTGAGTTCTGGATTTGCTACTACTCTCTCCTCCCATCAGCCAAAGTGTTCTGGCTCTTCAGGCACCAACTCCTCTCCTTCCCTGGCTGCTCTGACTGAGGACGGTTCTCCATGGAGACATTTTTATGCATTGGCAGCTGATACCTGGTTTGAAAAGTATGGTCTATGATGACAGGTGTCTGTTAGGCGCTCACACATGTCTGATGCAGAACATCCTTTCCTTTTGAGGAACACGATGCAAGGGGCTGGTTGAGGAGAAAGGAGAATGAGAAACAGGATGCTCCATACACAACAAGGTACTTGAAATGGAAACAAGGAGGGGTTCTCCTAAAGGAAGACTGCAGTCTTCAATCCTGTTGGCAGATAACCACAGCTAAGGCTTTTGTGACATCCTGCTGTCTTCAGCCAAGTGTAATGAATTTCTCGCCTCCTTGGGGAGAAATGTTTATCAAAGCAGGCCTAATGGGGGAAGGCAGGAAGTGAGAAAGAAGGTTAAATACAACAGGCACTGAAGTAGAGTCTCGGACAGCCTTTGGTAATTCCAGTATGTTTATTACCTCTATTCCCATCTGAGTTCCACACCCCTCTGTGCTGCCAGAACCTGCTTCTAGCATATTCCCAGTTCCATCAGGTTCCCTGTGAAGGTGATACTTCACAGGAAGGCCATCTTCATGGTCTTGTCTCTGTGATGGATGGCCGCCGCCATCTGTCTTCCCCTAGGAGCCTCCACATCTGGGCGTACACAGCTTGTGAGAGCAGAACAGGGCAAGGAACACCAGGGTCACTGCCAGCTAATTGACACTGTGAAAGGTGGAGCACAAAAGCACTGGTCCCATTTTATAAAGGATTCCAAGAGGGGCAGCCATAGGCTCGGGCAAGTTCTCCCTAATGCAACAACCATGGGATGTTGTGAATGGTGGATTTTCAGTCACATGAGGCTTCCTTTCTTCTTTTTTTATTCTTGTAATTGTCAAAAAATACTCACAACATTAAATCCATCATTTTAGCCATTTTAACTTCACAGTTCGGTGGCATTCGGTACATTCACACTGTGGTGGTATATCCATCACTACGATCCATCTCCAGAACTTTTTTGTCATCCCAAACTGAAATTCTGTACCCGTTAAAGACTATCTCTCCATTTCTTCTGCTCCCCAGCCCCTGGCAACCACTATTCTACCTATGAATTTGATTCCTGTGGGAATCTCACACAAGTGGAATCATAAAATGTTTGTTCTTTTGTATGTTTGGTTTATTTTGTCTAGCATAATATCTTCATGGCTCATCCATGGTGTAACATGTATCAGAATTTCCTTCCTTTTTTAAGGCTGGATAGTATTCCATTGTATGTATAGACCACATTGTGTTTATCCATTTATCTGACGATAGATGCTTGGCTGTTGTGAATAATGCCACTATAAAATGAGTGTACAGATATCTCTTCAAGACCCTGCTTTTAATTCTTTTGTTATATACCCAGAAGTGGAGTTGCTGGATCATATCACAATTCTATGTTAAGTTTTTTGAGGAACCACCATACTCTTTTCCACAGAGGCTGTGCCATTTTACATTCCCATCAGCCGTGCACAAGGGTTCCTCATTTCTGCACAATCTCACCAACAACTATATTTTTCTCTTTTGTTTTATTTTGCTTTTCATTTGGTTTCCCTTCCAAATGGGCAACTTATCTTTTCCAGTGTAAAGAGATTCCAGTTCACCTTCTTTTGTTTGCCACGGAGTCGGTGGGGTGGGGGGCAGTTATGTCACCAATGATACTCTTCTACATGGTGCAGACACCCCATTCATGAATGCAAGAGTCCCTGCAGATCTGATTTTGGGACTGAAGTGTTTTTCCAAAGTTTAAAAGTTTCAGGAAATCTGTTTTCTCTTCATGGAAAATCCTGTGGATGATTTCTCTTTCCATTTTTGCTAAGGAAAGTTACTCCCCTTTAGGAGGACGAAGTAAGGCATAGGAATGAATAATGTGGGAAAGAAGAAGAAATGTAGGCTGTAGAGTTAGAATTCTAGGAACATAAACACTCCTATACAGTTGCTGCATGACTGTGTGGCCCTGGGCAGCCATGGAACTCGCCGAGTCTCTGTTTCCCTGTGTGAAAGTGAGTAGTCATGCTTGTGTCATAGGATTGATACCATATTTATATTAAAATTGCTTCATATATATAACATATACATATACACACTGTATATCCACAAATGTATGTGTACACACACACACACACACCCATACACACATACAGTTTTTTTCCATAAATGCTTGAATGTGATCAATTCAGACATACTGTTTGTTTGTTTTTTTAATTTAGCATCTCCCTTCTTCTTCTCTCCCCAACCCTTGCAAACTTACCCTCTCATAACTGTGTAGCCCCTGTGCACTATCTGGTGTGTCTTTCCATGATTTTCTCCATGCCTATGTAATCATGACAATTAAGTTCATGTTCATATTGCATATGGAAACTCGTGAAAGCCCTTATAAACATGGGGTGTCATACATGCTTTTCTGCATTTTGTTCTCGCTCAACATTTCCTCATGGGATTCCCTCCAAATCAAGAGGCAAGCTCTAAGTCAATCTTCATCATGGCTTAATCCGTGGTTTGACTGTGCTATAATTTATTTAACCACCACCTCTTGGTGAGCGTTTGGTTTTCCTGTGCTCTGAGGCCTAAATGCCACTCATAGATTGTGACTTGGCTGATCAATGCCCCCCAGAGGCGCCCTTTCTCACTCAAAATGAGATCCAGAGGCCTCATAATGGCCTGTGAGGTCATGAATGATTCTTCTACCCTCACTTCCCTTCCATCCTCCCTGGGAATTCTTTGCCTCCCTCACTGCTCCCACCACACTGACCTCCTTGTGGCTCTTCAAACCTATCACACACGCTCCTGCCTCTGGGTTTTTGTACTTACTGTTATCCTGGATCTACATTTTCAACCTATATCTACACAGCTCACTTCCTCACCTTCTCCAGGAATCTCTATTAAGACTGTCTCAGGGCACCTGAGTGACTCAGGCCATTAAGCATCCGACTCTTGATTTCAGCTCAGGTCATGATCTCACAGTTCATGGGATCGAGCGCTGCATCAGGCTCCGTGCTGACAGTGTGGAACCTGCGTGGGATTCTCTTTCTCCCTCTCGCCCTCTCTGCCCTCCCCTGCTCATGCTGTCTCCCCACCTCAAAAATAAATAAATAAACAAATAAAAGACTGTCTATAGCTTCCCAGCCTAAATAAGCAACTCCCCTTCCCCTTAGAATTTCATCTCTCCCTTCCCTGCTTTGTTTTTCTCCCTAGGACTTATCACTTATTTATTTGTTTATTATCTGACTCTTTCCATTAAAGTGTAGACAGGGCAGGCATCTAACTGCTTTACTCAATTCTATAGACTGAGTACCTACAGGAATGCCTGGCCCTTAGTAGGGTTCAATAGATATTTATTGAATGGACCAATGAATGCATGAATAAAAGAACAAACAAAACTACATAGATAAGTGTGGGATAGGGGTCATCATGGGACACAGAATAGCATCTAATCAGAACCAGAACAGAGGCGACTTTCATAGCCCTATCAAATTAAAGTTTCACCACATTCTTAGCAAAGAGGAACTGACATAACACTGGAATTTGAGTCTTATGTATTAATTATGGATACACACATGCTTAACTACTCACTGAACTGTAGAGAGCTTATTCCACAGGATAGATCTGTCAGTGCTGTCTTTGTTAAATCTATACCCAAACCCATCTGGTCTCAATACAGAGAACTCTGTATCCAGTAGGCTATAGCTAAACAAACATTGGGATAGTGTGGCACAGTAGCTGACAACGCTAGGTCTGGGGTCTGATTCCCTGGATTTAAACCCCAGCTCTGCTAAGTACCTCTGTGCGAGCTTGGACGAATTACCTAACCTGTCTGCACCTCAACTTTCTATGTGTCAACTGAGAATAAAAAGGGTGCACACATCAAAAATTGCTTGTTGCATAGGGCAAATGAGTTAATACATGTAAGACACTTGGAACTCAGCCCATAGAAAGCACTCGCGTGAAAATTACAGAGGGAAGAACACAAACCCTCAAGACAGACTGCCTGGGATTAAGCCCAGTCTCTGCTACTCAGTAGCTATGTGACCTTGGGCAGATCACTTAACTTCCCTGATTCATTTTCATCATCTGCAAATTGAGGATAATCATAGTCTCCCCTCCCAAGAGTATTGTGACACTTAAATATGTTTAGAGAGAGAGAACCTAAAATAACGCTGAGCAGTATCATTACATGCCATCTACCATCTGAGCATACAATATAATGTTTGCTGTCATCATCATCATCACTACATGTGGAGCCCAGATTCTGAACTACAGAGAGAGCAGATAAAAAGTGTCTCTCTAATAAGAGCGCATAAGCAACACCTGTCCCTTCCTAGGCCTGCCACACGTCACACAGGCCATTCTACCAGCAAACTGGACCTGACGTGTTTGCCAGGCCACTGCCTTCCTGTTCCTCTTCATCAACAGAGTTACTCAATTCTGTGTTCCCAGAGCACCTTGTCTTTGTTCCCAGTTTCCTATCCCTGGCCAGAGGTATTGCAGGTGGTCCCACCTCTGGGATTTCCAAAGCCACTGCCATCTCTGGAAGCTGTGGAGGAGACAAACAAGGAAGGCTGGTAGAGGCAGAAATCAGAATGGGTCACCACAGGGTTAGAGAAACACAGACAGAAGCAGGAAACAAACAGCTAGCTGTCCACATCTCCACCTCAACCTCTTCCTCTGTAAAGTGAGGTTCATAATAGCACTGACTCGGCAGAGTCACTTGTGAGGATTGAATAAGAGAAAGGGTGGGAAAAGCCTAGCCTGGTGTCCGGCACAGTGAGCAGTGAGGAGGAGGAGGAACACAGGTGTGCTTGGGGTACTACGGGAGCACAGGACACCAGCTTGGCAGGGGCAGAGATAGCAAGGTGAGGCGTGCGGGCTACAGTAAACTGTTTCTCTTCCCTAGGGAGGATGTACTTGGCACTCCACGGAGGCAGTCTTGGCTATGTGAATTTTTGGCCAATGAAAGGTGAATGAAGGGTGTGTTACCTCTGGGCAGCAGCTTTAGGACTCAGTGCCTGGTTCACTGTACTGTCTTCCCTGCCTCTGCCAACCTGGAGCTTGTTTTGGGATCGAGCCTCCATCAGTCTGGAGGGCTGAACCATGGTGATGATCAGAATCGTTTTGCTCACTTGCAACTGGCATGCAGCATGCTGGAGAAATAAGTTTTGCTTTAATCCACTAAAATATGGAATTGTCAGATGCTGCATCCTGAAAACACCTTAGTATTTCTGGAGCCTGAAATCTTGGAGGAGAATGTTAGGAGATGTGTCTGGCGGGCATGCTAAGGTACTTGAGCTTTGTCTTGCAAATCACTGGGGAGATGCTTTAGCTAAGCCCTCCTGCCTTTGAGGAGCTCACAGTCTCATGACACATAATTTGCGTGGTGCCTGGTCTAGGGTCACATAACAATAAACCAGCTTCAAAATCCTCATGGCTCCTTCTTTGAAAAAAGATGAATTCACAACACTTCCCTGGCATTTAAAAATGCATATAAATGGCCCTGCTCATCCTACTTCTTAACACCGTAACTCACCCACTGTAGTAACCACAATGGTCTACTTACTGTCTGCAGAATGTGTTGGCAATTCTATTTTTTAGCCTTTGTTCGTGTCTTTCTCTTCCATCTGTATTGCTCCTCTTTTCCTCCCAATTTATCAAAGTCCCAGGAGAAAGGCACAGGCACAGACCTTTGAGGGATTGAAGCTCTGGTCCTGGTTAGTTTAATGGACCCACAGGAACCCTGTTACCAACTTTTGAAAAATCTCTTAACCACTCTGGTTCACATCAACAAAATGAAGATTATTGGGCTGGTGATCTTAAAGGTGTTTTTTAGCTTCTTAAATAACTATTATTTAATATTACATTTGACTGCAAATGAAAGAAAACCCAAAATGACTAGAGTTTAAGTCACACAGAAGTTTATCTTTTACCTTGTGTAAATGAAATCCAGAGGTAGGTAGTTCAGGACCACAATGGCACGTTATTACTATCTTAGCTCAAACTGCTATAACAAAATACCACAGGCTAGTGGCTTAAACAACAGAAATTTCTTTCTCACAGGTCTGGAGGATAGGAGTCAAAGACCTAGGTGCCAGCCAATTGAATTTCAAGTGAAGGCCCTCTTCCTGGTTTTCAGACTGCTGTCTTTTCATTGTGGTCTCACATGACAGACAAAAGATCATCTCTCTCTTGTCTTTTTTTTTTTTTTTTTAATAAGGGCACTAATTCCATTCATGATGGCTCCACCATCATGATCTGATTACCATCTCCAATACCATCTCTTTGGAGACTAGGGCCTCAACATGTAAATTTTGGGAGGACATATTTGGTCCAGGGCATTCTGCCCCTGGCCCTCCAAAATCCATGTACTTCTCACATGCAAATACATTAATTCCACCCTCGAAGCTCCAAGGTCTTAACTCATTTTAGCATCAGCTCTAAAGTCTGAAGTCCAAAGTCTTATCTAAATATCATCTAAATCAGAAATCAGTAAGACTTAAGATATGATTCTTCTTGAGGCAAAATGCCTCACCAGCTGTGAACATGTGAAGCCAAACAAGTTATGTGCTTCAAATACATGAATACCTAGAGGCATAGGATAGACATTCCCATTTCGAAAGTGAGAAATGGAAAATAAAGAAGGGATGACAGGTCCCAGGGTAATCTAAAATTTAGCAAGGCAAACTCCATGAGATGTTAACACTCAAGAACAAAACTCTTTCGCTGAATGTTCTGCCTTTTAGATCCCCTTTTAGCTATCTTATGTCATCAAAGAGAACTGGCGTCAGCCAATTAGCATCTTGGATGATGACTCATTTGCATTCAAAAGCTTAAAAATATTAGGTCTTTATCAATAGGCTCACCTTCTGGACAATTCTCAGAACTAAAATCTGTTGTAGTCAGGGCTCTCCAAAGAAACAGAAAAACAGAGATAGTGACAGAGACAGACACGGAGAGAATTGGCTTAGAAGTCTCATGGTCTGTCACTTGTAGGCTGGAGACATAGGGAAGCCAGTGGGATAGTCTGAGAACTAAAGAAGCCAATGATACAGCCCTGGTTGGAGTTTGAGTACAGGAGAAGACTGATGTTCCAGGTGTGCAGTCAGGCTGAGATATCAGATTCTCCCTTCCTCTGCCTTTTTATTCTCTTTAGGCCCTCAACAGATTGGAAGATGTCCACCTATATTTGGGAGGGCAAGATGCTTTATTGAGTCCACCAATTCAAATGCTAATCTCTTCCAGAAACATCCTCACAGACACCACCAGAAATAATGTTTAGCCAAGTGTTGGGTACTCTGTGGTCTAGTCAAATTGAAATATATAATTAATAATCGCAATGGCATTCAGAAGACCAGCTTTTTTTTGTCCTATTGTTCCATCATTGTCAACATGTAGTTAGAACTCAGTGGGGCAAGATGGCTTATTGGGTTCCAGTCATCACACCACATTCCACTCAGCAGAAAGAAGGAAAGGGATAAGGAAAAATTTCCCTTTAAGGGCTATCTGGCAGTTACACACACCATCAAATTGCATTGGACAGGACCTAATCATATGGCCATATTTAGCTGCGAAGGAAGCTAGGAAATATGGTCTTTATTATGGATGACTATGTGTCTCACTAACACCTGGGAATTTTATTACTAAGGAAAAAAAGGGATTGGATATTAGGGCTAGCAGTCTTGGCTACTTAATTCATAAGAGAGATCTTAGCAAACCCATCTAGCTGTGTTTTAGGATTACCCTTTCACTTATTAGTCATGAAGGAAAAATGTGGATCTCCATTGGTCTGCCTCTTATGTGATTCTCTCAATTGTTTCAAACTCAGAAGTGGAAGAAGGGATTTATTTACTAAAACCCAATACCTTCAATGTATCGTAGCAAATCAGTATAGATGGTAAACTGTGTCAATTTTGTTCTGGAAACAAGGTAACAATATACCAAAGAAATACCTTCCATCCCCACTCTCAATAAAAACACTAGAAATAATTACAGATAATGTAAGTATGAATATATGTACATTTTGATATATAAGACAAGCAGCTTATGAGAATAGCATATAGCAACGCTAAGAGATTGTTCTGGAGGAAGATAAATGGGAAAATATTATCTTCTTATTTCTATACAGTGTCCAATTCCAAAGTCAAAGAAAGATGCTAGCCATACATTCTCAAAGAGCAAGGAGTTGATACATGAAAACTTACTTAAGTGTCTTGTTCCTCTTTTCGCTAAGGTGAATCCAGAGCCAACATAATACTGAACAACCGTGATGTTTTTACAAGAAGAATTTTACCTATTTTATGTTAGACACATATGTTACTTTACACATTAGTACATATTAGGGACATAAGTGTTCAACACATATTTTGTTAGATACTAATAATGCTACCCATCACTTTTGTTTAAGGGCACCCATCATTTAGGAAAGAGCATTACTGCTGACAAAACACATTTAGATAAATAAGATTCCTTCTCTTATTCACATAATGATTCATTTCATGTCACACACACTTCATTTTTGACTCATAAAGTGTGTCGCAACAGGCTTTGTAAGACTTATAATTATTGAGGCTATTTTTGTGCCGCTATTCACTGCCTCTTCTTAGCCTCTTTGCATTAATAACCAGTTTCTTCATCCTCATTATTTTGTATCCGACCAAAGAGAACTGTCGTCAGCCAATCAGCATCTTGAATGATGACTCATTTGCATTCAAAAGCTTAAAAATATTAGGTCCTTATCAACAAAAATTAAGCCTTCTGCTATACACTAGGCACTGAGGTAGGACCGGGGATACAGTAGAAAATAAGATGTGGTTCCTGCTCTAGTCCTCTCCTGCTGAAAACTTAAACATTAGATTATATATCACTGAGACCTTTCCAGAAGAGATTCACATTTTAATACAAAATAATTACTGCCATTGACTTCACAGCTAACAAACTGCCTTCGTTTGCACTGAGCTCATATGAGCTGTGCAGCAACCTCTAGAGAGAGGTGTCTCCACTAACAACCCTATTTAACAGACCAGAAAACTAAGGCTCGAGATAAAAAAAAAACTAGCCCCCACACAACCTTGACTTCAACATCAAAATTGTCTTTAAAAATCTCACCCATATGTTCCTTAATTCTGGAATTCTTTTCAGAATGTCTGGATAAAAGAATATGGAGTTTTTTCAAAGAGTGGCCCTTGAATCTCCAACATCGGAATCATCTGAGATGCCTGTCTAACAAGCAGACGCCTGGGTTCCATCCCAGACTGCCTGAGTCAGAATTTCATGAGAGGTCCAAAAAAGTGGACAAGTTTTCCCAGGTGATTCTCCAGCCCACTACAGTTGGAGATCCACCAAAGGAGGCCCTCTTCAGGCAGAAACGAAAGGGAAGAACATTCCAGGCAGGGAGAAGTGTGCAGACTGATGTCTGGAGTTATGGACGCTCATGGAAAACTCAGAATCCACAAGGATTACCCATTGCATCCATTTCTAGGTGATGTCACAGACTAACCACTGAGTTGAAAATCTTAAAGGGAGGAGCTAAAATGCTTTTGGAGCCCTGGTCCCTGAGTCTCTAACACCTTCAGCCTTTTCAATCAGATCTGGGCTACCACAGCTGGAAGGTCAAAAGTCTGCCTCTCTTGAAACCAGGGACACTTAATATAATCCCTGACATAGTCTGTCCCTGGCTGCAAAAGTCTGTTTTGTTCCTCTGGGAGAAGAGTTTTCTCACTAAGTCACATCCAGGTTCTAAACAAACTTCATGCCATAATCACCACAGTACTGGGTTGGAAGCCAGGGGACTTGGGTTCAGATCCTGTCTCAGCCACTGTGCTCATTATATGTCTTTGTTTGCAAGTCACCAGGATAGCTTAAACTAACATATTTATCATACAGACATGGGGTGTTTCATTGGTCCAAAAGACAGATCCAAGCCTCTGGAAAGAATATGCCTTCTCTATTATTCTTTTCTACTTTGCTCAACACATCTGTTTATTTTTCTTTTCTCTGCCAGAGTAGATTTTCCTGCTGCCCTGTTTATGGGATGGAACACAGCTGCCCCTCTGCTCCCCGTAATAGCTAATAGTTACTATTAATGTGGGTCAGACACTATTCTAAGCTGTTTATAAGTATTATCATGTTTAAGCATCACAACGATTCTTTGTGGTAAGGATGCCATGAATACCACTTTTGTACAGATGAAGAAACTGAGACACAGAGAAATTAAGTCATTTGCTCAAGGGCACACAGCTGGTTCTATTATGGACTCCAGGTAGGCTGAACCCAGAGGCAATAGATTTGTATCCTGCCTCATACTCTTTCATGTCACATAGAAAGATGTAATGGCTACCTCTGTCTCATTTTCTATTTCCAAGTAAAACCAGATTGTCCCAGTATGGCTGGAGTCTAGGGTCACACAGAACAATCAAGAATGAGAGGGCAATGCTAGCAGAAAGTAAGGGTTGGGGAAGTCCCTGTTCTCTCTATGGAAGGGCCCTCCACACCTGCTAATCTAACCAAGTGATTTTCTCCAAGTCCCTTTCCATCTTTGGATTGCAGTTTCCTCCACCATAAAGTGAAGTTGTTGACCCTGTTCAGCCTTTTCCAGAAAGTCTGCTGTGAAACACTGGTTCCATGAGGTGCTATGCACCTAAAGAGCTCTGTGGTACAATAAGGAATGATATGTGCTCTATCCCTCCTTGGACACCCACAAGGAATTCTTGTGTACTAAAGACTCTGAAAAGTCCATTGGTGAAGATAATTGCTTGACCTTAACACAGTGTTTCCCAAATGTATCTGAGCACAGAAACTTCCCATCCATTCTCCATACAGACACAGAGCCTCCTGCTTTACAGAAACCATAGAAGAGTTCAAATAGGAATGCTATCAACTTCCTGCCACAAACACTTCAAGCCCACCTACAGTTTTGTCCTTCCTCTCTAGTTATAATTCTAAGGCTCATAGGTCTGGATTCTATCCCCTCCTGTATTTTCAGGAAACTTACAGTATCCATTTCCAATCTCCCCCCGCCCCTCTCTCTCCCACCCCCTACCTCTACCTCTGTCTCTCCTATATTTTCCAACCTCTGTTTATTGGAACCAATAAGCCAGTTGAACATGGTAAAGTGTCTCTCATCCTACAGAAAAGCTCTCCCCTTTTCTGGGAGAAAGTCATCCTCACTTTCCCCTTTACTAGCCTATCCTCCATTCTTCCATAGCCAAACTTCTCTATGAGGAATCTACTCCATATCTTCTCCTAGGCATTGCTTGGGCCTCTCCAGCCTGTCTTCTGGCCCCAACACCCACCATTCCCAAAATGGCTCTCGCAGGGTTCACCAATGGCCTGCATGTCACTAAATCCAAAGGACAATATTTTGGTCCTTATCTCCCATCTCCCCCCAATAGGATATACCACTGCTGATCCAGCCCTCCCTCTCAAAGCGCTCTCCTCCTATGGGTTAAGGAATAAAACCCTCTCCTGGAATCCCTTCTATTCCTCTAGATGTTTCTCCCAAGACTCATAGATCTCTATCCTACAAGTCCCTAAGTTGAGTTCTTATCACACACATGGCTCCAGTTATTATCTCCAGTTGTGTATTCTCCCCTGAGCACCATGCTTGTATCTCTTTCTGCCCACTTGACATTTCTACTTGAGTAACTCACACAGGCCTCAAACTCAGCACAACCAGAACACAATCTTCTCTCCACAGTCTGCTCCTACCCAAGTGCTCCCCATCTCATGAGAAATCTTATGTCCACTGGAGTGAGAAAACAAGAAACCTATGAGACATCCTTACTACTTTCCTTTCCTCACCCCTCTTGTCTATTCAGCACGAGGTCCTCCCTAGTTTAACTCATGAATACACTGAAATTATGTCCATCTATCTCTGTCTGTATATCCACCACCCTAACTAAAATTGCCATCATTCATTACCTGCTCTCCAGCAATAACTGGTCCCACTGTCTTCCCTCCAAATCTTCTCCTATTCTTTCTACAGATCCCAACTAAAACCATTTGGTAGCTTACCGGTGCTTTCCAGATAAAAACTGAAATCCTTAATATGCCTCATCTTGCCCTTGTCGTCCTCCCAGCCTCACCTGAAGCCACACTGTCCCTTGCTTTTGGGATCATGTGGGTAGACATGAGGAATGCTGGTAAATAGTCAATGATGAACAGGACAGCCCCCCAAATAAAGACTTACCCCTAAATGTCAATAGACCCAAGGTTGAAAATCTTGGTCTAAGCTAATCATTTTATACTCCTTGCTAATGATTGGTTTAAAATTCCTGTACCGCACAGCATCCACCAGGCCACTAGCACAGGTCCAGGAGTGAGCACTATCCTAAATTAACTCAATATGACCGCAGAAAAGGACTTGTTTTTCCATGGTTAAGGAGAAGCTCTCTCTCTCCCTCTGTCTCATTCTCTTTCCTTCACCCCTCTCCCTCCATTGGTTAGAAACAAGAAAGCATGTTGTCCCACCTGCCCCTGACAAACACCTTATGACCATAGGAAGTAGCCCAAGAACACAACTTGTACACCAGGGATGGCACAGCAGAGAGAGAAATAGAACCCAGACTTTATGGCATCGTTAAGCTCCTGGATCAACCAAACGTGAAGTCCACCTTACTGCTAAACTTATTACATGTGATAAGTAAATATCCTAGTTGTATAAATTAGTTTGTTTTCTGTTACTTGAGATACTCTCCAATTGATTTGTATGGTTCCTTTCAGTCTTTTATGATCCTAGATGTGGCTAAGATCTACATGTAGCTTCTAGCCCTGTATGTATTCAATAGAAAGGTAAATAATTCAAAGGGGTACAGGTAGAAGACGGCAGGGACGACTACATTTTCACCAAATGAAAGAATACTTGTTTACCACTTGGGCCATTTCACATTATCTATTCCTCTCAGATCTATCTCAGACATATTCAGGACATGTTGAAAGGCAGATAATTTATTCTACTAAGATGATGACAGGTGTGTTTGTGACCCCATCAACCTTGCCTTCTGTCCGTTCCTATGGCTTCAGTCTCAAACATCTGCTCCTTTCCCCACTTCTGATGGGCTGGATGTTCAGGAACTATCTATCCACCACCATGGCCGCCACCACCATCATCATCCATCACAGCTCCAGATGCTGTGGTCACTTGCCATGACCATGAGGCACTGATTTTAGGACAAACAAGCCCAAATTGCTGAGTTCTGTGTTAGAACGGAATTTGGACAATACCAGTGATAGCCAGCATGATGGAGCGCTTGTGATGACCGCTGTTAGCACTTTACATACCTTTTGTCATCAAATCCCCACACTCACTCCATGATGCCATTCACTGATGCCATTAATCCTATTTTCCAGATGAGGTAATGGGCCACAGAAAACTTAAACAATTTGCCAAAGTCCACACAGCTAGAAAATGAAGCCCTTTTTCTTGCATCCTAGAAAATAGAGTAGGTAAAGTCCGTATGATTTAGTTTGTTCTCATTAAATTTGTCTTTTCTTAAAATTTCCATTAAAAAGCAACACCTATATGAGGTAACCTATCCGAACAGTGTGGAGAGTGATCAAATGAAAAGCAGAAATCGCCCTCACCTGGCTGTCCCTTTCCACCTTTCCTGTTCACCTCTGTGAGGGAAACAAATGCAGCTTCTGGAAGACGTTTTGCTGAAATCCCCTTTGAGTAAAGAAGCAGTTCTTCCTTTTCAGTCACATCTTCCTACCTCCCCCAACCATTCGGGGCAGCACTCTCTTGACACAAGCCATCCTTTGCTTCTTTCCAGTGTCTTTCCCACCTCCCCGCCTTACCTCCACCCCAAGGCCTCTTGGCCCTTCCCTGGAGGGCAGCAACTGCCTGTTGCCAACTTTTGCACAGTTGCAAGTCCTTTTGAGCACAATCACGGAATACAAGGACGAGAGCTCAATCACCAGCAGCTTGCGATGAGAGAAAGAAGAAAAGGATAAAAAAAGAAAAATCCTGAAAAGCAGAAGGTCCCTGAATAGTCTTCCTGCAGCCCTGTGGGACAGCTCTCCCTTTCTTAGGTCTGAATTGTCACCCTAAATGGGCAGACTCTGCTTAGTTGCTGAACTGTCAGGGTGAGCCCTCAGCTGGACAGTTAAATAAACACATGAGGTCACTGGCAAAGAAAGACATTCCTAAGGATCTGTGCTGTCCTTGAGATCCCCAAGTTAAGACAGCCCCAAGTGTTAATTTGGGGTTCCACCCATTGTTCTGCTTTCACCACAAACTGCCTATATTTTTTTATTGTTTTCTAAGTTAAAAAGTGCAGCTCTCTCAGAAAAGCCCCAAGAAATAACCTTTCAAATAGGGCCTTCCAAATGTGTTCTATTCCAAATACTTGCTCTGTCCAGAAGAGGCACACATTCCCACTCACTATAAATCCTAGTTCACTCTCCATCTCTCTATTATATTCCTCAATAGCATTGACCTAAGTATTAGCGAGTAACAAACATTTCCTCCTTAGAAAATCAAATGGAGGGGCACCTGGGTAGCTCAGTCAGTTTAGCATCTGACTTTGGCTCAGGTCATTATCTCACAGTCATGAGAGAGTCTCTCTCTCTCTCAAGAAATAAAGAAAGAGAGATAGAGAGAGGGAGGGATAGAAGGAGGAAAAAAGGAAGAAAACCAAATGGAAATTGGGCAGCAGGCACTGGATCTCCCTAGAGCCCAGCCAATGCTGCTCCTGTCTGAGAAAGATAATTTCCTGAGCAGGTAATGGCTCAAGAAAATGGGGTGAAAGCTCCAAGCCCACACCTGAAGGATTTCATGATATTGGCAACAGGGCAGGGACTTTGAGAGATGCCCTAGTCAATAGGGAAGAGAATTGACCAGCTGGTAAAAACAAAAATATATTTAGATGCCTCATGAGTATATACATGCCATGAGCACATAATCCACCCTTTGATTTTGAGCTAGGTAACTCAGATTGTTCCCTCCAAGATGAGATATGATATATAAAGATCTAGTCTTGCTTTAGACATAGCTCTATCTCCCTTTCAATGCCCATCACCTCCACCTTGATGGCATCTAGCACTTTCATCAAACTCCACCCCCCAGCCACCACCACCACCAGACAAGCATCTGGCACTCTCAGTTTGTATCACCCCTGCGCTGATACCCCAAGTTCCAACTTGTGTGAAAGACTAAAATATTAATATCTGGACACCCTCCACTGATTGATAGAGCCTTCCTGGTGGGCCTTGTCCAGATTCAAGAGGAAGACCTTATGAAAAAACCATGTTTCTATCATGGGTACATAACTGGGGAGTTATACAGTTGGATTGCCACAGATTTGCAACCCTGACAAATTCCTCCTCTCCTATCAAATTAACCTGATACTTAGCATCTCTTGGAAACTATATTAGGTCCATTCATTCATTGCACACATATTTATTGAGCATCAATTATTACCGTTGGTACTTGCGATATTTTAGTCTATGATACAAAGAACTTTTGTCCTCATGCAGCTGATACTCTATGGAGGTATGAAGAGAGGCAGGAGTGAAAGTGGAGATAGTGAATAAACGATAAACATGATAAAAAACTTAAGTTATATAGTATCAGAAGTGCTATGAAAAAGGGAAAAAAGAGTAAGTCAGGGTAAGAGAGATTGGAAGTGATAGAAGGTCAGACTGCTATTAACATTAAGGGTTTAGCATAGGTCTCAGTAAGAAAGTGACCAAACAGGTGGCCTAGAGTCCTTAAGACCACGTGCTCCTTGAATGCTTATGTGTGAGCAGGATACCCAGTAAAGCTAAAGTAGAATGGAATGGAGAGAGTGGTAGGAGATGAGGGAATGAGTTAGGAAAAGCAGATGCTGTACGATCTTTTACTCTAAGGAAAACAGGGAGCCATTGGATGGAGACGTCTGTAGCTTTGTTGCCTACCCAGCACCCATTTCTCACCTTTATTTTTATGTATTTATTTTTTTTTAATTTTTTTTCAACGTTTATTTATTTTTGGGACAGAGAGAGACAGAGCATGAACGGGGGAGGGGCAGAGAGAGAGGGAGACACAGAATCGGAAACAGGCTCCAGGCTCTGAGCCATCAGCCCAGAGCCTGACGCGGGGCTCGAACTCACGGACCGTGAGATCGTGACCTGGCTGAAGTCGGACGCTCAACCGACTGCGCCACCCAGGCGCCCCCCCCATTTCTCACCTTTAATCATACTTCCATTTTCCCTCTCCCATTCAGTCCATGTGGTTTAGGTGGGGCTGACCAAACCTCATGATCCGGGTTTGGACACCCAGGTCTAGTAAATCAGAATCCTGGTCATTGGGATTGGTTCAGAGGTGGACATTTGACCCACATTAAGCCTAAAATTCAATTCTGGGATTTTCACTGAAATAAATGAAAAGAGGAATGCTCTTTCTGCCTGGGGTGCCAAGTTGATAAAGTAAATCTGGAGTTTTCAGCAACCATTGTGGCATCATGAAGCAACAGCTTGCCTCAGCATGATGCCAACACAGAACCTAGGGATGGAAAGACACAGAATCCTATTCACATCATCTGAGCACCTGGATCCAGCCCTGCCTGAAGCTAGTGTCCCATCTTTTTAGTTATGTTAATAATTTCCCTTTATAGCTTCAGCTAGTTTAAGTTGGATTTCTCTTACTGGAATGGGAAAAGTAATGATTACAACATTGATTGATGCAAATTAGTTGTTGTTTTTCTAATGGTCTTAATGTGTTGTCCCTTCAGCCAAAGGAGTAATTAATGCAAGACAGCAAGGAGTACATGTGAGTTGTGGATAACATTTAAGAGAACATCAAACCTTATGCTCAGCCTCAAATTTCCACAACTGAGACCATTAAAACCCCACCTTCACACTCAGTCTCACCTCAGTTCATGAGGACTTTTCTAGGCAAACATGGATATATTGGAAGAAATAGGCCTTATATCTGGGTCCCTCTGACCCTTGAAGCCCCGTTTCACAGTAACTGACCTCCTGCTTCCGCCTCCTCCTGTGTCTGAGTCCTCTTTAGCTCCGAAGCTACCAGGGACTTCACTTCCTTCTCCTGAGTCTCACTTTCCCCACGCCTGCCTGTAGTCGATTGAATCACCAGTCCCAGGTCTTCACTCCTACATTCACAGCCTTTCACGGCCTCTTCATGGGGGCAGTGGGCTTCCCTACCTTTTGATTTTTGAGTCTGGCCACAAGATTTGCTTTGGCCCGTGGCATGTGGGCAGAAATAACAATGAGCCAGTTCGAAGCTTAGGCCTTAAAAGGGCTCACATATTTCTCGCCAAGGTGACTCAGTCGGTTAAGTGTCCGACTTCAGCTAAGGTCATGATCTCTTGATTCACGAGTTCAAGCCCGGCACGGGGCTCTGTGCTGACAGCTCAGAGCCTGGAACCTGCTTCAGATTCTGTGTCTTCCTCTCTCTCTGCCCCTCCCCCGCTCACACTCTGTCTCTCTCTCAAAAAGATAAACATTTTAAGAAAAATTTTTTAAAAAGGGCTCACATATTTCTGTTTACACTTTGTTATCACTGGTTCCTAGAAGAGGATAAGAGATATGTGAGAGCCTTCCAATCTGCAATAGCCTGAATGGAGTTATCCCTATCTAACCAAAGATTACATTTACAGGCAGATTTGTTCACCCAAGTCCATTCCAGATGAAAAAACCATAGCCAACTTGCAAAAGCACTAACAATGTATGATTATTATTTTGAACCACATGATTTTGGAGTGATAGGTTATGTAGCATTTGATAACTGATACACTGACTTCCTTATACTGGCTGTCAATATCACCTTCCTGGCCCATATTCTTGGACATTTACTGACTAGATATCCTGGGCATCTTGGAGCAAGATGTTTAGACTTCACATCTGAAAAGACTTCTCTTTTCTTCCCTGTGGGGTTGCCGGATAAAATATAGGATGCCCAGTTTAAGCTGCATTTCAAATAAAACCTGAATGTTGTTTAGTGTTCGTATATTCTGAGCAATATTTGCAAATATTTATCTGAAATTCAAATTTGGGGCACCTGGGTTGCTCACTTGGTTAAGCGTCCAACTCTTGGTCTCAGCTCAGGTCATGGGTTCAGCTCACAGTTTGTGGGTTCGAGCCCTGTGTCTGGCTCCATGCTGACAGTGCGGGACCTGCTTGGGAATCTCTCTCCCCTTCTCTCTGCCCCTCCCCACTCACGCCCGCCTGCTTCAAAATAAATAAATAAACTTACAAAGTTTCAAATTCAAATTTAACCAGGCTTTCTGCACTTTATATTTATTAAATCTAACAACACTGCTCCTCTACTGCTTAACTCTGGTTGGCTCTGACAAAAGAAAAAGATGCCCCTCCCCCACAGCACACACACATTTCAGGTTTAGGATCACGTACTCTGTCACTTCACGGAAGAGTTATTTGCAATGAAAGTTTAGAGCATTTTTTGGGTCAGTTTGTTTGAAGTGACTGCCCTGTGAATATTCTCTCCAAATTCCAAGGTGCAGAGGTGAGGGAGGGAAGATATGTGGAGTTGTTTACACTCTGTGCTCGTGCAGTTAACTGAGTAAGGACTCATTTCTCTCTCTCTTGGGAAAATCTGTCCATTCTCAACACATCAGAGGTGAAACATAGAGTTAAATTCCAGCCGCCACATATTGAGATTGCAAATGGCTGCTTATCATTCCTCAGTTCATAGAAGGACCATATCTTTTATTGTCAATTTGATTAAAGGCTTCAGCTTCAAAATAAAATTTGTGTCCAAGGGGCTTTCATTTTCCCTTTGATAAACGGGCATAATTCACTTTTCTTTAATGTTATTCCAAAGAGTGTTGTGTTACAATGGGGTTTTTGTGATGCCCCAAAAACATTTTTTGAAACTGTTCTTATCTTTCCAGGCTCTTGCTAACAGCCACCACGATACTCTCTTGGGCATAAGTGTGCCTGCTCTAGTAAAGGCTCAAGAAATAAGTTCATAGCCTCTGGAAGTTGGATCTCCTGGGTGGGAGGGAAAAAAGGTTGCACATAAATTCTTTTCCATAAAAGGCTTTATCAAATGACTGAAACAGAGCATACTAGGTAAGTAGTTCCAGATTCATTTTCAATCAGCATTTTGTGAGCACCAGCTAGGTACAGGGTGGTTCATGGTGGTTCCTAACCTTGAATGCACATGAGAATCACAGAGGGAGCTTTTTAAAACTACTGCTCCCTGGTGCCCACCCTCAGAGACTCTAGCTCAATTGGTTTGGGGTGGGGGCTGAGCATTAGTATTTTAAAAAGCTCCCTAATGATTCTAAGTTGGAGGCAGCAATAAGCCACGCTGATATATACAATTTCGTTTATTCTCCCCTACAATCTGACAAGGTCGGCAGGGGTATCAAGTATAACACAGGAGGGGATTTCTCATTATAAAGCAGCCTCAGTGACCTCCTCAAGCCTGGGCTTATTTCATGCTCAATTTCATACTATGACAGCTCCGGGCACCAAGAGACTGAAGGGAATTTTTTTTTGAGGCCTCTAAAAAGAGTTTAAATGCTCAGAGCATCTCAGAAAATTAAACTCAACATACCAAAACATGATAGATGCACCTTAAACTTTATATTATCAAGTGATTAACACACATAAAAGCAAAGGTGCAGTGTGACTGACCCCCCATTACCCATCTCTCAACTTCAGCAATTACATACAGTTTCCTAGTTCTGCTTCCTCTCTGTCCTCCAGGGTTTCGTTTGTTTTGTTTTCTGAGATTATTTATTTATTTTTAATGTTTTACTTATTTTTGAAAGAGAGAGAGAGAGGCAGAGAAAGAGGGGGACAGAGACTCCCAAGCAGGCTCCACACTGACAGCAGAGAGCTCGATGTGGGGCTTGTACTCAGGAATGGTGAGATCATGACCTGAGCTGAATTCAGACTCTTTTTTTTTTTTTTAATTTTTTTTAACGTTTATTTTTTACTTTTGAGACAGAGAGAGACAGAGCATGAATGGGGGAGGGTCAGAGAGAGAGGGAGACACAGAATCTGAAACAGGCTCCAGGCTCTGAGCTGTCAGCACAGAGCCCGACGCGGGGCTTGAACTCACGGACCGCGAGATCATGACTTGAGCCGAAGTCGGACGCTTAGCCGACTGAGCCACCCAGGCACCCCTGAAGTCAGACTCTTAACCAACTGAGCCACCCAGGCATCCCGCTCTATCCAGTTATTTTAAAGCAAATCCCAGCTGTCGTATTATTCACCTGTGACTAATCCAGAATTTATCTCTAACACCTGAGGACTTTTTTTGTTGCGATGGTAAAATAAACACGACACAAGATTTACTATTTTAACCATCTTTAAGCGTACAGTTCAGTGGTATTAGGAACATTCACATTCTTGTGCAGCCATCACCACCACCCATTCCTAGAACTTTTCTCATATTCCCAAACTGAAACTCTGTTCCCATTAAACAGTAACTCTCCGTTCTCCCTTCACTCAACCCGTGACAACCACCACTCTACTTTCTGTCCTTATGAGTTTGACTCCTCTAGATCCTAGTTTCAGTGGAATCATATGATATTTGTCCTTTTGTGTCTGGCTTATTTTACTTAACATAATTCCTTCAAAGTTCATTCATGTTGCAGCGTGAAAAACACTAAGGACTTTTTTTTCTGTAGCAAAATCCAGTACCATTTTCATCCTTAATGAAATTAATATGGTATTATTAAGATAAATTTCCTTTAATCTAATAGTGCCCTCTTACCCCAAACCCGGCACCATTTTGTGCCATTTATTTGTTAAAGAAACCAGGTCATTTGTCCATAGAATTGTCCATGTTAAATTTGGCTGGTTATATTCTCACTCCCTGGGAAGGATTTGGTATGCCCCTCAATCCCATTATTTCCTGAAAGCTGGTGGGTAGAATCAGAAGCTTGACCAGACTTGGACGATTGTCCAATTTTTTGGCAAGAAGAATTCACAGGGGGTGTGACATATGTTGTATGGTGCCTTTCAGGAGGCTAGTAATGTCTGATTGTCCTTTTAGTGATGTTAAGGTTACTCAGGTGATGCCACCCTGATCTTCTATCCAACTTCTCCATGATAGAATTTCAATACTTAAAGAAGCCACTTTGAATTTATGACCCCCCTACCCAGCTTTTCTCCTCTGTTTGAAGGAAGAAATAGTACCAAAGAAGCTTAAGGATTTGTTCAACATCATTGGTTTGTCAACCAATATATATCAAGTTCCCACTCCTGAGAGAACTCTTTCTTCTCCATCCTTCCGTGTGGCTCAGTTCGTAAAGAACTTAGTAGGCCATGAAAACTTCCTAGAGTAGACCACAAGCCACAGGAGGGAAGAGAGCTTATCTATTTATTCTCCATTGAACTCCTTGGGCAGATGGCACAGAGCAAAGACTACTAAATATTTGTTATATCAAAGAAAGACAAAAATGAATGAATGAATAATCACTTAATTTAATTAAAAGATGCATGAACTATTTGGGCACTTTTCCAAACATTAGTTTCTACATACATCTTCATAAAAGAAAGCCAAGTAGCTTTTAATAGATTCTGTCCATGATTCCATCTCAATATAAATTTTAGATACTTGTAAAAAAGCAGTGTAATCCTTTGCAAAATGCCTTTTCTGGGAGCTCTCACAAGGGGTCAAGGACTGGCTTTGATTCCCCCACAGGGCTCTGAAGTCTCTTACCTGGATACTCTGATGCCCCTCTACAATTTGCAGAGAGCAGCCAGAGTGAAATTTTTCAAATGCAATTCTGGTCATGTCATTCCACCACTGAAAACCCTCCAATGTCCTTCCATTGTGCTTTAGAATAAAGCCCAAACTCCTAGCTGGGACCCCCAAATTCCTATCTAGCCTACCTCATATCCATCTCTCCAGCCTCTTCTCTTAGCTTCTCTTCTCCTTCACTGGCCTCTTCATTTCCCTGACCCTAGAACCTGAAGCCTGTTCCCACCCAAGGACTTTTGTACCTGCTTTCCCTTCTGCCTGGCCTGTTCCCCCACAGATCTTCCTAAGGGTGGCCTCTAATCAATCGCCCTGGGAAAACCCTACTTAAAATAGGCCTCCCTCCTCCTGGTGTTCCATCACTGGGGGTATTTACTTCTGTTCCATCACTGTGGGTATTTACTTCATAACACCATCATCATTTTATTTTATTTATATTTTCCCTTGTTGACTATACCTCTTCTCCATTAAAACAGAAGATCCATGAAGACAGAGAATTTGTATTTTTACCATTCTATTCTCAACAACTAGAACAGTGCTGAAAACAGAAAATAAATTGAATAACTGTTTACTAGGTGAATGAATTAAGGCAAACCTTTATAACTTGTGAATGCAGAATGCCTAAATCCTTACATCAGCCTGGCTGCTCCCCTATCCTGGGCCTCAACGCAGTATACAGCTAAGCCTTTTGATGCACTATGGCTCCCCTCAGAACCAGACTGTAGGAAATGCTGAAAGAGCCCTGATTTTCTTGGATCTCACATCTAATTTCCCTCATGTGAAGCCTGCTCCCACTTTGGGCCTGAGGTCTAACTCCTAAGGTTGTGGCTTATTCCTTCACCTAAATATCCACATTATTCCTCAGGTCATACATAGACTCTGCCTTTTTCTCCCTGCTTCTCCCTCTGCCTTATTCTTTATCCACTCTCCCCCGATCACAGGAGTTAGAGCCTGGTCCTTATCCTATCCCTGTGCTTGGGCCATGCTGCTGCTGACCTGGTGGGTCTCAACTGGATCTATCTCCACTCCCCCATCAAAGCCTCTCACCAACTCTTGACCAAAGCAGCCAACACCAGAATGGTGGGCCATCTTAAGTACTATTACACCAAGAGCAAGCAAACTTCTCTTGCTTCTCCTCTATGGAAGATGGAAAAGGTGTCCCCAAGGTCTTGAAAAGGAAGACGAAGTGGGCCTGTTTCTCTCATAAACACTTAGAATAAAAAGAAACATCAACATTGCAGATTTGAACTATTAAGTTGAGCTGCATGAAATTGCCAGTATGCTACCTACCAAAAAACAAAAAAGAAGGTTCTTATCAGTCAGCCTAAAACATTTCCCACATGCCTCTTCCACCCAGTCATGGCACACAAAGCTATTGTCAGCTGTTTTAGACTAACTTGGAGTGAAGAAAATATGAACCATAATTAAAGGGTGAAGTCTGAGACCAAAAAATTCTGTGGAAGAGAAAGCCTCCCAACCCCTTTGTCATTGCTTAGGAACACTTGAAGCCAAGGATAAGAAGGAAATATTGGTCATTCATTCGATTCCTCAGCACAAATGCATTCAAGTCCTATGTGCACTAGTCACTATGCCTTTAACCTAACATTATCTTCATACTTCATGTTTAATCCTAGCCTTATTCTTCCTTTCTAGGAAGATCTTTGTGTTACAACAGAAACAGCACTGCTTTAGGGTCACATATCTGTTCTTAATTAGCTGCATGACCATGGGAGAAGTTTCAGACTCTGAGTTCTGATTTTTCTCATCGATAAAATGGGTATAAGAAATACCCACACTATACTTTGAAAATGAAATCAGTTGATCCATACAACAAGTGTACTCACTACGGGAACATACCCTTCATTTCTCCTTTTTTTCATAAACACTTTATATATTCTCAGATTTCCTCAGAGCAGCCACAGCCTGTATTTTTGATAGGTTTGTACGGTTGGAGCACACACTTAAAAAAGTCTGGGGTAAGGTTCATAGACACCAGGTGAAGAGTCCCTGATGTATGTTTACATGCTCCAATACTCAGTGGATGACTCTGACCCCAAATGATCAATGTTGCTGTTTGCTTTCCTGTTCTATTTTTGGATGTTTTATAAACACACTAATATCAAAGAGCAATATCAGAGTTTGGCTGTCACACTGGACTTTGCCCAAAGTCCTTGGCCAACGTGATCATTGGTCACGACTAATTGTTAACAAAGCTGCAAAGAAGAGCCACCACTCTTATGTCCTGCTAGGGAAAGTATAAATTCAGAATACTTTTTGGAAGACAATTTGACAGTCCATATTAAAACCCCAGAAATGTGTATAACTTGTGATCTAGAAATTCACCATTAAGAATACCTGGTGGGAAAATAATACATTAGATGTTTGTTTATAACACATTGGAGGGGAACCCCTCAATATCTACCCAGAAACTTAATTAAATCAAGTATAGCTTCCCATAAAATGGAATACAATGAGCCACCAGACATTTCACGATGAAATGAGAAAGTGTCATCTGTTGCTAAGGGAATAAAGCTGACTATAAAACAACATAGAACAATGTTTATTTCATTTACTTATTTTTAATAAATACACCAAAGGTTTAACAGCGGTTACATCTACCTGAAGGGATTATTGGTGGTTTTTGTCACCCTCTGTGATTTTGTATATTTTCTAAATTTTCTGCAACCCACATAAAATACTTACAATGCTTTCAAAATTAGGAGGTGGGTGAAAGGATGCATCTTTTTGTTTCTAAGTAGTTGATTTAAAAACAACTCTTCAAATAGCACTGCCCCATAGGGTTGTAGAGCAGAGAGCACGGACTTCTGAGAATGATGGGGATATAAATAGCCATTTATGTCTATGAAAGATTTGAGGATCAACCCTGTTGACATTTCCCTGTTCTATATAGTTACATGTTTAGAGGATGTTGTAAGTTTGCCAGGAGACATATAAAAGATTTCCTTGACCAGTTGCATTAGACTCAGTGAATAATAATACAATGGAATTTCAGGGCATAAAGGAATCTTCAAAATCAATTTGTTTTGTTCCCTTTCTTAGATGAGGCATCTACTCAGAGGAGTCAAGTGACTTGTCTTAGGCTACAGAGCTAGTCATGTCCTTACATTTGACACTATGTAGAAAGTATATTGGGGTGCATATGATGAATGGGGAAAGATTACCACAGATTGGAAAGACCCATCACAAAACTATCCATCTGGAACAAGGTGGAGTATAAAAATCAGTAATGAAACAAGATGAAAACTGTGTCCGCCAGCATTCCACTGAAGGAGAGAGCACAGTGTTTGCTTCAAGGAATGTTATGATAAGCTTACTTGGACTGGAAGTTGAGGCCATGGGGTCATGAAATGGTTGGTGCCAAGGCTTTAGGAAGGGGCAGAACCTCTCTCCACAAGAGGAGAGAAATGTATCCTTTCCTTAAAAAGGTAAGGATGAGGAAAGAGGAAAGAGATGAGAAATGTTAGTCATGAAACATTGGTGAATAGATGTGTTTTTTGGGGAGGTCCGTAAAATAGCTACGTTCTGTACCCAAGTTGAGTACAAGTTAGTCAGTAGGCTGACTTGTCCCAACTCATCCAAGTTTGCCTAGGACTTTCCTAGTTTAGCAGTCATAGTCCCATGCCCCAGGAGACCCTCAGTCCTGGACAAACCAGGATAGTTTATCACTCCATGGCAGCATGCATAGTTATGGGAGTTGGAGGCCTCATTTAACATTTAGTTTACAAAATAACTTTTTTAAAAATCCAAAGGACTGTCAAATTTTGCAAAACACTATGAAGTTTTGTAACAGGTTAAGTGAGCAAAAAGGGAAAGAAAACATCTCTTCCCACATCAAAAGAATGTATAATTTTTCAGAAGCCACTTCCTAGGATAATAGTAATGCTTTAAATTATTTATGAATGTGAGAATCTTAATTAGAAAGCTTCTCTCTTGCCAGTCTTGTGCCTGACGAGCAGGGATTAAATTCCTACCCTCCCAATGGTGCAGCTTACCAAACTTCTATGATACATGTAGAAATCACATCTCCTATAAATAAAATCAAACTTCCATATGTAAAATGGAAATATAATTGTTGTACTATTTCAAAGTTCCAAGGTTCAAATGAGCTCATGAGTGTAATCGTGACTTAAAAAGTTGCTAGTTTCTTTGACTTTTACTGGTTAGAGGTGCCGTTTGCATTTCTATTTCATTTTTAGGTCCTCTGAAAATATGCTTAAGATTGAAGGCAGAAAAAAACTGAATGCAAAAAGCCCCACATCATAGTGCTGGGCCAGAAGCTGCTCCCCAGCTCATAGAAACTGCCACATTTTCCTCTTCTAAGTTTTCTCACTTTTCCTTTCTTAGTCTAATTCTCTGCAGCTCCAGAGTGAGGATTTGGGTGGCCATCACCCATGCCTCAGAGGAGAACTTGCCTTGGGAGGAAGAGTCAGGTCAGTTGGAAAAAGATGTGCCTTCCTTCTTGTCATTGCATTAAAGCCCTCCAGAGTTTGGTACAGCTCTCATAAACTGCCTTTCTTGTGGTCTCTTTGTGGCCACAATGGTAAGGATAGCATAAGGGGGAGGTGATGATGGAAAGATGTGAATTGAACAACAACAACAACAACAACAACAACAACAACAACAACAACAACGAAAACACCTGTCCATTTAACTCCTAAATAAGAGTTAGGAGTATCTTGTTCTAGTGGGTATAGAATAATGGTTCTCAACCCTAACTGAGCATTAGAATCACCAAAGAAATTTGTTAAAAATAGAAATGCTACTATAGATTTACTCAATCTGTAGGTCAGCTATGACCTGAATGTTTGTTTCCCCTCAGAATTTATACATTGAGATCCTAACACCTCAGGTGATAGTATTAGGAAGAGAGGCCTTTAGGAAGTAATTAGGTCATGAGGGTGGCACCCTTGTAAATGGGATTAGTGTCGTTATGAAAGACATCTGAGAGAGATCTCCTGCCTCTTCCACAATGTGAGGACACAATGAGAAGTCTGCAGCCTGGTAAGAGGTCCCTCACCCAACTATGCCAGGACCTTGTGGTTGACTTCCAGCCTCCAGGACTGTGAAGAATAAATTCCTGTTGTTTTTAGGCTACCTAGTCTGTGGTATTTCGTTATGCCAACCCAAATGGAGTAAGATCAGGTTTATATTTTTAGCAGGCATATGTATATTTAACTACTTCCTCAGATAATTCCAAAGTAAAGTCAAGATTGAGAATCTTGAGTATAGCATATGTGTGCTATACTGGGTGCAATGGGTCTCAGACTGGGGGTTCTGAGGCAAGTAGAATGCAAGCTGCACTCTCAGAAAGGGTGCTTCAGTAGTTAAGAGCACAGGTTCTGAAGTCAGGAGGACCTGGGTTGGAATTCCAGCTCTGCCCATGTATAATCAGACAAATTACTTAACCTGAGTCTCACTTTCCTTAGGTATAAATTGAGAATGAAAATAAGACCTTCCTGTTAGATGAGAGAATGTTTGCAAAATATTTATAAGCACATTAACAAGGTATACAGTAAATAGCAAAATATAGGCGTTCCTCTACTTCTAACTAGTCACTTAATCCTCTATTAGTCTCAACAACCTCATCCACAGAACAGAGTGTGCTCAAGATTATCTCTCTGGTGACTCTCAGTTCCCATTTTCTATGACTAAGTAGGATGTAAAGGAGGCATTGGAAAACTTTTTCTCTAAAATGGTAAATATTTTAGTCTTTGCAGACCATACAATGTCTGTTGCAACTGCTAGACTCTGCCATTATAATGTGAAAGAAGCCATAGTTAATACATAAATGAGTGAGTGTGACTGTGTTCCAATAAAAGTTTATCAACAAAAACAGGCAGTGGGCCAGATTTGACCCTGGGCTATAGTTTGTAGAACCCTGATATGAAGGATAAAAGGAGAAGGCAAGTTCTCTCCACTCTGTGCTAGTCAGAACAACTGCAGGTACTACAATTTTAGAATATACTAAGGCACAGAGAGGTTACATAATATGCCTATGGTATGCATATTTTTCAAATATGGTCATAACAACGTCTCCCATTGCACATGCTGTTCATACAATGAGACTTTGACATCCTTTCATCACGAGGTGGGGTCCATATTTCTTACCTTTAACTCTGGGCAAAATTATGACTACGGCATGATGGCACAATGTGTCTTTTGAGACAAGTTCATAAACAGTGATACAGCTTCCATCTGGTTCTCTTGGGACACTTGCCTTTGTAACCTAGACACTATGCTGTGAGAAGCCCAAGGTCTCCTTGTGATAAAACCCACATGGAGAGAAATTGGCAGTTAGCACCAAATTATCAGTCATGGGAATAAGCCATCTTGGAAGTGCGTCATCCAACAATAGATGGACCACCCCAGCTGCGAGGATCAGAGATGAAATGTTCCTGCTGAGTGCTGTGCAGGTTGAAGACTCATGAACTAAATAAATTATTGCTTTTACTCTAATCTGTAAGTTTGGAATGGTGTATCATGGAGCAATTGATAACATTTGGTACTGGGAACGGGAGGAAAAAGTAAAATACACCATACCAGCTTTGGGATTGAACAGTGGGCAGAAATCTAAAAGGTCTTGAAGAGAGTGAAAGCCAAAAGGCCTTAAGAAGGTATATAAAAAAAAAGTGAATTCAATGTTATTTTGAAGCTAGAGGAAAGGGTATCCATATTGTGTAGTGGCAGAAAATTTGACAAGTCAGTCACCTAGGGTAACATGGCCAATAGGAAATGTACCTAGTGAATTTGATGACTTAGCTAAAGGGATTTCCAAAAATATTGGAAAAAGCCACCTTGCTTCTTCTCACTATCTATGATAAAATGTGAGAGGAGACAAATTAGGTAAAGAACAAACTATTGTGTACAAATAAGCCAGGATTTGCAGGGTTTGAAAATAAAACTGTCTCATTCCTAGCCTTTCCAAGATTTTCAAATCTATAAATGGCTTCAAGGGAAAGATGATTAAATACAAGTGTAACTATAAATCCTTTTGTTAGGGCTTCAGAAAAATTTAACCTGGTGCCTCAGAGACCTTGATAAAAGGACTTCTAAGAATATGAGGGGCGTAGATCACCAATGATCTCCATTAAATAATAGGGTTTCCAAGAATCTTAAAGGCAATGTCATCCAGTCGACTCACAGGGGGCCAAATATTTAAAGGTCTGAAATAGGTTTGTGGGTATAACTTTTGTCTAATGGGTAAAGATCAATATGATGCATAGAAAACCCACAGTGTTTTTGAAATAATTTTTCTGGTGGAAGCACTACCAATTTAGGTTGAAAGGGACAAAGACTATATAAAATTAAAAGACTTTTGGACTGGGATATGGACTAAGAAAATTACTTAGCTGCAAACACAGTCTACTGTTTATGCATAATAAAGGATAATTCAGAAGATGGAACCAAGAGTTAGAAGGTAGAGAACCAAGAGCTGTGGAGAACCATTCTAGAGAGTAGGATGAGCCCTAATCAAGGCCTAACATATGTGTCTGGCTGGATTCCAAAATTATTATAGCCCCAAACAGTTGTGTGTTTCTTATTTTCCCTCTCTCTGAAAGACAACGTCTGTCAGGTTATTTAATGCCTATCCCAAATTATATGTTGGCTATGAGAAGAGCAGATAATTTGCTTCTCTAGTCACAAGTCATCAGAATAAATACTCAAATGACTGTACTTGATGCCATAACGAGATGAGATTTGGGGTTCTGGGAGAAGGGGATGGCACTCCTCTATCAAAATGTGATACTCTCTGCCTTCTGAGGCTAGGTCATAAAAGATAATACAGCTTTTGCCCAGTTATCTTGAACTACTCATCCTTGGAATTCAACCACCAAGCTACAAGACAGCCCAAGCTCTCAGATGGAGAGGTCTCTGTTGAAATTGTCAGCCATGTAAATGAGCCATCTTGGAAGTAGGTCTTCCAACCTTAAATGTGCCACCCCCAGCTGATACCGTGCAAAAGAGAGATGAGCCACTGAACCTTACCCAAATTGCAGATTTATGCCATAAATAAATGATGATTGTTTTTAAGCCATTATGTTTTAAGCCAACACATTATTATGTTTTAAGTCTGTCACATAGTGACAGATAACTGGAACACTTAACAAATGGTGGAGCTCACACTTGAACACAGGTATTCTAACTCCAGAGTCCACATTTGCAGTTGATACAGAGTTGATGCAGGATCTGCACTGCCCAGATTTCCCTGCAGGAAAGAAAGGCGTATTCACTCAAGTGCTGCGTATGTTGCTCACCAATGGCTCTCAATTTTCAGGTCCCTACTGTAATTGCCCTTGGCTGAAAAAAGACACCTTGCCTAAGGTCATGGCTCTCTCCAGGAGCAGCCTGCATCCAACATCTGGTTGATGTAGAGACGTGAAAGCTCGGCCTCCTTCCCCTGACCTGGGCCAACTCTGAAGGGCTGCCCCAGCTTCAGAACTCTCTGAGGTCAACTAAGGCCTTCCTGCTGCTGTGCCACAGCACAGCTTCTCTCTCTTCCCAATCTGCTTCTTTCACTTCCTCCACAGGTGCAGATCCTGAGAAACCTCCACCAAAACTTCCTGCATGTAAATCTCCATTTCAGAATATTTTTCTTGAGGAACCCAACCTGTAACACTATTCTTATCCATCATGAAAATAGAATGAGATGTCTACAAAGGACACAAGCTTAAGGCATTCAAGCACAGGCACTTGATGGAAATAGGGTAGAGGGAAATTAGTCTATGTAAGTAACTTTTAGTGATTACCTACTACATGGGAATATAAAAATAAGAGACTGCCTTTATCTAGAAAAGCTTGCCATCTAATAAAGGATATGGACAAACGTGGAATTACAATACAGTGTTATAAGTACTATGAGACAGAAGGATTCTAATGGGTCCATGAGAACCTAAAGGACCAGGGACAGTGTCTCTGTGCTTTGAAATATGGCAGAACATGAGCAGCATATAGGGATCCATTGTCACTGCTGAAAATACAAAAGGATGGGAACTGGTAAGTGATACAGCTATAGAAGTTGGCATGGGCTGGACCATGAGAGACTGTGAGTACCCTGCTTAGTGGAATGTGTTTTACTTTATAGGAAAATAGGCTTCCACTGAAGGGTTTCAAGAAATGGATCATCAGAGTTATACCCACATTCTAGAAAGATTACGACGGTCACATCTTGGAAGATAATTTTTAAAATGGCAACACTGGAGACAGAAAGAGCATTTAAGGTTTGCTGTAGCAATGATCCAGATGTGAAATTAAGATCTTTATTATTCTTCAGTGGTGCCGACTAAGAAAAATGGGAATTCTGTACCTCTTCCCCATCTCCCTGCCAAAGATTAAACCATCTAATCTGGAAAGTCAATGTTAAATGTGACTGCCTGGACTGATTAAACGGAGCAATTAGCTGATTAATCCTCTCTTCCATGGAGAGGCTGAGAAAGCAGAAGAAACAGCAATAGGTCACCAGTTTTGTTAGGGAAAATTAGTTCCTCCAGCCCCAGCGCTTCAGAGAAAGCACCAGTTCCTCAAAATGAAGATCTGTATTAGCCACTTCTGTGACATGCCACTGCCCAGCCAAGTGTTGAGACATTCTGGGCACCCCTAAGGAGTGATTTCCCTGCCCCGGAGTGTCAGGACCACTCGAGGGACTTTCCTCAAGGATGAGAACATTTCTGCTGGCAATGTCTTATCAAGAATATCTAGTCCAGCTTGTGCCAGAACTTATTTGTTGTTTGTGTTTACCTTAAAAAGTTATCAGCCGTCATTTCTTTGGTTCACAGGAAAGCAGAGACCTGAGAACAGTGCAACAGCAGAAGAAGTATGAAGGAGGTCATTCTCATGATTGGCTGGGAGCAGAATAATCTCAGCATTAGGACATCTAAGAGTTCAAGAAAATTGCTGGAATCCTTTCATATTCAATTCCCTTAAGATTAGAAGGTGGGAATGGAAATAGGAAGAAAAGTTTCTATTTTGTTTCATTAACTACAATCTACACATACACACATACATACACAACTACCCCAATTCACTTAATATTTTAATTTCTTAAAATAGGTCCTACTTGAGCATATTAAAAAAATTACACAATACAACATACTATAGTAAAAATAATGTTTTTCTCTTTCACCTTGTCTATCTTGTCTCTCATTCTTCTCAATTTCCATGTTAGGGGAATTACTGTGTGCAGTTTCTTCTACATCCTTCCAGTGATATTATATATATATATACATATATATATATATATATATATGTATATATATATACACACACACACACACACACACATATACACACATACATACACACATTTTTACACATATGGTAGCATATTATTCAAGCCATTATTAATATTGCTTTTCTATATTAATAATACACATTGATGATCTTTCTGTATCCATACAGATAGAACCTTCTTATTTATTTAGCAGCCACATAGGATTCCAATATATGGTTGGCAATAATTTGTTTAATCAGTCTCTTACATTGATAGACATTGAAACTGTGTCCAAAATTTTGCTACTACAAATAATTAGGCAGTGAATATTGTGTGTATATGTGTATGTATTTGTGCAGTTGTATGCATTTATCAAGTGCATAAATTTATAGAATTGGAAATATTGCATGGAAGGGTATGAGCATTTAAATTTTTGAAATATAGTGCCATACAGGCCCTTTGTTTCCGATGCCCCACCATATCCTTTCCTTAGTCACTAATGGCTTCCTACTACAAGCACCTGCACGGCTTGTCTGAGGGATTTCCCTGGCTGTCAAAGTGTGTTTTGAGTGCTCTCGGGTAGGCCAGAAAAGCTGGGAACTGAACATACCAAAGAGAAGTCCTCAGTCAATGACAAATAAATGCCCCCACTTTCTTCACCCATTGGCAGGGAACATCTCTATACTGAGGTCTGTAGTGGAACTGAGCCTCAGCTATCCACAATGATAGCCCTCTCATTAACGTACCCTTTTATTGGCTTCCTTCCCTTCCCTCGCCTTTACCAGTGCTACATGGGATCACCTACTAAGTAAACTACTTGCTCTCAAATCTTTGTCTCAGAGCTTACTTCTGAGGAAACACAATTTAAAAGTACCCTCCACAAAATTTGTGATAATTTGCACCTCCACAAACAATGTCTGATCCCATCCCCATTTCAATTCCATCCCCACTCCAACTCACTATCTGTTTTATTGGGTTTTTTATTCACTTGTTCATTTGTTCAATAGATACTTCTTGAGTATTCTCTATGCTTCAGGCACTTAGCTGGCCCCTGGATACAGTATGAAGCACTACAGATCACACGTACCTCCATTGCCTGTATTCCTCCTCCTTTAAGTTGACACTTAAATTGCTTCTAAGAAAAGGAAGTCCAATATTACTCCACAGTCAGAGGAAAAGCATTGAAAATGCATAATCTTGACTAAAGAAACACACAAGTGAGGGATTCCAAAAATCTGTTATCAGCAGCAACAAGACTGATTATCAAATCCTCCCCAGGTTTGTAGATGGATGGGATTGAAGAGAACAGGAGATGTCAGACCTTTGAAGTAGGTCAAAGGGACCTAGGACAGAAGATATTCTTCAGAGATTTCACATGGTGATCGAGACTAGGGTCTTGTCTAGTACAAAAAGAAACTGTGTAGTAAGCAAGCAATTCTGTCATACAGCTACAAGTGTTCTGCTTTCGTGATTTATGGACATGTTTTTGTTTTTCAGACTGCCTGTTTTAATAGTAAAGAACTTTATTCCCAGAGCACTAATTAATGGAGGTATTATTGTTCTTAAAAGAACAAGAAGGAAAGTCACCCCTATTCTGGACAAATGCCACAGTCTGCCTTCTCTGCTCCTAAACCAGGCTGCCAAGCTTTGCTGGGAAGAAGTAGCTACATTCTAAAATCATGGACTCCAATCACAGCTGAGCCCTGGTTGCTCTGAATATGACCTGATGCTTGCCCACAGTCAACTTTCCCCCATTTTTCTCAGCAGCTATTTTAAACTTTCTCCTTTCTCTTTAACCCCCCTGAGCTTCTACCTTTTGCCTTAATCTAAGAACATTAAGCTTTTTCCTATTTTAAGGGGAAAAACTGGGCAATCCAAACATGGGCTCCTCCATCCACAAATCTCTCCATATCTGCTCCATCTTCTGCTCTCGATTACTGAGAGGACTCAAGGACCTCACCTATTTCTCTGGTCTCCTCCAACTCATTACTCTAGGGCTCACCTCCTATACCTCTTGTATCTTCATTTTCCCAAGGCTTCACTACAGACCTTTGTTTTTAGCAAATAAACATACCCAGATCTTTCCCAACTTTAATTAAGAGGTGCTTTTTGGGTCATTCCCTCAAACTCGCTCCCTCTCTAATTTCTTTGATAATTTTATGCCTTGAAATAATTGCCTATCCTCACTGCCTTTACTCCACTTCCCCATCACTCCAAACTCCCTGCATCTTCACCCACCCACCACAAACACATGTACTGTTCTCCTTTTCCATATTTTCAAGTCGAATAAACTCTTTTCACATTTCAACCTTCTTCAAAATCTCCATAGCAGTGGTTCTCAAAGGTGGTCCCCAGACCAGCAAGCAATCAATACATACATACATACATACATACATACATACATACATCACCTGGGAACTCTTGAGAGATTTAAACTCTTGGGCTCCACTCAAGACTTACTGAATTAGAAATGCTGGGGTGGGGCCCAGCAATCTGTGTTTCAGCAAGCCTTCTAGGTGACTCTGAGTTTAATACTTCTAACCTTTCCTCTTCCTTTCCAAGATTCCTTCTTCACTTAATTTCTGTGAGCTAGATAGTACTGATTCTTCTTTTACATTTTAAGCTATTCTTTTTAGTCTCCTTCTTCCATTCATCCATAAATACGGTTTTTCCTGGTGCTCTATTATCTCACTATCTGTCCTGCCCATGTGATGTAATCTATTTACAATACTTCAGTTACAACCAGCATTAGTCAGGACTCTAGGTTATAAATGGCAGAAAATGCAATTCAACTTAAGTGATGTTAAACAATGTTAAACAAAAGATAGAATTTATTGGTTCATGTAACATGTTTGCCTTGCCCCAGGATCTTAAATAATGTTATGAGGATTTGGCTTCATTCTCTTTCTCTCTTAAGTCTGCTTCCATCCAACTTGGTTTTGCTTCTAGTCCACGTCCCTCTATGTGGTCCCTTAAAGCTCCAAAAATACATGCTTTCAGTTCCAGGGCCATATTGGTTTATGTGCCCATCCTAAACCAATCATTGTCTCCAACAAAGTAATATGATTACTTGTTAATCCTGAGTCATATCACCATTTCTGGAGGCAGGAATGAGGTCAACCTCAAAAAAACTGGTGTTTATTTAACATACATTGAGCACTTACTATGTGCCCAGTTCTTTGTTCTAGGAATGCAATAGTGACCAACAGAGTCAAAGTCCCTAGGCTCATGGAGCTTATATTACAGAGGGAGATATAGTCAATAAACAAATAAAAGAAACAAACAAAGGAAGATAAGCATAGGAAGATAAGGGAGTGGAGAGTGGTAAGCTGCTGAGAGGGACAGGGGTAACTTCCCAGAAAATATCAGGATGTTGTTAACAGAAGGAATAATGAATTCTAAGTGGGTAAAAACAATAGATACAATTCCCAGGTCTACATCTTTAACAATTATAATCAATTGCCTATTGACCCTATCACTTAATAGGAAAATTAAAATTCCCAAACTGAAATTAGCATATGCCCTACTTTGAAGTTCTTACTCAGTTTTCTTTGAATTGTTTTTCCTTTTTAAATGCATGATTTTTTTTTTTAATTATTAGGGATCAATATCTTGTCTTCATCCCTTCAAACTGGAAGTTATAAATAACAAAGGATAGTAGAATGGAAGCCTCACAAACAGGAATGGAGAGAAACTACAAAGACTATTTTTGAGAAGTCTTAGGTAGGAAGTTTGTTGAAAGATGAAGTGTAAAGAAATGAACAACAACCTATGAACAACAGAAATGAACAACTTCCTATGAACAATAACCTTCCTATGAAGTCCCCTCCAATCATCCAATGAAATACTCTGGGTAAAATCTTAAATCTAGAATGACTTCATTTGTCCATTATCTCTAGCTTCTACCTGATGGTTCATGATATGAGCCAAACTGATTATCTAATTTCCCAAGTCAAGTTTCACTCACCAAATCTTGCAAATTCTGCTTCCTAAATGTTTTTGGAAAATATTCTCTAACCAACATTCCTGTGACTATTTCTCTAGTTCATGGCCCACCATCTCTTTTCTGATTCTTTCATCTGAATCCTACCCAGTCTTCTTGTTTGTAGTATTATCCCCTTCCTCAATATTCTTCACATTATTTCTGGAAAGGTCTTAGATTTCCAAGCAGTACAACCTACTGTACTGTAGGTTGATTTGATGTTTTAGGGGAAAAAAATCTAATGTGAGGCTGCTCAGCCTGATTATGTGTTTTTGTTAGCCACATTCAACTGATAAGGTGCAGCTAGGGAATCAACAGAGATTTAGAGTTGGGTTTTTGCCTGACAAATATGGTGGGAGGAGGGATGGACAAGGTATATATACACATAGGGATGGATTAAAGTGCCAGGTCATGGAACCTAAATTGGTAGAGAGGGAAGCAAGGGCATGAGGGAATAACACAGGGAAATATGGTAGAATCAAAGGATTGGATATCCCAGTGGGGTTAAGAATGGTTAGAGGAAGAGTACTGAAAGAAGTAAACTGGAAAGATAGAAGATGGTATGCAGGCAGTGGTAGGTATACTTGGAATAGGGATTTTGGAGATGATTCTTTTTTTTCTTCCCTGAGAACATGTTTATCTAACATATTCTGAAAACAATGGAAAATGGATTGAATTCAATTTAAATTGAATTCAATTTAAAGTGAAAGCATGCTTTTGCATTGGAATTTTGAGGAATAATACTTGGTCACCTAAGTAAGTGGCAAAAGCCACAAACCCCCAAACATAAACTTGAACCCTGAACCCTCGGATTAAACATCTGATGCTCTACCAACTGAGATACCCAAGAGAGTAGTAATTGAAATAGAAATCTCTAGGGTATAGTGTGTGCATGTGGAAGGTGGGTGATAGCTGAGACAGAGTGGAGGAACAGATGATTGGATGCAAGGAAGCCAAGGAGTTCAAAGACCACATTATCAGATGGATTGTTCATATGGATGCTATAGTCCTCAAGAATGGTTACAAGAACAATGATGGAAGGAAAGACAATGATCCAGAAAACAAATCTTCAATGAATGAAAGGGAATGACTAGGAAGACAATGGGTAATAGCAATAAGGTGGGATAGAAGGTGGCATATTCTGATAGCTTGTGCTCCCCAGGAGCTGGAAGTAGAGTAGCTTGGGAAAGAAAGAGCAAAATCAGAAAACTGTCATGGGGAATAAAAAGGACATCTATCCATCATTTCCAGACCCTGCTGTTTATGAAATATAACATGAAAAAATAAAAGTTTCAAGAGAAGACTAGAAAAAATTGCTGTCCTCAAGAGACAGATGGGTTTCAGTTAGAGTAAAAAGGGGAAGCAAAAGATGAAGAAATGGGGGGTTTTGCTGATGACATGTCATGAGTTCCAAAGAGCATAGTTGAAGAGTTGGGGGAAGGAATACAGAAGACTAAGTCAGATTAAGGAACGTGTAGAGCAGGATAAAGAATATTCATTATGAGATGTGACCTGAAATGTAAACAAGGATCAAAAACATGATGGGGTTAGTCTATGTAGTCTTTTAGAGGGAAGTTAGTAACCAGCTCTGGTTGTAGTCTCCTTTCTGTGACTGGTCTCTGAAGCAGTTTTCAGTAATGAGGTGGGAAGTGTTGGAAAGCAACATGGTCTTGCTAAAAAGCACGAGAAGCTCTGTTAGCCTTTTAAGGAACCCCAAAGCAATTCCTATTAACCTCTGCATAAACTGGAACCTTTACAGCGACTGTTTGTACTTCTAAGTGAGGCTGTTTTCCTTAAGTATATGGAGGGAAGGGATTTGGGCCTTTACATCTTGCCTCCTCTGATCCATATTTATGTATGTTCCTCCACTTCACCTCAGCTAATTGTCTAGAGAGTTAACATGGCAGAACAAAAATTACAGTTGCTACTCAAATCATCAAAATAAGATAAATGCTAATCATCAAATCATCAAAAATAAACAAATCATCAAAATAAGATAAACACTAATATTTAATGTAATGTCTTTCTAAATTAAAGCTAACAAATATGACAGAGAGATCAATGTGACTATTTTCAGTTTGAATGAAATTTCAGAATCTGAAATTCTTTTGGATAGCTATTAGGTGTCCACTGTGGATTAATGACAGGGATAGTAAATTTTATAGTAGGTGATATTTCCTATGGACATTGCAATCATTCATATTAGCTAGCTTATCTATCAAGGCTTAAATAAATTTGAGAACATCCAAATTGGTTTGAAACAGGTCACCTTGACCTTGACCCAATTTTTCTACTAAAGAGAGGCCATCGGGAAACTCTGTATACAGATAGCACAAAATAGGTTCCAAATTGGAAAACTTTATGTTAGTGGTTTGTACTCAATGTATATAAACATTCTCACACTAACAACATCTACTTTACTAGCACTTTTTGTGTGCTCAATCCATGAAGTATGTATCCATATCCTAATTTTATAGGTAAGTAGTTTTCCAGAGAATAAATAACTAGCCCAAAATCATACCAGCAGTTAATGATGCTGCTGGGATTTAAGTCTCAGTCTGCTTCAACCTGAGATTATAGATAGAAAAGCTCAGAGAGAATGAGTAAATATCCAAGGTCATAGAACTATTTGGCAATACTTCTGGGATTTAAATCCAGGTCTTGTATCAAGTTCTGTGACACTTAATTTGGGGTTATTTACTCTTTCCAACACAATGCTTCTATGTCCCAACCTAGACCATCTTGAAGCTTGGCCTATCCACCCAAAAATCTATGTCTAAACTTCCTTTCTTTTAGTGTTGCCTCTCTTTTCTGAGGCACACAAATCTAGAAGAAATCTTTTTCCCAGGCAAGTGCCCATCAATGTGTCCAAGAGGCCATTCTATTTATTCACCTACCTCTTCCACAAAGTGCCATATTAGTGAACATATATAGCAAAGATACATTTCTTCTTTCTTGTTCTGTTGCCCAGTTGAGATCACTGTACTTCATTATTCTGTACATTATCCCTCATCAGATCTCCCATTCTCCATTTCAGTAAGATATCAAATGAATAGTCAGGTGGACTTGTGGTTTCTAAGGTCCCTTCCAATACTAAAATACCATGAGTCTCTCAATACTGTACTTCTGATTCTTGTCTTGAAACATGGTACATTAAGCACTGATAGCAAATATGTGCTTTTCCTTGCTATCACTCCTCCTCCACCCCTCCACAAGGATATGCATAGTATTTATTTTAAGTGTTGGCTTTGCATTTCTATAGTTTCTTCTATGATGTCAAGTAATAAGGTTTAGTCACGAAGAGGGAAGGTTGTTATGGTTTTCTGTATTTGCCATCTAAGTTTCCACATACTCAGTAGTAAGATGAAAAGATGACGTTGGCTTTCCTGTCTTTGAGGCTGAGAGTCCATATGTACTAATGAGTGGTTCATGTGCTTCTTCTAGATGTCTACAGATTGTCTGTTTTAGAAACTTTCTTGGCAATTTACCAATTAAGCTTTGTCTATTGCAGCTTCTGATTTTCTATGAGTTTTCTCAAATAGCTTTCCACCTACATCTAACACAATTTTGGTTCAGTTCTGTGAACTAGATAAAATTATTTTCTTTTTTTTTAATGTTTATTTATTTTTCACAGAGAGAGAGAGACAGAGCTTGAGTGGGGAAGTGGCAGAGAGAGAGGGAGACACAGAATCGGAAGCAGGCTTCAGGCTCTGAGCTGTCAGCACAGAGCCTGATGCAGGGCTCGAACTCACAGACCGCGAGATCATGACCTGAGCCGAAGTTGGACGCTCAACCAACTGAGCCACCCAGGTGCCCCAGATTAAATTATTTTCTGCCAATAAACTAAAATGATCATAATTATAATTTAGTAACATAAGAAGCAGTATCTAATTCACCAATGATTTGTGTTCTAAATGTTTACGTATTCCAAGAAATCATAGCTGCATGAAGGAACTGAGGCCTGTGGACATTAACCCACTTGCTAGGATATTGGCTATGAAGTCACACTGCAATACAAAGCCCTTCCTTTTATTCCAATTTTCTTTTTACTCTACCTACTTTTAAGAAGTGCTTTTTTTTCCTAAAGAAAAGATTATTTCTATTCAGTTGGAATCAGACCTTTAGGAATTCTTACCACTGATAACACTGTGATTTTCCCTACTCCCTATAACAATATACACATTTTTAATTCAGTAGGGAAAAGTCCAACAACGGAAATGTAAAAGGAGAGAGAGAGATGAGCTGGCAGCTGGATGGGAAGGTAGAATCAAGATGGGAGAAGGGCAAGCATATTTATGTGCTAGTGAGAATGATGCAGGAGGGAGGACTAATTGAGAATACAGGAGAGAAGGGAAGAATTTCTAGAGTGAGGTCCTTGAACAGGCAAGAGGGAAGGCAAAGGTGATTAGTCTCAACTAGGAGCATGGGCATGTACATCTGCTAGTGGGAAAGCCACAGTATGTGGCTACAAAAAAATGGGTGGACAAAAGAATACTATGGGAGGAGGTTGTAGGAAGTCTCTTTTGATGCTTCTATCTTTTTGATGAAACAGGAAGTAAGGTATTCAACTAAGAGTGAGGATGGTGGTAGAGATGGTAGAGAATTTGAGAGATGAGAGAAAATGAAAACCACCATCTATAAGAGGAGGTGAGTGAACAGATAAAGGAAATGAAGTATGATTGCTAGCCAAGGTCAAGGGCCCATTCTCCCCTCTCTGCTGACCATAGCAATAAATACATACCAATAATCACATAATCTAGGAATTCATCATCACATGTTCAATTTAATACTTCATGGCTATATCATCTCTAATTTTTTTGTGTGTTTAGTGTCTCTTAAATCAAAAGAGCTAGCTCCTCCAAGTCATAGATCATGTCATGCATTTCTCTGTGTCCTCCTGGTGCCAACTAATGGAGTGGGACACATAGTAGAAGTTCCATGAATGCTCACTGCTTTCAATTAGAACCATAACTGCTCCCTCTCTAGAATCAGAAACTGACCTCATGTGGCAGCACTCACAAGCATGATGCCAACACAAAAAGAGAATGTGGTTCAGAATGGTTGATTTTGAGCTCCCTGGTCTTAGAGCTTGGGGATTTGGACTGGGGGTAATGGTTAGGAGGGTACCAACTGGGATACAAATATCTACACTGGAGAGTTGTATGCTCTGTGGAGACTTCAGACTACAGAGGTGGCTTTGGAAGACTTACTGTGTTCAAGTAACGTCACCAGGAATGCATGACAAAACCTTATCCAGCCCATGGCAAATATAGCAAAACACAGTCAAATCTTTATCTGTGCCATTTAGATAAGTTAACTGTTAATCCATTTGCTTGCTCATTTTTCAAGAACATTTGAATATTTGTTTCAATTTATACAAACTACAACTTTAAATGAGGAAACTTTGATTCAACTCTTAGTACTAAGCTTATTCTGCCAGCTAAAAAGTTTAAGCAACTTGAGATTTTAGTTTTTATTATTGGTCCTTTAACCATGATTATCATAACAGGTAATTTCTTTTAAAGAACTACTTCTAGATTCTTACATTTTTAATCTTATTTCAAATTTAAATTATTTACCATCTCTTAAGTCTAACCTATTTTCTACCTGCATTTAAAAAAAAAGTTACTTTGGGTTCATGTTGTTTAGTTAAAGCCCACAGTTAGTGCCCACAGCACACTTTCCCTTTGTGTTTCTAGGAGGCCTTTTTTCAAAGTGGGTCAGTGACACAATCAATTAACCCAGGTACTGGATAGAAGAATGCAGCTAGAAGAATATAGATTGTATTTCTACTTCTTACCATGTTGCCTATTATGCTCAATGACTGTCTTATGAATGAAGGAATAAATATACAAATAAGTGTCTGTATGCCTATACAAATGCATACAAGAGGAGAAGGGCATGAACAAGTGATATGGGAGTTTACAGGGATGAATCATCACTTCTAGCCAGTGCAGGGGTGAGGAGGGCGTGGAAGAAATGGCAGGAGGATTAAGGAAGGATAGGTGGAAAACATGCCAGAATTTTCAAGCCAAATGTGCTGAGGTTGAGGTAATGATGAAAATGACTTTAGTAGGAGCAGAAGGTACAAATGGGGCAACACATGTCTAGAGTATAGTAAGCAGTCTAATTTGGTCCGATGGACAGATGAGTTATGGAACAAGAGGTACTTTTGTTTGCAAAGGTACGTTTAGGCTTATTTGTAAAGGGCTTGGAAGTTGTACTGATTTATAATAACTTCAAAATAAAAAGCTGGTGTGATTCAATACATTACCCTCCAGGATAGAGAACATTGTAAAGCAGATATCTACAAAGAATCTAAATACTTCTTTCATTTTTTTAATATTTATTTATTCATTTTGAGAGAAAGTGCAGAAGCTGAGGAGGGGCAGAGAGAGAGGGAGAGAGAGAATCCCATGCTGGTTCCTTGCTGTCACCACAAAGCCCAACGCGGGGCTTGAACTCACAAACCACGAGATCATGACCTGAGCCAAAATCAAGAGCTGGATGCTTAACAGACTGAGCCGCCCATGTGTCCCAAATCTAAATTCTTCTTAAGATGACTCTTTAGGGGTTGCTTAGAATGTCTCCTTTTGGAGGACATTCTGAAATGTAAGCAACACAACAAATAGAAGCCTCTTGTTCTGACAGTGCAGGACACTGAAAGGTCTGATTTTACAAAGTTTGGATACTCAGTGATACAGTCAAGGTGATCTCTATCTGCATTTGCATTCCTTGTCCCTAGAAATTTCTGGCAAATGTCCGTTTGACAGTAGAAATGAGCATGGCACCATGAGACTAAAGTGAAAAAGAAAGATCTCAGATGGAAAGGTCCTTCAGTATTGCCTTTGCTTGCTCTTTCTTTTCTTTTTCTCTTTCTTCCCACTGCTTTTTACGTGTTTGTTTTGTTTTACACACGTACACTTACTTAACTGGAACTATGGGATTTAGCATTATAATTCCACATGTATCGTATTTCAAGTGTTTCTCTGTCTCAGTTACTAAAATCAGACTTCCTGGGCAAGGAGAAAGCCTCCACTCTGCTCCCAGCAGATGATTGGGACATAATGAACATCTGGAATGTATACTCAGCTTCTTTACATGATTACTGATAGACCTAATCCTATTGCGTTCTTCCAGGACTATAAAAACGTGTTAACATGGTTACATCACACACTTCAGCTGGTTTGTATAAGGCTGATTTTGTCACACGATATTTACTTTAAAAAGTAAATAATAGTCTCATTCAAAGTGATGCTGTAATTCAGGGCACCCATGTCAGCCCAGCCCTGGCATTTCCTGCCCATTTTCTGGACTTAACCAAATTACTTAGCACTGAGCTATGTAAATGTATTCTCCAGGCAGCATAATTTAGTAGTTTCAGGAGAATGAAGTTTTCTCCAGTTTGGGATGACCCCAGCTTCAGTGTGAGTAGCTGGTATGCCCTAAATGATGAATTGGATCTTCTAGTCATATGTTTCAGAAATGACTTACCTTTCACAAAGAAAATCCCTCTTGTGTAGGATAACACAGCCTTGGGTTTGGCATGTTCGGGACATGATTGCCGGTAAAATTTTTCAAAAGGCCTCAATGAAGATCCTGTGGAATTGTTATTTATAACCTGCAAAAATGCAAATTTATCATCACTGATGCTAAATACTGACAATTGCTATTGTCTGGTTATTCCTGACTACACTTAGCATTTGTTCTTGGTTCTTCTCTCCCACTGAAAAAAATTCCCTTCATTCCCCAGGAACTTTGGGTTTTATGCCTTGTCTGTTTTGTGTTTGGGTCTTAAGAGTTGGTTAGGTTTGGATCACAAGAGTCCCTTGCCCCACTGAGGCTATCCATGGATGCAACACTGGCATATTGACTGTTGTTTGACAACACATGCTTTATCTGAAAAATCCACAAGTGAGTGGGTAGGAAAAGTTCAGATGTTGGAAAACTTGACCTAGATAGCCGCTTGGGAAAAACAGATGCCCTCACTTAGCAGCCCCAGCCTCTCTTCAAACACTGCAAATGCTACAAATGCCTCTGGATGTCTCTTGCTTTCCAAAGTAGTGGAGTGAGTTTAACAACCTTGGCACCTTGCAGAGAAGCTAGCTACTCCAGGATATGGGATTGCTACCTTGATGGGAACCCAAGCAGGGAAGGAGGCTGCCAGTTGGATTGGCAGTGATCTAGCCCCAGCAAGATCCAAATCTGAAGTCACCATCTTCCTTGTGAAGAATCAGAAAACGAAAGCCAGAGAGCAGTTGATTAAAGGGAACTAGTTCAGCTAGTATTCATTAGCCAGTAAAAGAATGGAAAGAAAGGGGTATGGAAACGAACACAAAGAGTAACTGGGAATGAAAGGCCAAAATACTAATTAGTGAACATACAGTCTGGTCAAAGCAACCTACCTTGAATCGAAGAAAAGTCGGCAAAAAATTAGGAACTGTTCCTAATCTATCCTGAGGTCCATTTGGGAATTGCCAGACAGGAAAAGAAATAGCTTTCTGAGAACCCTCAACCTGTACTGGTTCTAAGGCAGGTTGAGAAGGATTTGCTATGTTATCCATCCCAGGACAACCTGTAGCTGTTTCCCAACCTTAAGAAGTACAGACACCAAAAATTGAGTTTGCCCTAATATCTAAGAGTCTAAGAAGTTGAGCATAAATTACCATCAAATAGGAAATGTTAAGATCTTAATGTCTCATTGGAACAAGTTCATATAAATCAGTAGAATTCAGTAGATAGACGTTTGGCAGTGTGAGTTGCTTTACTGCAGCTGCCCACATGTACATCCCAGAAAATCTACACTCTGTTCTTACTGTAATCAGGAGAGTATAAGCCTCCTGTCTGAGGCAAGCTCTTCCCGAGCTTTTGGCTTGGGCTCTTGTACCTTTTGCTTCTTGAGAGTAATTGTCTATTTATTTGGTTACTTGTTTTGTTTTATTAGACGCAACATACTGTAGTGAAAATTCTGTGGGGACTTGTTTTCTTCTCTATGCTTCTGAGGCAGCAGCTCAGGCTGGAAGTAAGCATAATCTTTCTTTGTTAGTTTCTCTTAATATGCTCCAAACCTGGCTGTAACCAGACTCCACCCTAAGAGCTCATCTCTGAGCTCTTCAGGCTGGCTATTTTAGAAATTACTATTACAATTATTCTAAATTCATGTTTAGAATTAATTATCCCTTTACTGAGCAGCAAAGAAAGTAGAATATTGTACAATGGAGGATGGAGGGATTATACAACAAAATACTGAAAGGATCATCCATCTACTAAAGATGTATAAACCATGTCATGTTATATAGTAGACTAGCCTGAATTTGAGTCCTGGCTCTGTAATTTACCAACCATGGGACATTAGGCAAATCATTATGTTCTCCTAGCTCAATTTTCTCTTCATTCATCCAACAAATACTTTTGAGAATCTGATTATGTTCTAAGAAGTGTGCCAGGCACTTTGACATGAAAATGGTAATAGAGTATTTCATTGGGATATGTGAGAATTAAGTGATACAATTAAAGTAATATGAAATAAAGAACTGAATATAATATATACTTAATAATACCAGTAGTTATTGCCATTGTTAATTAACAAATATATACTGAGAGCCTATTAAAAAGCAAGCACTATGCTGGGACTAGGGATATGCTAGTGGACAACAACAGGTTATGAAGAAGCCATGATGAGCATTATCAAGAGAGGAGGCTACTGGGAAAGGGGGTGTTTTGAATGGGAGGAGAGAGACTTAGATGTGGCTAAGGGACTCTGAGGCAATGTGAAACACATGAACATGGCATTTGAGGAGGATGATTCTAGAAACCAGAATTGGCTAGAATGACATGAGGGAAGACTTGTTAGGAGCCCATGCAATAATCCAGGAATTCATTAATCCAATCTAAAACAATGCTGGGCAAATTGAGAGGAAGAGGCTGAGCTTTTCAGACATTATAAAGGAAGGTGGAAGAATGAGGGTGAGGTTTGATGAGTGAGTGTGTATCCACATCACATAAGTAAGCCAAGACCAAGATAGTAATCACAGAAGTCCAAAAGATTTGCAGAGGTAAACCGAGTTACTAGATACACATCTTCTCAAACACAAATGCATATATGCTCCTATTCAGTCAATACTAAGGACAGATGACATTTTCAATAAAATTTTTGAGACTTTTATTGACTATAAAAGTAATACCTGCTGAATATAAAATAACAATAATAATAATAATTGGAAAATGCAGGAAAGTATTAAGAAGAAAGTTAAAATACCACTTGTCTTCCTGAATCTGAAAAGAGCATCAGCCCCAAAAATCCAGGCATGGAGTCAGTCTATGGAGGCAGAAGCATGTGGGAAATTTCTCTCCCATTTTGCAAAAAGGCAAGACATCATCCTACCCAAACACCACCATAGGCCTGAAACTTCTCTCCAGTGATCGAAACAGCTAGTTTTAAAATAAGAGAATGAATACATTTATTATCTAGAGAAACTAAGCACTGATGTTTGAGTGTTATTGTGTGCATATGTAAGAGTTGTGTGAGTGTGTGTGTATGTGTGTTATGTATATTTGTTCCCATTAGTGGTAGGGAAAAAAAACTGTTATTGTTTTTTGTCACCAGTGAGAAGTATCTTCATAAAATATAATGACATGGACAAGGCAAGTGCCCTGTGACTTCCTTTTATCAATAATCAGGGAACAGTGAGTGCAGGAGCCAAAGGTTTAAGAAAAATGTATAGGAAGAAAACTTAGAATTGGGAAATATAATCCATTAACTTGAGTTTTCTTTTCTGCCGGGAAAAGACAATTATTATTGTTCAATTTTAGTGAAGGAGGACTAGTGAATGTACCTTTGGAGAACCAGTGGTGTGATATTAATATATATGTCAGCTTGGCTAAGCCACAGTAGCCATATATTTGGTCACATTCTAGATGTTTTGTGAAGTTAATTTTTTATTTTTGAACTTTTATTATTTTTAAGTTTATTTATGTATTTTGAGAGAGACAGAGAATGTGCAGGAAGGGCAGAGAGAGAAGAAGAGAGAATCCCAAGCAGGCTCCACATTGTCAGTGCTGAGCCAAATGCAGGGCTCGAACCCACCAGCCGTGAGATCATGACCTGAGCCGAAACTGAGAGTTGGACACTCAACTGACTGAGTCACCCAGGCGCCCCTGTGAAGGTAATTTTTAGATGATATTAATATTTAAATCAGTATACTTTGAGTAAAAGCAGATTACCCTCCATAAAGTGGGTAGGCCTCATCCAATTAGGTGAAGGCCTCCACAGAAGAGGGAATTCTACCAGCAGACCACCTTTGGATTCAAACTGCAACTCTTCCCTGAGTCTCCAACCTGCTGGCCTATCCTGCAGATTTTGGACTTGCTAAGCCTTCACATTCATATGTACCAATTCCTTAAAATACATTGAGAGAGAGAGAGAGAGATCCTATTGGTTCTGTTTCTCTGGAGAACTCTGATCAATACAACTGGGTTTAAATATTTATGTTGAGTTCTGGAAGAAGCTGAGGCCTTTAGCAGGTGTTGTGAAAAAATAGCAAAGTGTGTTATAGGCATATCTGAATCCCTGCCTGGAAGTTGTCCATAGCCTCCTTTCACCCCATGCTCTCAAAGAGAACAACAAAACTTCCCTGATTGACCCACATAAAGAGTGGGATGCTCTCATGAACCGGTTTTTATAGCAAATTCAGGTCTCACCAGAAATAAGACCTTTCTGACTTATTGTGCAAAATCTTTATCAAATGTAATTATTTCATTTTTCCATTAAAACCTACTTACCAAAGTATACACACAATTTAATCTTTCCAAATGGAAGCTCTGGCAAGACCATTGGGTGACCAATAGATACCTCAGTCTTTCTCACCTAGCACTGCTCAAATTGACCTATGTTATAATGTAACCCAGGTTTGTTCTTGCATATTTACCTTGAGGCACAATGCTATTCCCAGAGGTAATCACAGGTTCAGCTACGTACAAATCTTTGTATCATGAGAGAATTAAGACTATTTTCCAGTCTTGTAGCCAAGCAAGGACTACTGATGGTGAAAGAAGACAAAAGGGTTTCCACAGTGCAGAAGTCTGAGAGCATAGCTACAGCCTCATCCCCTCACATCCCCCCAACAATGGGAACCTCTTCATTCGTATATAATTTAATAATTTAAATTATTAAGAAATGTAATCAATACATTTATATGGTAGCATTTTTTACATGCAGGGTCTTTGTTCAATACTTTTTCATTGTGGCTATGAACTTTTTTTCCCCAACACATGGCAGAGTCTACCGCAGTGATTTTCAAACATCGGATATTCAAATATCAATTACACATTTGTTTTTTGGTCATAACTGTTGGCCACCTATATTATCTACTTACTTAATTTTTTTTCTTAAATTGATTTTTTAAAAGTTAGATGCTAAGTTAGATTCTGACAAAAACAGCATCAATTGCCCTAAAAAGATCCTTAAAAATAAACTCCATGAAAACAAAATAATACTTTTAAATTCTGGATAAAACCGCTGCACGCAAAGCCTTTGGGCTTAAGGTCCATTTTTGTTTGTTTGTTTGTTTGTTTGTTGTAATCAGACAGGAAAATTAGGAAATGTTAGAGAGGCAGTGAAGGCAGGCTGGTACCAAACAGATTTTCTCCCTGGTAAACTTAGGGTAGAAAGAATTGACAATAAAACTACACCCACACTTGTGTGACTCTTTAATGCCCTGTCTTTGACCATCAGTGTAAAAGCCCTTATTTTGAACGGTGATGAGCATAGAGCAGACAGGAAGAGTGGATTTGAGATCCACTTACAAGCACCTAAATTTGTTTCCTTAAACAAGTAAGTCACTTTTCTATCCATCGATGCCCCCCCCTTCATTTTTCTTATTCACCTGCAAGAGAATTTATTATAGTTTTCACGTGAAATAGTTTACCTTTATCATCACTTATTTTCCGGACTTTCATTAAATCAACAAAATGTTTTGAACCCATACCAGGAGCTCAGCATTGGGACTGCAGTCACGGGAAAGACATGTGTGCCCTCGCTAAGTTTATCATCTTTCTCTCCCCTTAGCTCTCTTCCCCTTTTTAAAACTACAGCGAATCAAAGACCCAGCTTATTTATTTCAAAAAGATGAAAAGATTAAAGATTAGTGCAGCTTAAAGTCTATTTGAATCCGGAGATTTTCAAAACGCCCCACTCCTCCCAAACTCCACACATTAACCACGAAGATTGCCTTGGCACTTTCCCTGCAGGCCACTAGGCGGCGCGCACATTTTTCGATTCCAAAAGAAAGTGCGTATGTGGGTACTTCCGCTGAAGTTTGGAATTGGTGTCTCCTTTCCCCACTTTCTATTTAACTTGGGGCAATTGTGGAGCCCTCGGGTTCTCTCACTGCACCAAGACATCCCCGCCCCATGCAGTGACTCCGTGTCTGCCATTACGAAGAATTCTTTTGCTTCCCAAACCACAACAGTTTTGCTTCTGACTGTTTTCAGCATTTGCCCTTTTGACATTTTAGAAGAAAGGGGATCCAAGTTTGATGTTGAAAAGAAAGCACTGATTTATTTAGTGAGAAGATCTCTTCTCGCTATTACCGTTTTCCCTAGCTGTGGGGAAAATGCTCCTCTAAGGATTTAAAGCAGTTCATTTGAGCTAAAGATCGTCCTAAAGAATAACAGAACTCCTTCTGAGCAGATCTTTCGGAGCTGACATTGGTGCCCTCGTTCAGCAGCATGCTGTATTTTTGAGGTCCAGCCTTCTTCTCTGAGTTTTACATTCTGAACTGACAAACGTTTGATTTCAAACATTGCAGAATATGCTTCCAGACTAACCGTCCCAATAAATCATGGCCTAAGACATACATCCAAGAGTTCCCTACGTTCTTTGCCTGGTAGGTGGCCCTAGAACCTTACACCTCACTGTTTCTCTGATCCCAAAGTCCCCTTCCCTCTAAATATCCATCCTGAGCATTTCTTGGGAGTCAGCAAAGCCATTAGTGAAATAAATTGTAAATATGCCCTATTGTACATGGATACGAAATTGCCTTTTGGGTGAGTTCCTCTGCAGTTGACCCGGGGAACGCTGGGAACGTGTTTTGAGAAAAAAGAGTGAAGACTGGGCCTTGCCCACTGCGTTGTGTGAATTTCCATCAGCCTGCTCTTTAAGGAGATGAACAACTTTTTTGTTTGTTTGTTTAAAGAGAGGTGTCAGAAGTCTTCTGAGGCTGCAGCTTTATGCAAATATGCTACTCAAGAAACCGGCTCTAGGGGAGAGTTATTTATATCCCATAGGCATTACACATGCAAAAGGTGAAACTGTGAATCTCTGAATTTCCAGGAGTGGATGTTCTCATGATGAGCACATCCTTGCAGTTAGCTATTTTGGTGGCACACAGTTCCCATACCTAACTGTCAGATTGTTCCAGACAGGAGACTACATCATCATTCAGTAATTTTAGAATGACCCCGTATGTTTCTCTCCCCATGGGACTTCATGATCTGAACTTTTCTTAGGATCAGATTTACTACCACCTTGGACTGTCTGGTAATAGATACACATTTCACTTCTTTTTTTCCTAAACAGGTACAGCCCTCAGTTATTAAAAGGTAATCATGTGGCACATTTATTGCCCTTTCACTTTCATATTGACTCGTGGAATTAGCAAAGAAATTCCATTTCTCTAGGAATTATTGCCCTGCTCCATTGCTGGCTCACCCTACCCAGAAATACAGACCATTCTCCACATCGAAGTATACAATAATCACTTCAGGAAATTGCTTTCCCTATTGGAAACTGAGAGCTCACATCGGAATGTTTCCACAGCACAGCTGATGATAATTACGACTCACTGAAATTTCAGTTTTCTTTGATTGTGACATAAAAACTGGGACATAAATTAAAACCCAATTATCCTGTAAGGGTAATTGGGGTTATAAAACCAAGAGACTGTGAGTCAGTGTGTCGATATCGCAGGAGCACAGCGTCTGATGGAACAATATGTGTCCTGTGTCCCAAACAGCCTTTCACACGAAATGGTTGCGGATAAGGTGATCTGTGCACAATGCATATGCCGAGAGAGTACGTCAGACTGGGTTATGGCCTTGGAGAAATGCAGTGAGCCTCTAGGACATCTTGGAAAGATTAAAATGTGCTAACACTGCAGTTGGAACGTCCTGGCCTTCACCTGTGAAGGTGTCCAGTGGTGGAGCAAGGCACTCAGCACCGAGACTCCAGCCAAGACCTGACTACACGCTTGGAAAATGCAGTTCTTTCTACCTGGGAAATAGGTACAGCTGTTTGGCTCAATACAATCTATATCATCAATGTCCACGAAAGGGTGGGCTTTGTTTTTTACAAAGGGCATGATCCACAAAGGTTGCAGAAAGGATTTTTGGTAAATCATGTCATAAATTAAGTGCACAGAGGGGAACTCATTAAAGGAAGATCTGAGTTATTCTTTAGGACAGGAATTGCCCACACACGTGCAGCTGCCTACCAGGCCACCTTCCGCTGATGTGTATTTGTATACACTCTTCAGGTCACATCAAATCCACTGAAACTTCCCAACGTTGTACCCCAAACCCTCTCGTGACACATCCCTAATTCTGGATTTCTAAAGAGTTTCACTTCCCCATCTTTCTAGAGAATTTTTTACTCCCTCTTGGTGTGTACTGTTTGTATTTTTACAAGAGCACATACCCGCCACATGACAGTGACATTTTCCTCTCTGGCTCTGCCACTCAGCTGAAAGCCCCGTGGGGGCCTTGACTGCAATTCATGCAGCTGGGCACACAGTGGACACTCACTAAATGATGCTGAATATAATGCACCATCCAAACAGCATGACTCCAGATTTCCAGTTTTTCTTTCTGGAAGGTAAACATTGCCACGAGTTATTAACTACACAGAAGACTTGACCAAACCCAACCCCCTTGCAAAACCAACCAGGTTTTCCTTTGAGGACACTCACCTCTGAAACAAATTTCTGGACACAGGACACCATAAAGGTCCAGACTAGGGTTTGGAGCAGACCTCTGTTTTAGTTGTTGGGTCAGACCCATTGAGGCCCCTGAGAATCACGAGAGAGAAACGCAAGGTCCAGGTTATTTCCACCAACCCCGGGAAACCATGCCTGGATAGACATCTAGGGAAAGTGTTATGTCTGACCTGGGCTTTTGCAACCTTATTTCATAATCTACTTTCTTATCTACTATCTCACAAAACCAAAGAGCAATTGGTACAAGCTGTATTGACAAAAGATCAGAACTTGATTCTCAATGGCAAAGGCAAGTATACATTATAAATAGCAAAACAGCTGGCTTGGACCATGTTGCCGGCCACTCATCCAGTTGAGGGATTTAAATGACATCATAACCCTTGAGAGGGTATTGCTAGCCAGCTGGTGTTATTTAGAATACACAAACATTGGAGAAAGAAAACACACACACACACACACACACACACACACACACACACACACACAGGTTCAAGTTATGCAGAAAAACACGAACAATGGAAAAATAGTTTGCCCCTCAGGTGCCCTTCCCCTGGGGGGTTGATAGGAAGCCTAGCGGAGAAAGGAAGAAAAAGATTTTATTTTTTCAATTGGCTTTACAGCTCAGCAAAGTCTTTGCCCTGTTGTGGGCAAAAAGCATGAGACAGTGTCCTAAAGGGAGCCAATTGCAATGCTGCCTGCCCCTTTTCTAGGTTCTAGGAAATGAGATCATTCCCCTTGCTTGGCAACTAGGACAAGGGGTCACCCCAGTGCTATCTTCCAACCTAGTTTACCCTGGTCATTTCAGGGTTAAAATTATAGGGTTTGCTCGAGCTGGTTTTTTTCTTCATTTCTGTCTTTTAATTTTGCATTTGCTCTAGAATATAAAAACGTTTGCCCATCCTCCATCGTATGTTCCTTTAATACTGGTAAGGTGTATTAGCAGATGTGTCTCCCTGCCCAGCAGAAAGTTAATCAGAGAACAGATCCTTATTTTCTATGGCAGCATCAGTATTTTAATGTCTGCTAACCCTGTCACTAACACACATTCTTTTAAGGGAAAAAAATGCTTCTGTGCTCTAGTTTTAAAATGCAAAGGTATGATGTTATTTGTCACCATGCCCAAAAAAGTCCTTACTCGATAACTTTGCCAGAAGAGGGAGAGAGAGAGAAGGCAAATGTTCCCCCAGCTGTTTCCTGTCTACAGTGTCTGTGTTTTGTAGATAAATGTGAGGATTTTCTCTAAATCCCTCTTCTGTTTGCTAAATCTCACTGTCACTGCTAAATTCAGAGCAGATAGAGCCTGCGCAATGGAATAAAGTCCTCAAAATTGAAATGTGACATTGCTCTCAACATCTCCCATCTCTCTGGATTTCTTTTTGCCTCATTATTCCTGCTAAGCAATTCATTTCCAGACTTTGCACTTCAGAAGCAATGGGAAAAATCAGCAGTCTTCCAACCCAATTATTTAAGTGCTGCTTTTGTGATTTCTTGAAGGTAAATATTTCTTACTCTTTAAAGTCATTGGGGAATTTTCTTTAAATTGTGTACTGTTTGCTTCTGCCTAGAAATGTTATTCACTTTAGAATTTTCATTGTTTCGGAACTGGGAGTTATTTATAAATTGCTGAATATGCATTTCTGTGGGATCTGAAAAAATAGCTCCGGGAGATGGATGCCTTTGCACAGATATCTGTATGAGTAGAAACTATTGCAAGGTACTTGTGCTAAATCCTCCACTTCTGCAGGGCTTCAGTGGTGTCCTTATAGAAGATTCCTTTAAATCCTGTCTATGGTTAAAGACTGTAGAGCATGGATATGAACTTTTGGATTTTTTTTGCAGGTGCAGATGTTTTATTTTTAAGACCATGTTCGTGTGTCTATGTGTGTGTATGTGTGTGTGTGTGTGTGTGTGTGTGTGTGTGTATAACTTGTCAGGACTGGACTTTTTATTACAAGGCACATACGAAGAGTTATCTGTTAGATGATATTAAAGCTTTAAAATATGATCTTTGGAGCTAAGGTCCCAGAACTCTCTGCACTTATGCCCAGAGAGTCAAAGTTAGAGTGAAGTTTAATTTGCTCTTCCGAAAAAGAACTCCTTGACAATTCTTGCTGACCTCGCATATTCGTATAATTTAAACAAATGCATACTGTATATACGGAGAGGGAAAACTTTCTAGCAACTGCATGTCTAAGTTTTCTCTTTTGAAGAGGACTATCATGGGCGAAGTTTGGACTTAGGGTTTCGTGTTGTAACACTCTGATTTTATACTCGGTGTTGTAAAGTCTCTTTAGGTAAATTTGGCTGCTGTTGTTAATACCAACTTCTCTTTTCCAATCACTGGCCCTAGTTCAAGTTTCCATTCTCAGCAAAATTATATCCTTCAAGACTTGTGTTTTTCCAATTTGCAAGCACTTTTAAGCCGCTGTCACTGGCTTCTCCATGCAATTGCCTAAGAGCTCAATTCATAAAACGTCCCTGCACTTAGTACAGCATTCATTCGCTGCTTTCAAATACTCCACCACTAGGACTTTTCTTAGTCAAGTAAGTGGCTTAGGAGTTAGGGATACGGCTTTGTCAGGCACCTGATTCTCCTACCCTCAAGATACAAAGCCACATGATGGGTACTTTGCTTTTAAAAGAAATGAAGTCTCTCTATATGTGTATGCATGTATGTGTGTGTGTGCATATATATATATATATGTGTGTGTGTGTGTGTATCCATATATATATGTGTGTATATATATGTGTGTAGATAGATAGATAGATAGATAGATAGATAGATAGATAGATCACGCGATCTTACAGCTAGGGTTTTTGTCTCCCTACTTAGATATTCATAAAAGAGGTTGTTGAGTGTTATTCTGCATTAATTACAAGTTTAGAAAACTGTCTCCAGATGAACTTTTCAGAAGTAAAGCTAGCAATAAGTTATTGCTTTCCCCCCATTCCTGGAGCAGTAAGTGGTTTGAGGAAGCCGTGTGATCCTTCAAACATAATTTAGTAAGTAAAGGTGTCCTGCCTAGAGGCAGCATTCACAACTGGATTGTACTGAGTCTCAAGATATTTGCAAGTGTTTGAGTCAGAGGGAAGAGGGTAAGGCAGAAGACTGGAGCTTGGGTCACTGTTCAGGGTGGCTACAATAGGCACACAATGGAAATTGGTGCCTTGATTGGGAGGAAAAGATTGACTCAAATCCCAGCTGTGCAATTTGTTCATTGTTTGAATGGACAAAAGGCAGTTTACCCAGGCTAACAGCATACCTGCCTGGGTGTCCAAATGTAACTAGATGCTTTCACAAGCCCCACCCACAAAGCAGCACATGTTTTTAAGTCCTGTTTTCTATTCACATCAGCCTCATAATACCCACCCTGACCTGCTGTAAAAGATCTGGAACAAACAAAAATGGTTACACCTACAGTGAGTATTTTCTTATGACTATTGCCCTGAAATTTTGCTGGGCATTTTCGTTGTAGACCAGACATCTGGAATCAATTGATATTCCATTTATTTAAGATAAAAAGAAAGGTCTTTTAAATTTTGAAAATGTGAATGATTTTTGAGAAACAGTGTTCTGATGTTTTTCCCCCTTTTTTTTCTCTCCTTCTCTTTCTGGTTCTTCTTTCCTTTCTCTCTGTATCTTTCCTTTCTGTTTCTTTTGTGTTTGGCAAAATAAAAGACCAAGAAAAGGATGAACATATGGGGCCACTTGTTTCAAACTTTTAACTCCTAAGCGAGTTTGTTATTGTTTTCTTTTAGGGGAACATGATGTGATAAAATTCTCTGGTTCTCTGTGGGTGTACTGGACTGTTCTCTGAACTAAAGGAAAATGCAGTAGAGGTTCTATCCTGTCCTAGAGATAAAAGTGCTGATATTTATCTAACAATATAACTCAGCAAAAAAGAAAAGGAAAAAGAAAAATCTATATAAAATCAATCTCAAATTCTTAAATGTTAGTGATCTATAGGTATTGTTGGGCTTATATGTGTGATACCAGAAATAACTATGGAAAATACAGTTTTGACATCTCCCGAAGTTCTCAATTCACTAAGGCTACCTCTTTCCCTGGATTTCACGAAAACTAAAGAACTTCAAGGCATCTACAGTTGCAGGTGCTTGGCCCTCGGCATTACTATAAACTCAACAAAGAAGGGAGAGATGGAGAAGTGAGACAGGTAGACTAGCATACATCTAAAACTGGCCCATTGCCAGAGTGTGGGGTATGTTCTGTAAGATCAGTTTGGAGTTTGCTCTTTTGAAAAAGGCAGTGAAGTCTAGTTGGGTTGGAATTGTTGAGATTTCCACTGGAAGTATTGAAGGGGAAAGCCCCCACCAATTATTTTATAACTAAGACCAATGCAGATTGGCTGATGACCTGTGCCCAGCAGTCCTGGTGGCTTTGGCTATGTGATGGCAGAGGGCTTCCAGGCAGAGATCCTCCTGAGAAAATGGAAGAGATGTTCGGTTGGGTGTTTACCTTCTCTTCTATTTTACGGTCATTATTTATGATGATCTGCAAACAGAGGACACTTTTCATCTTAAACTGTTTTACAAGCATTAACTAAATATTTACGTTGTGTTAACAAGAGTCAGGGGTTTAAGGTTTTTTCCCAATTTCTGAGCTGAAGGTCTGGCCACAAAAATGGAAATCTTAATTAGAATGATGGAGTAAAGTCTGCCACTGATGTAGAGAGCCATTAAGTTGAGAGTTCATGGAGGGCAAGGAGGACAAATGATGGAGTCTGTTCCTCCAAAAGGGATGGGGTTGAATGGACCGGCCTCTACTGTGAGGTTCAGAAAAGCCTCTTTTTATAATGATCACTTCCAGCGTAACTCCATGACCCTTTTGACAGGGTCCCTTGCTTACATCCTGTCAGTGACTCATCCAAGGCCACTGAAAGTAAATGCATCTGAAAGAGGTGAAGCTACTTGCCTTGGGAGTCTTCCTGGAAGAAACCACATCTTTGTGCCACAAGTAGCAATGTGGGAAAGTTAGTGATCACTACTACTCTAAGAGTGGATGGAGCCTTGAGCCACAGAAATCTTGCTTTAGGCAAGGCTGCCATTTGGCTTCTATTATTGGCTAAATAAGTCAACCAGGGGTCCCTTGGTATATTTTGCTGTAAAATGGATACAGTGACACATAAGTCCCTCTGAGACATGAAGTCACAATTCCTGTGACAAAAAAAAAAAAAAAAAAAAAGAAGTCTTTTGCAGGTTTTGAGCTTAATGCCCTGTTCTTGGAAGGCAATGGCTACACATACGTTGATTTGATAGTGCACTTGACGCAGAGGGCATTAGAGTACAGAAGGTGAAGGGTCTACTTAGCATGAGCCAATTTCATTCCTAAATACTCATATTTCTCCAGTTTCTGTTTGTATTTTCACTTCCACTTGTGGTTGTGTTAACTACTGATATTCCCTAGGTAAAAAGTTTCTCTCTTTGTTCTTCTCTCTGTCTCTGTTTCTCTCTTTCTCTCTCTCATTAAGTGAAAAATTAAAAAAAAAAACCCACCCTATAACGACATGCAGTATTTTCACAAGTCCTTTTTTATCCACAGTAAATTCTTTTTAATAAGTAGCTGGGGAATGCTGTTCTAGTTAACTTAATATTCTGGTCCATAACGCATGCATATGTCATCTTTGAATGGCCAATCTTTAGAGAATTTAAATTAATAAAACGTATTTGGCCCCAAATCTGGACTGAGCATAGTTTAACCTTTGAAAATTCAGAAGGTTTACCAGGATCTCTGAGTGGTGTGGGATTCTACTGCAATAATAGCATTTTTCATTTACATAGTAAATGTTTCTAGATGTTTTATCTCATTGAATTGTAATAGGAATCTGTAAAGAAGGGGTTCGGAAAAAGTCCACGTTGGCAAGGGGATTAAACACAGGTTGTTTGATGCCAAGACATGATCCGTCCACACCACCCTATAGTCTGCCATGCACTCTGATGCACTTTTGTGCAGGGTAGTTCTGACTAATGGCAGTAACAGAATGTGTGTGTGAGGGGAGGGGCAGGGGGGCAATGTACCTTTGCCTCACCCACACTGCCCTTGCAAGGACCAGGGAGGAAACATGACCATTCTTCTGTGTTTTTGGCAGGTAAAGATGCACATCATGTCCCCCTCTCATCTCTTCTATCTGGGCCTGTGCTTGCTCACCTTCACCAGCTCCGCCACAGCTGGACCAGAGACGCTCTGTGGGGCTGAGTTGGTGGACGCTCTTCAGTTCGTGTGTGGAGACAGGGGTTTTTATTTCAGTAAGTAGCCCTCCCTCTCACTGCTCTGTGGATTTACAACCGCAGGGAGTGTGTGAATAACTGAATGACTGCCCGTGGCTGGCAGCCGTCCTCAGCCTCTGAGATTCTTCACCTTAAAGTAAGCCTAGTGTTTCAACGGGGCTGTGGCAGGTTTTGCAGATTTAGGATGGAATTTTCCTCCTTAGCAGTTTGTCTTTTAACTACTTCCTGCTGAGAGCTTTCCCAAATCTATTGTGCTCTACCCTCACTATTCCTTTCCTTTCAGTGAAAGGATGGGACAAGATGGAGCCTAGAGGATTGCGTTTTTTTTTTGTCTCAAGATCTGTGGGTGCACATATAAACATATGGAAACAAGTGCTAGGTAATTTGGAGTAAAATAGTAAGGGGGACTTGGAGAAAGAATTAAGGGGGCACATCCCAGATGTCTCCACGCAATATGAAATCACCAGGAACAGAAGGTGAACTTCACTCAAAGGCACATTTGCAAATACACAGACAGTCTCTAAATGCAAACTCAAATGCCATATTAATTTGTCCTCTATGCAAATTGACCTTGATTTTTTTGGTTATTGCCTTCCTTTGACTTAGCTTTTCTCTGGGACTCTCCATCTGGAAAAGGGTTTCTGACAAGTGTGGGGTTACTTATCCCATAAGTAGATCTCAGGTGATTAAAATGTTGACAGTCAATAAAAAATAGACAGCCAACTCAATGTTTCCAAATAATAAACACAAATATAACTCAATGTTGCCTGGGGGAACTGATCACTTAAAGAATCTACCTCAGAGGTACCTATCAAATTGTACATTATAGGACAGTGAAAGATTTAAAGCCAATTGCTCATTCTATATAATTGTTTGGAATTTTAGAGAGTTCCAGGAAACTGATATTCAGGTCCTCAGTGAGCATGAATCATTCTTAGAGGTTCATTATCACTCGAGTGTAGACAGCTTACCTCAGTTGCCCACTAAGCTTTGAATAGCTCCTCTGATGACTCACAGACTTCAAGTCTCTCTCATCTTCTTCCTGGGGAAGGTGGTGTGTGCTTGTGTGTGTGTGTGTGTGTGTGTGTGTGTGTGTGTGTGAGAGAGAGAGAGAGAGAGAGAGAGAGAGAGAGAGAGAGAGAAAGACTAGGGGAAGGGTCCTGAATATAGCAGTCTGTGATGAGTCGGGGAGATGGGAAAGGAGAGGCTGGTGGAGGACTGATGGGTACTCATCACAGATTTGGCAACAAATAGTCTTTAAACAACTACAAACAGAGAATGAGAAGTGCTTTCTATACTTGAATGAGTAAATTCCCCCTCTCTGTTTCCAGCTAATGCTTCAATAGAGTGAATTCAGGTATTTTTCTCCCAACAAAGCAATTCTATCTGGTTCTCCGTTGTAGTGCAGATGAATGAGTTCATTGGGTGGGTACTTTTAAAATAGCAGACCTGTTTTACCTTTGAAATATCCAGTGAAAGGCAAATGTGTTACATCAACATCACCCAATGGTGGGTTGTCATTACTCTTTATTTTGCTGTTACTGATCCACATATAAAAAATGAATAAGTAATTCCACTTATTATGCTCAAGAGATTTTCTCCCTTGATAATCCATTTGCAAAATTTCCTTTGATCCAAGGATCAAGGTGATTGCCAAGCCCACAATTGTCTTCTGTTATGTGCCAAGCTGAATTGTCTTGTTTGACATGATGTGCTCCAGGATTTCCATGCACAGTGCATGGAAACTGGATCATTCTGTGCCTGTGATATTTGAATTAGATGATGAAAAATGGGAACAGAAATAATGATTTGGTCCCACATAATCATATAATACCAATACATGTGCACACAGACAGTTAAGAGTATGGGACAACTAAGATGGAAACCAATTTCAAGCCACTGAAAAGGTTCTTTTATTGTTACTACAATGATCAAATTTTAGAAGATGTTTTTAAACCCCATTTTAATAACTTGAAAGGAAAAGTTTATATATAGGCACTCTTAATGTTTGAAGTATAACTTTGGATAGAAAGTGGTTTCATAAATTGTGATTATTGTCAGCATTGCCATTGAGACTCTATGTTTCATAAATTCTGCCTAATAGAATTCTATGACTTATATAAATTTTTTGTCTGACACAGAACCTCATGAACAAAAGTATTCTTGTTAACTTTCTAGTCAACTGGACAATCTCTTTTGCCAAAGAGAAGTTAGCTTTAATTCAAAACATTGATGGAGCATGTGCTATATGTGAGATACTGTACTAGGCATGAATAAGATGCCTAGAAATGAATGAGAGATTGACTTTGCTTTCAAGAAACTCATAGTCTGATCAGGATGTTTCAAAACTGCATGTAACTATTATCAAATGTCATATGAGAAACACAATCATAGAAGAATAGATTATAGTCCTTTATGCTTTTCCTGAAGATTTTGTCTCATTTGAAATCACCTAGCCATGATCTACCCTCTCAATGGGCTTCTTGATGCCAAAGACTATATTTATTTACCATTGAATCCTAGTAGCTAGCCCTATGCCTGGCTGATATAGTAAAGGCTCGTATTTGATTATTGAACTGACAAGCTTGAATTGAATTTAATTGAATCCAATTGAATGGAATGGAATTACTTATTTGGGATCTCAGTCTTCAGAACCTTAAAGAATTAGGTTTGTCAAGTACTTTGGACAATTTATACCTCCTATATATCTAGCTATTGGATAAAACTATTTTTCTTTTATTCAACTGAATACAGTGTATACTAACAATGTCTTAGAGACTGCATTTTGGTCATCCCCAAGCTACACTGATGGTCTGGTTTGTGTCTAAGCCAATTATTTTAACAGGCATTAACTGTTGTCAACAAATTTTATTGAGTTTCCTTTTTGTCCGCTGAGATTTAGTGTGTGTAGAAGTCAGCTTTAAGCATTTACAGTCTTTGAGATACTTTTTAGAGGAAATCAGTCTTCCCCACCTCTATCCCCTGTCAATTGACTCTTATCATTGTTTTTATCCTTATTTTCAAAGTTTTACTGTGGCTGTGCTTTTTATTTTAAGCTGTGTCAAATCCATTTTGAAAGTATAGTTTTGTTGTTCTTGTTATTTTTTAATAGTGGAAGGCAGTTTCTGATCTTAGTTTGAAATTCAAACATCTAAAAGAAAATTGCCTCCATATTTATCTTTTTGCTTGGCCCGAATGTTTAACAAGGGGAATTTTCTCAACCTATTAGAAAAGAACAGTTCTGAATATAAAAAAAGTTTTTAATGTTGACTTTGTATTGACTGACCCAGTGTGTGAATGAGCTCATCTTTGTCTACAAGCACAAGTTCCACTACAGCACAGTGGAAGCATCCTTCTAGATTATCTGTTTTATGAATATTTTCCCAGCATAAGTGGAACAGTTCCTCTATAATTAATGCAGCTTCCCCAGACATTTTATGAAATGAAAGTTCCAATGAACAGCTAATTACTAATTCTTCCCTATGTATCATAGTAAGAGAAGGTATCAGCCAGTCTTGTGCTCTCACCGTCCTATGAGGAAAATGGTAGCATAATGAAGTGGCACATTGGGAAAGAGCTAGCTATTATCTTGCCAGATTGATGGAGCCCTCATAGAGGAGGGCTTGTTATAACCTCATTTTGCATGAAACATAGCAAGAGGAAAAGAGCTTCAACTGAAATAGAAGTTAAGCTTGCCATAGATATAATTTTTTGACAGTCATGGTGATTAACCATATTAACGTGTACTTTAGGGGCTCGTGGAATTTCCCTCTTTGGAGATACTTAAAAAATTGACAGACAACCAACCATCTTGGATGGTTTCAATTAAGAGCAACCAAAAGAAAGCAAGTTTCGGGGGTCCTTTTTAGTTTTAAGAGTCTATAAACAGTCCCTTAAATAAACTGTATATGCTTTACCTCGGCGGTCTGGGAAAAAGGAGAAGTAAATCAATTAGAAAAAAAAGTTGGATACCCTTTCAGCTATTCCAGATTTATGGCTTTTGTAAAACATACTTCCAATGCATAGTTATTAAGAACGGGTCTGAATAAACTAAAGGCATTCTTCATGTATTAAAACATACTGCTTTAAGTGAAACTTTGCAATGAATTTCATTGTTATTGATTGCAACAACCTTCCTAGATCTAGGTATTATTATTAACTCAGGCTTCTTTCATTTGAAATATAGTGCTCAGAAAACTGCTCCCAGACCTGTCATTCATTAGTTGTATGACTTTGGCAGGCATTTAAACTTCCTGGGTCAAAATGTCCTTGTCTATAAAACAAGGGGATTTTGTTAAAGCAAATGACTTCTTCTAACTTTAATGGACTCATAGTCCAGATTGTAATTATCAAGGATTGGGTGCTATTCAAGAAAGAAGAACCTTGGATTTAAGTAGTGGCCAAAGTACATTTAGTGTCCTTTATCTTCTCTACAGAGTTTCTGTTTGCCCCTAGAGATAGGCGATTCCACCTACTTAATGAAAGAGTAGCCAGCTTCTTTGTTTTGTTTTGTTTTGTTTTGTTTTGTTTTGTTTTGTTTTGTTTTGTTTT